>NC_136491.1:129867993-130477993 GCF_053919585.1 Euprymna scolopes
CCAAAAAAAGAAATGAACTTGCTTTCATCACTGAAAAATATTGTTTCCTTAATGTTCATATGTCCAAGTTACATACCTTTTTGCAAACTCTAATGTCTTCTTAATATTCTTCGAACTAACAAGTGGTGTCTTCCCTAGGGTTCGATTAAACAACCCTATTTCTTGCAGTCGTCTAGAAACAGCCTGTCTTTACATATTAACACATGACGTACTATTCATAACCCTTTTAATTTCTGTGCAAGACTTTAATGACATACGCTGCATTATCTGATCATCTCTTGCGGAAGTTTTGCGGCGTCTGCCGGTTTTAAAAGCACTATTTTGCCAGTAATATTGTAGGATTTAACAACCCTGCTTACCACACTCTTGGAACGTTTCACTTCATCTGAAATCTCTCTAATGGTGTGCTTTAGCTTCTGTCTCTTTACAATAGGTTGCCTCACAGAGTAATCAAGTTTTTGGCGTTTCGCCATGGTGCCGGCTGATGCAACGTTTGCATATGACTAAGTAAGATTTATTCTTTAGGGGAAATAAAAAAAATTGAATATAGAATTTTTTTTTTTACATTGTTTTTCCTAATTTTGCCTCTTATTTTGGAATTGCCTATTTTGAAAATAACTAAATAATTGTTATAATTCTTTTTCTATCCTTTGCAAATGACTAAAATTTTAGTATGTTATTATGGATGAAAACGACTACCAGTTGTCAAAATGTTAGCTTTTCACACTTGTTATTTCGTAGAAATATCAGGTTTTAAAACTTTGTCCCTTAGTTTGGAACGCTACTATGCCTTGGATTTCCATTTGTTATGGCCTCATGATTTTATTAAACATTTATATTGTATTTTTACGGTCATCCTCAATAAATAATAAAAACGGGCAGCTATTACTAAAAATGAAAATGTATAATAAAACAAGCTCCTAAAAATCCAAACTATCTAAATAGTATATTATTTTGATATAAGAATAATATTTCTAGTATTTTGCGGGCTTATTTATATGATCATATGAAGAACCTAACAATCAGGCTTAAATTTTACACAATCAAATAATTTTGATACAACAATGGAAAAATATTGGAGGCAAACGATGTCGTAGACTCAATATTTTATAGTAAACAGATATATATTAAAAATAAAATGATTGCTTAAAATTATTATATTCAGTAAGTAAATTTACTAAAACTACAACTAGTAGAAATTTCGTTGTCTAGTGATGCCACAATATATGAATTTCTATTGAAATTACGGAGTGACGATCTCTGGTAAGGTTATGGAAATATTGTATAACGTAAAACTCATTAGAATTTTTTGTTTAAATGTTTTCTTTTTATTCATTGTAATAAATAATTTCTTTCAGTTTTGAGATTGGTTTTACGACGATAGCATACCACTACATATTCAAGCTCGGATAACGTTGTGACTATTTTGCTAGTATATTAAGTTGGAGCCTGTTTATTTTAACACTTAATAGGCAAGCGTGTGATAAAATTAACATATATTAATCATTATCAATCTTTCTGTTAGAGAATAGCGACTGTCTTCATGTGAGTCTACTAAAAGAAATGTAATGCAGGAAAACAATACAAAATACAGTACTGTTTTTTTCTTTGTCACACATATATAATTTATTCATTAAAATCCAGTATACATATACGAATGACCGCTGTGATTGGATATTATATTCGTGTATGTTCGCAATACATCGGCCTGTAAACTGATAGAGATAAACTACTACCGGAATAAAAGAAAATATATACAAACGAAAATCAAACGTTGCCCAACATGGCGACACACAAATTCAGTTATACGGGTTTAGCAGTGTCTTGGCTTGAGTTACAATGGCGAATTTGCGTTCTTTTTTCATACTTTAAAAAGTTATATAATTACAAACCGTATCTGACTACAAAATGTATATATGTATAAGACACTGTGAATCAGGCTCGTGTGTTTTCTTTTTAATTTGTTTGCGTTTTATCTTTTGCCAATAAAGTTTAAATATAAAAAGGACTATAATATCAGTTCTTTTAGCATGTGCAGATGGTTACATTATAGAAGGATTTCGTAAAATGACGTTAACTCTTAATGCATTGGAAGGCACAGGAATTATCATTTATATTCTTGTAAGTTAGTGGCTACTTTTTACATCATACATCCAAGCGTAATTATAAATTGGAACCTTTCCAAACGTTATTTTCTAAGGCAATGGTAAAAATTATATCACGGATCGTCTACGTGAAATTTGAATGTCTATGTAAAATGCAAAAAAATGGTTTGTAAGTGGTTGATCACATATGTAATATATGAATACTGTACAAATTTGGAGTCTTAGTTTGTGTCCACGCATAGTGTATAAACGCTGTTAACGATTTCATCCATTAGATCTTTTTAAGATATCAAACATTTCTAACAAAAGAAACATCATGAGAGGAAAACGACATACGTAGTAAAACATCGATTATGTATCAGGTCAAATTATGCAAGGAAATGTCAAAATAAAACAAGAGTGATAGTAATAATGTGAAAGAAACCGATATTACTACAAGGAAAACGGATATAAAAATGTGTGATATTTTCTCATTATCGTCTGCTCAGAATTACACGTCTGTCTATGTTTTTTTGCAAGTTCTTAAAATATTGTTTCATCTGCATGCTCACAAACTGTGGTAAATCTGATACCTTACAGGGTGAGCACTAAAAAGCAAATTGCTCGAATAAGTTACCTTTTGATTGTAAGTGTGTTGGCATTAGAATGTGTAAGCTCAAATATATTTAGCTATCGAAAATCGACTGAAAACATAAACTTAAAAGTCAATGCGAATTAATTAATCTCCTACGAGAGCTTGTAAAAAATCAATTTTTTCAGGATTTTAAAATCGATGGTACCTTACATGAACGAAAGCATACACATCTACACAACAGCCCCGTGTCCTTTAGCTAAGGTGTCAAATATAACTCAATGACTCAAAAACAAGATTTTCAATTTCGCGTAAATATTCATACAGTTTATCAATGTCAGTTGAACAGAAACACATTGCTATTAGCTTCCATATACACACTAAGAAGAACACACTAAACCAACAAGTAATAAGTGTCACGCTACCAAATACACATACCAGCGATCCTTACGCATATACACAAATTCCAATACTGTGGACACTATCCGAAGACGCTGTTGTGGTATAAAATGGGCATAATATGTCCTGGGACCATGACATAAACGCACATGAAAAGAAAAATACCAGTTGTAAGAAGAGGAGTGTTCTGGACGTAATATGACTAATAGAGATAAACGGAGAGGGGTCTATAGAGGAGCAGGATAGAAAGTGTAAAAGGAAACATTATTTACCTTTTTGCCTGAAACCTATGCATATTGAAAGATGTCGTTTTTAGGAACCGGTGTTCTAGTATATATCACACACAGGCCTATAATACTTGACTCCGCACCACTATTGAATTTATCTAATTATTTTCAACAAGCTGCCACATTCTCTGTAACCATTCTATAACTTCTGTGACTGATATTCACCCCTGATCTAGAATGTCAGACTTAGATTAAATTTGTTGTTGAACCCGATAGAAAAATGCTAGCGTCGTTCAACCACATCAAAAGATATATCACTCCTGAGCAATCTTCCATCTCTATAAGAGACAAATACGCCCTAAAATTGATTAATTTTGCTATATCGAGGGTAAGAGTTATCTTGGGAACATCCTTTTCTGCCTTGAGAAAGTTCTAAACCAGATTACCGACTATTTCTTTAGAAGAGTTTAGAATTAAAGGATAATCTAAATTAACATCTGATCCACAGGATCGCAATGGGCATTGAATATGTGCCCACATTAAAGATGACCTTCCATGTTGTAAGGAACTTCTTCAGAGAAGATCCTAAATTGCCCTCTATATGCTTCCAGATTGCACTTACTCACAGGACTGGGTTTATGCTTGCCCTCTATCCCCCACACAACAGCGAAGCTACTATCTTTAAGAACATATCTGAGAAAATTGATCACATTCTCTTGGCTCAGGCTTCGGCTAAAATTCATGTCTGTGAAGAGCTCAATGTTAACAATGTGGAATGGTTAACCCAACTCAAACAACACAGATGATGAGTGAATGTCCTGTCACGATATCTCCATTTTTATGGCCTCACTCAGGTTGGTCGCAAACCCACCTATGGCAGATACTCAAGTCTAGTGTGCAAGTCTCCCAGATCATTTCATCACAACTTGCCCTAAGCTATGTTCATCTTCTATTTGGTCTCCACTAGGATCTTTCCACCACTCTGTTGTATCAGTCAAAATAAAAACAGAATGTAATAAATCCTCTGACGTACCTTTCCATCGTGTAGTATATCTATACACTATGACTGGCTGAGGTAGCTCCCGTTCATTTATATCTGCTCTACCTCTGCATTCCATGTTCAAAAAGGGTGTGTCCTCTATAGTAAAAGATCTGGCGAAATGGTTAATTATAGGTATAGACCGTTTCATACCGTCGAAAAATGTCCAGCAAAAACCTAGAAGCCAGCCATGTTTTTCCATAATGTGCTGCTGCCATTCCGCATATAATTTTTTTCAATTGCTTCTAACTTAACAGATGTTCTGAGTCTAAAACTGCTTTATAAACTGCCAGCAACAACTGTAAACGAGCATTGAAGAGCACGAGAGAGTTGTATGTTATGTTCTAAGTGTCTAAGCAGAAGCTTGGTTCCCACCAGTTTTGACAAATACCAAATAAGATCCTGAACAGAAGCGTGTGCTCTATCCCAACTATCATCAATGGACCTGAGGTAATCTCGTAAGCATCAAACAAAGCCAAAGCCTTTGTCAAGGAAGTTGGGGCTAATTCCACCCTATGCGACAAAGGCCGGACATCCCCGTATTTCCTCCTGTATCAGAAAACACAGTATGCGACATATAAATATCTGGTCGTGATGTTATTAAACTAATCCAGTAAAGCAACTGTCCGGACGTCATTCCTATTATATTGCTCAAAAAGCTTCAACCAGAACTAGCTCCCATACTTACAAAACTGTTTAATCTTTGTCTTAAGAAGAATTGCTTTCCAACATCCTGGGAAATCTTATAGGTATGCCCTGTATTTAAAAAGAAATCCGGTAGTCGGTTATCCCCTCTTTCAATACATACCTATATGTCTCATGTGCATTTTGAGGAAGTTAATTGAATCTGTGTTAAATGGATACAAAGTCAACCACCTCAGAAAAATAACCTTCTCAGTGGCGTGCAATAGGTTTTCGTTATGCTAGATTTACAGCGGGTGTGCTTACGGTTATTTCTTATGGGATAAGCGAAACTATTGACAGAGGCTTCCTTTCTAGGGCAATTGCTCTTGAGATATAGAAGCCTTTGATAGGGTATGGCATAAAGGTATACTTCATAAGATCTCTAGCTATGGTACAGCTCGAAATGTCTTTTCAATGATTATATCATTTTTCTCTGATAGGTTCATAAGAGTAGTGGTTGATGGGCAGAAATAAGAAGCTCATAGTATTAATGCTGGAGTCCCTCATGTGTCCATACTGGGTCCTATTCTCTTCCTGATCTATATTAAAGATCTCCCAAATCACACCCTTAGATCATTCGGATACATTTTTGCTGATGACTCTACCATCTGTGACAGAATATCAAAGGCCGTAAATCACCAAGTTCTCCCTGATTCTATTTCCTCTGATCTTGAGCATATGGTACAATGGGGAAAAACTGGCTGGTTGCTTTCAATACATCTAAAACCTAGGTCTACCTTTTCATCATCAAAGTTCTGATCCCAATCTAACACTAATTGAAATCGATGGCTCTCGTGTTAGGGAGGCTCCATATTTTGTACAGGCTTCTGGGATTGGCCTTTACTCCTGATCTAAAATGGGATACGTACATCAAATATGTTGCCAATGTCGTTGGAAAAATCATGGGATACTTCTATCTGTCTAGGAGATATGTACATGCTGATGTAATTATCTACCTATATATGAGCGAGACACGTCCGAAGATTGAGTATTGCTGTCACATCTGGGGAGGAACTGCAAGGAAGACTTATTCTGGCTTGACACAGTTCAGAATAGACTTCGTAACTTAGTGAGGGATGCCCTTTTCTCTTCGCTGCAAGCTCTTTCTCATAGAAGAGGCGTTGCGAGCCTGTCTCTGTTTTATCGTAATCTTCATGGCAAGTGCCCGTGTGAGCTCAAATCTATGCCCCCCCCTCGCCAAACATAGTTTGGCTATAAACTATCAATAATTTCCTCTACTCTTTATCTGCGCCTAAACCTAAACCTAGATTCAATGAACAAAGCTTCTTTCTAAGAACTGCTCACCTGTGGACCTTTCTTCTGTTTGCCTACTTTCCAGCTTACTACAATTTGTCCGTCTTTAAATCCAATGTGAACAAATTCTTGATGAGCGGTTCCCCTTATTAATCCAATTTACTAAATTTACACTTCTAACGATTACTTTGATATTGTCCTTTTGACCACTGTACAGTTTAATTTTTATCCTCGAGTGGGATCTGTGTCTTGATAAGTGGTGAGTCTTTATAAAAAAGTAAAGAATGCGCTTTTTATGCTCTGCGGCATGTTTCTTACACAGATGTTGCGATTATTATTATTTTATCGTGTTTTTCCTGACAAGTGCTAGACTGAGCTTCAATCTATAGTGCCCTATGCAGGATTTTTCATTAAGAACTTGACTAGCTATAACCACTGCCAAGAAATTTCCCACTCTGTCTGAACATAAATCAAAACACGGATTAAATGAATAGCGCTTCTTTCGTAGAACCGATTTCCACAGGGTCGTCTTCAATTCTGATGTAAACATCTTCGTTTCATGCCACCCCCTGAAATATACAGATTCTACCCAACTCTCACTACTACTTATCACAAAGCTGATGTCTCTAAGACCACCTTACACTCATTAATACTTATCTTCGACTTACATTCAGATATTGATACGTAGTTACTTCCTTGTACTGACCAGATTCCGCTCCATCAGCAACACGCATGGTACAGACTGATAAACATTACAGATCTTTTGATAATTATATCTTCGCTGGCCAACCTGCTAGCTATATCGTAGTGGATGACAATAATACGGGAGTGGTTCCAAAAGTAAAGTCGTCTATTTTTTCACTCAAAAGCTTGAAGAGCTACGAAGGGGGAGTGCGAGCATTAAAATCAGTGATCATTTTATGCTACGTTGCACCTCATAGAACAGAACAGAATTATACCTTATCCGACATCGACATGCAGAGAAAATAACACATCTTTTAATAATTTTGTTTTCGTTGGATAAACTTCGTAGTCATATCGTAGTCGATTGAAATAATATTTAAAAACTAGCCTGGGTGCCTGGCGTTGGCCGTGTGTTTGGGGGTATGTGTTGAGCAAAAAAAAGGTAGTATCAAACAACCAGGCTCGAACCTGTACCGCGAAATTGGATAAGTATGTGAAAAAAGTGACGTTTTAACCGTTGCGTTCATCACCAAAGCGGAAGAGTCGAAGGTTTAAATTAACGCTAGTAAATCGAAAAGACGGGATGACTATCGAAAATATCGCCAAGAAAAGCGACCCATCCTCGTAAAAAAAGTGCTCAGATTAGGGTCAAGAAATTAATGTTTTGTTGTGGGGGTACACATCATCCCTATTGGAGAACTAAGTGGAATCAACCAGTCCTATGAATGCCCCTGGTTTCAGATACTTAATGGAGACATTCATACCATGTTTAACCGCATGCTACGAACACGTTTCTTTCATACCACTTTAGTGGCTCCTGTATTCTTTATGATAAATACATATTACATTTTATACACTTTACACTACTTGTGGTTTCTTTTATTTGTGCCCCCTGGCACGGGTCTAACACATGTTTTTAGCCAATTTTGCGATATTTGTCGTCCGAAGGGTCGCGCTTACAAAACGTTAACGATCTCGAAAATATCCGTCGCCTCCGTCGAATATTTTCGACATACAAACACACATACATATATAATTGAAACAGACTGGTGAGATGTATATTCTAGATTACTACAATCATTATGTTTTCTATTAAATATGTTTTATTTTATTATCTCTTATATTATATAAAAGGAACTGTGTATGTGTGCGTGTTCGTTCTCCAGGAAGTCCGGAACAGCTGGACTGATACTTTGAAATGTAATACCAAAGTACACGATATGTCTGGGAGTGTTTTACGAAGGTTTTTTATTTGAATACCTCTGATGATAATCGAAACAATTCGGTAAAAGAAGTCTGATTTTTTACTAAAGTTAAGCATCAAACGTAAAAGTTAGAATTTTATCAAAACCCTAATAGAAAGGCTTTCTGTATTAAAATCACACAATTTTTTTTTGTAAAATAAGGGTCGTTTCAAATGAATGTTGCTTTTTCAAACACAATTAAAATATGATACTTTACTTTTGTAATTACCATTTTAAGTGTAGCCATTATTTACATATAATTTTATAAAATAAACAATATATTTTTTACAGTGCAATGTAGAGTAGAATATAAATAGACCTGTGAAGCTTTCACCCGGTATAGTACGCGGCGGGGATCCTAAATGAGAGCAAACAATCAATCTAATGCATAAAAAATTACCGATTTCACTGATTTCGATGACAATTAAGGTATAAGTGATGATTCCCATTCTATCCCGGATAACATCGGGTATTGCAGCTTGTTTAAAATATATCGTGATTTCTTTTTTTTTTTATTTAAATATTGTATATTTGAGTGTGTTTTCTATTTGTAATGTTCCCTTGATTTTGAAGCCGACATCTGCCATTGAACATCTAATCGCTAACAATGTCTTTTCTATTGTTCTTCTGTCTAGACGTTTAAATCACATGAAAAAGGCAACGTTTACGAAAACAGTGTGTTTCTTTCTTGTAATTATTGATCGACCGTATGTACAAAATCAAGAGAGACACTAGTTGAAAAGTTCAGCGTTGGATGCTAATCGTTTATAGCGGGATGCTTTCTGGAAATTCTAGAGTAGTTATCACGTGAGTACCTCCAAATATTATGAATAGACACGTGTGTTTCTGATTCTGATACATATCGAAACAAATACAGATGATTAAAATATTAATTTGTGGCATGTGCTTATGTCAGTGTACTTTTTTTGTCACAGAAAATCTGTATATTCCACCCTAAAAAGCTGATACTCTTATTTCCTGCTATGTATTTATTAGATCATGGCAACATTCATATTACAACGGGTGTGCCAAAAGTATTGTCTGCCTTTTTTTATTCTGTTTGAGAGCAAAAAAAAAACAAAGGATTTCAAATTGAATCGTTATACGTTGACTTATTCCTTCATGACCTAAACATGTCGTCTCACTGTCAAATATATTGACAGGTTGAGACTCTAGGAAAGCATATATACGTGTTTCAAAAACATTTCGAAAACGTCATTAAAAATGACAGTAGCTATGTAAAAAAAAAAGCTTTGCAGCACAATAGATCGCTGACATAATGGCCGTACCCCTGTTTTCTTATCTCACTATTTTACTTAAGAAAATAGAAATCTATACTTTTCGAACTACCCTACTAGTAAACTTTACTACTATTTTCTAGTATAAGTTCCAAATCTATAACATAGCAACAGCATTTATTTTTTGAATGTTATACTTATATTTAGAATATAATGTGGTATACTTATTTAATCTACTTTTTATGATATTTTTACCCCAAACAAGACACATTGCCACTTTAGTGTAGGGGGCTACTATCAGGGACATAAGCTACAGGGGTACAGCGTAGAGAGTTGGGCAGCAAGATATCGGTTCACGTTACACTTGAACTTCTACATGTCAATACAGTTGGGGAAGCAGGGACCCGGAAGGAAATTTCAGAATCTGCAGTTATGGTAGAGAAACTACTAGAGTAGAAAGCACTCTTTCATATAGGGAACTCTACTGTGTGGGAGTGGTATTTAGCTGCTTGTCGGGAATGTCGGAGTATTCACCATTAAGATACTTGCAGAAAAAGCAGAGGGATGCAACATTTCGTCGGTGCGACAGAGGTTGAAGCTTAGATGACAGTTCATGAACTGTCAGATTGGCGACGCTCTTTTGAACCTTGTCTAGGATCGAGAGACTAGTAGCAGCTGCACCAGCCCAAATATTACAACAATACTTCATACATGGGCGAATGGTGGCCTTATAGAGTTACAGTATACTTTCGGGCATTAGTAGCTTTCTAGCCTGATAGAAAGAGCCTACCTTCTTCGCTGCAGTCTTGCAATGCCCCCAATGTAACTGTTTCAACTCATGTTCCCTGTAAACATTAGGCCGAGGTGTTTAAAAGAAGTACATTCAGATAATGTCTTTGGTCATTGCTATTGGTGGTAGAGAAGGTTTCTTGTGATTATTGAAGGAAACAAGCTTAGTTATAGCAACATTGAACATCTATTTTTGTTCCCGTTCCGTTACAGATTCGGGGTCTTGCTGTAGTGTTTCTGCCATTTCCTTGGATATGTGTTCATTCTTTTATTCTCGTGACATTAATTTAATGCGTAAGGTATTGTACATCTGTAAATTCTTATTCATTTTATTTGTGGTTTTGAAGCCGGCACTTGACAGTGAAAGTCTAATGACTAATGATGTTTTTGCTGTTTTTTTGTATAGTCAAAAAATATCAACATTTACGAAAACAGTGCATTCCTTCAGAAATACATTGATTGAATAAAGGTATAAAATAAAAGGAAAGGCAACGGTTTGAAATATAAGCATTGAATAGATATCGTTTAAAGCGAAATGTTTCCTTAAATATTACAATTGTGAGTACCACATGATATGATGAGAGAATAAGCGACCACAACATGAATGACAATTACAGTAAATTGTATTCTACAGCATACTCAAGGGGATGCTACTGCTTTTCCTACAGTTATGTGCGTCGAAAACAGAGCTATTAAAACTTACACAATGATAGGGGACAACTCGAAATGTATCTAGACGAATTCAAATTATTTGCCGTCTTAGGAATGACATGCGCTAATATCTGTGAATTCTTTGCAATCTAAAACACAGCTACAGTTATATATATATATATATATATATATATATATATATATATATATATGCATGTGTATATATATATATATAATGTAAGGCATTTAAAATTGATGATTTGACAACATTATTCTTCAAATATAACTTTTTTATTGTTTGAAAACAAAGAGTTCAAATGGATTGAATGGATCTATTTCCTTAACCCATGTGTTTTCGATGCTTATTCATCTCTTCAGAGAAAGAATATTTGCAAATGGTTTACTGGTTTGCACCTTATTTGCTAAAGGCAAAACACATAGAAAAATATTTTTTTTAAGTGATTCAAATATTTTAAATGCATAGAATAAGGGAAATTGACAGTGATATGTAAAAAGGGTATTGTACTTTAAATCCAAAACGAATGATAAATCTTGACATGGACATTCCTTGTGGTTAGGAGGTAAAGAGATCCAAAGCAACTTGTAATTCATCTAAGGTACTAGGTGACAATCACATGCAAACATATTTCCTTCGTTAAACCGATAGTGTAATAAGAAACCCGACAAATATTTGTTTATATATATATATATATATATATACATATATATATATATATATATATATATATAT
The DNA here is from genome assembly GCF_053919585.1 of Euprymna scolopes. Classification (NCBI taxonomy): domain Eukaryota; kingdom Metazoa; phylum Mollusca; class Cephalopoda; order Sepiida; family Sepiolidae; genus Euprymna; species Euprymna scolopes. The sequence continues at coordinate 129,879,630 of NC_136491.1, forward strand.
ATATATATATATATATATATATATATATCCGGTGAAGACATTTTTTTATAAGATTGAAAATTTTAATGCAAGTGGTAAATCCGATTGGTGAATAAAAACAAAAACATGTCCGGAAGCAAAATAATGGTTTCTCGAAGCATAATAATCAGTTAAAGACCAGATGCAGCTTTGGTGAGTATATATTCGAACCAGCACAAGTGAGAATTCTATTATTCTGAAGTATATATATATATATATATATATATATATATATATATATATATATATATATATAGTTCCGGCAAAAAGAAAGCCCGCACTTGTGTTTCTTTGAAAAACTGAAAATTTACGCTGAATTTAATGTAACTTTCTAACAAGCTATCTCATCTTATTCGCCTTTTATGCCTATATAATTTTACGTGTTTATATTTGACTTTTAATTGAAATATTCTAGTGTTCAAGTCAATTTTAAAAAAAATAATTTCAAATTGAGGAGACAAAACGAAAGTCCTCAGCACCAAATTCGCTTAAAACCAGCGTAAATTATCGTCATTAAATCAGTTTAAAATATCCACTATTAAGCAACAGAGCATCTCTAATCGTAATTGTTGTTATTTCGTGTAATACAACCTTTAGTCAACATGACACAAATTTCTCTTAGTGATTGTCAGGAGCTGATTTATCTCCACCTTTCTGGTGTATCCAATCGAGAAATCGGCCGTAGATTGAAACGTGATGAGAAAACGGCACGAAAGACTGTGCAAAAGCACCAAAAAACCGCCAGTGTTCGTGGTGCCCCTAAATCTGGTCGTACTACAGTTACTTCTCACAGCGAAAGCATTGCTATCGAGATCCGCAGCATAAGAAACAGATTTGCGACGGCTCCCCAAATGCAACAAAAGTGCAATCTTGTTGGAAAGTGCTCTCTTTCTATTGTTAAGAATATATTACACAATTTATTTTTGTGAGGATACGTTGCAAGACGCAAGCAAATGATTTCTGTAAAGAACATAAAGCGCCGTACGGATTCGTCAAATGCAATGAAGATCATGACACTTCATATCGGTCAAAAGTGCTTTTTTAGCGACGAAAGCAAGTTCAATAGGTTAGGTAGCGATGGTAGGCAGTGCGTCCGTCCGGATAAAGACGAATTGAATCATAGGTGACCAGTTTCAACGCTGCAAGTTAGGGGAGGTTCAGTTTTGATGTGGGACAGTATTAATACCAATAGCCCAGGGCCTATAGTTCGGTTGCAAGTTCGCGACCATGTACATTAATATGTTGACTGAGCATTTTCTACCCTAATTTGGTCGGAATTTGTATGATAATCCCATCTTCATGCAGGATAATTCTCTCATTCACACAGCTGGCAATGTCAAGAGGTTCCTGGAAGAGCATGATATTCCGTGTTTGGATTGGCCTGCACAATCTCAAGACTGCAATTCTATCTAAAACGTATTGCGTTACATCAAGCAACAGCAACACAATGACAAAATGTCAAATTTTTGTCTCCTCAATTTGAAGTTATTTTTTTAATTGACATGGACTCTAGAATATTTCAATTCAAGTCAAGTATGAACAGGTAAAATTATTGGAGAAAAAAGGTCAATCAAATGAGGTGTAGTATTTTTAAACAGGTACATTAAATTTAGCTTAAATTTGCAGTTTTGGAAAAAAATGCAAGTGTGGACTTTCTTGTTGCCACCTGTATATATATATATATATATATATATATATTTCTATTTTAAGATGTGTCATATTGCTCATATGTCATATTTACTCATTTTCAATAGATGTGTCCTTTATTATTAACTAGCATGAATACACGGCGTTGCCCGGATCAACACGACGTTCGGTTTGGACAAACCTGCTTTACTAAAGAATATTAAGCACTTTCATCGATACCCCCACAACAATATATAAAATAAAAGAACAGATAAAAATACGAATATGTAATCGCTTTAAAAATAAGTATGCGACAACAACTCCTCCTTATATGTCGGCAGAAGGGATACAAAGCGAAAGAGCTTTTGTCTGGATATGGAGCAATTTATGTTGCCGGTGCTGTGCGAACAGAAATAAATGAACCACTTAAAACAAGTTTTTGTTTTACAATTAAAATAGTAAAGAGTGTCTGTGAGACAGAAAAAAAGGGCCGCGGCGACCAGCCTTGAACTTATAACGCTTGAGAAGTAAAGAAAGATATTACGGGTTAACGCGTTTGTTCACACGGCCATGTGATCTTACATCACTATAAGGTTGCAAAATAAGCGTTTTAATCAGTTTTAGTTTGATGCTTTTACGTGACATGTTAACACAGCGATGCGAAAGAGGACACTTTTTCAAAAAAGCGGTCAGGTTGACCAAGACATGGTTAACCTTTTTTCTAATGTTCACCTAATATGCATACGAGGCATTGCTCTCTTAGGTGGTCCAATGTTTCGAACTGGTCAAAATAGAATGTTAACTGTTTTAACAAGCATATAAGCACACACACAAACACACAGACAACTTCCCTTATATAATAGACGGTAAAATTAGTGGACATGTTTTTTTTTTTTTTGTAATGTGGAACTTAAAGAAAATTCCATAGCAATAGGCATATTAATAAAAAAATATCCGAGTTTCTAGAATTAAGGTAAAATTCTGTAGAGGTCGATGAGAGAAAAGCTGAATTAGCATTAGGCATCGAAATATTTTATACTAGCGGGGGTACCCGGCGTTGCCCGAGTGTTTGTTTCCGGGACGGGGGGGAGTTTTAAAAAATGTTATGGTAGGTAAGTAGGAAGGATCAAACACGGAGTCATGAGAAAAAGTAGGAAAATAAAGTGTGAAAAAAAAAACATCTGCAACGTTAACAGTTCGGCCACCAAGAAAAGTCCATTCCAGTTGTTTAGGAAAAAAAACGACTACGGTAGGTCGGCGCGAACGTGAAAATATAACCACTACGCCACAGAGCACTGCAGCTTAGTTTAGTGATTTTAAAAAACTTCACATGAAAGAACTACGAAGCCAAACCGGTGTTCTCTTCTCAACTGTTCCTTGTGAACGATCCCCAAACGGTGTTAAGTGGTGGCAGGGTGAGGAGGAATTTATTAGAGAGAAAATATTTTACCACTTCCATTGATCTTAACCGATTTTGGCCGTGACTTCTCAGCAGAAAAAGTATAGAAATCTAAGATTATCGAGGAATTTGAGAAATAATAAGCCTATAACACACCTCAGATATTGTTCTGCCGTTTGTGCATATTATATTTGCATGAAATATCTTGATTTTTAATCCTATTAATGTCAAAATCAGACGGGAAAAATGAGATCATTTTATTTATATAGAGAAGAAGAGAAGAGATAAAGAACATGTTTATGTCTTATTCCTATTAATGTAATACACTTATTGCATTAATGGTTAAAACTATATACACGAGTGCATATTTTCTTGTATTGCCAATCTTTTTCTTTTGTAACTCATATCCACTTTATATGTTGAGCTTTTTATCTCGATAAGCCGCCATTTAAAGGATCATCTAATGCTTCTTGCACCCCTACTTATATATTTATGCATGTGCATTCATATATAATTTGAGTTATTTGTCGCATTTACATAGATATAAGAAGCCACTTTTTACTGTTGAAATATATACATATTATGTATGTACTCAGTTTTAAATATATCAGTAACTTCAAAAAGGATAAATTATTCGCATTTTTCTTGGAAAACTAACCTTTATTAATCTACTTTTCGTTTTATTCTGTATTCTAATTTGATATACAGTTTTACCTATCTATTACGCCAACTTCGATTCGCGCATACTTTCCATTGTGCATATTTGCATTACAATTATAATCGAATTTAGAGTAAACATTTTTCTTTATGTAGAACACTCTCTACCAACCAATTCCATTATTTCTTAGTCTACAAAATTTAAAATTGATATATTGTGTATTCATCAAATTTACAGTAAATAAAACATTAAAATATATCAACCGCCTATTGTTACTAATTGTTTTACAGGTGTTATCGTTATAAGTCGCTTTGAGATTTAGCTTGAAAAATAAAGGCTACAATGTAAAATTAAATTAAAATTGAAACCAAATGAAGAAATAGTTTGGTATAATATGCATGCTTTACTTATTTATATATTTAAGTTGAAGGTTTCCTTATCTTAGATGATTGCAAATACATCCAGAGTGTAAAATAGTTTTCTTTCAAATCTTGCTTATTTCACCCAAGTCACATATTATTTAACTTTTGAAATCATTACTGTATACTATGCACAATAAATGATTGAATAATGAATCGCCTCTATAATAAAAACACACTCCACATGAATTAAAATATAGTATTAAAGCGTGTTTTATGGCCGGGCAACACGGAACTGTTTGCTAATATATATATATATGCATTATATCTGCTTGTAAAAATATGGCATGCAGCGCGTGTGACAAAATAAAATATTACGGACTGTTTAAACGACTTAGGTTTGCTAAAACCCCAAAGCCGGTAATATCCAAAACCTTTCTGATTCTGTACCCTCCAATGCTCAGGGCATTGTACAGTGGTGTAATTCAAATGAATGGTGTTCATCTTGTGAATGCACACGGCTTTAAACTGATAGAACTCATTTTTGAAACGGAAGGTCTACGTCAGATCTGTTCCCAAAATCACTGGAAAAATGATGGGATTATTCTTTCGTCATAGAACTTATCTAACTCCTGATGTAATCCACTGCTTTTTCAAGAGCCTAATTCGTCATAAGGCTGAGTAATGTTCCGTAATCTGGGAAATAGCTCTTAAGTGTATCCAATCTCGCCTTGCTATGGAACAAAGCCGTCTTCTCAATGCATTATCGAGTACGTTTTAACTTACGTACTTGCATTTGACACAGAAGGGATATAGCGAGTCAATCTCTGCTTTATCATTACCTTTATGTAAGGCGCGATGTATGCTCCACGTTCGCAGAAAAACGCTCCTTAAACTAAAACAATTACCAGCAATTTCTCTTAGTATCTATCTCTGTCTTGAACCAAACGAAAATTCCAGACGCAGCCTTTCTTAGTAAAACTTGCAGTTTGTGCAACACAGAAACATGGCTGTACTTTCCAGCTCACTCTAATGTGTTTATTTTTTAGTCCAGTGTAAATATTTCCTTTACTGAATTTTCCTTTTATATAAAAACCCTTAGCGAACTCCCGTCATTACTTATTATCACAATATTGTCTAACTCTTTACCTTATATGCATTAACTCTAAACCTAGAGAGGCAATTCGAGCCTCGGTAAGCGGTGGCCACTAAGTTTAAACGGCCTAAACATATTATAATATGTTTAATCGATAAACAACGGAGGTTTCTAAAATAATAAATGTTCGTCTATATCGAGAATCGTCAGTCCAAAGATTTGAAACCAGCGACGAAAGCCATCCCTGGGATCATATATATATATATATATATATATATATATATATATATATATATATTAACCCATATATGGCTTCCGTCGCTGGGTTCGAATCTTTCGACTGATGATTCCCGAAAGGATGAAATATTAGTGTATGTAGGTATTTAATAATTATTGTAGTAAAAAATTATGCCAGCCCCTTTAAGAAACTCGTTCCATATAGTTGAGCACTTTCAGTTGAATCAAAGTCGGCCAATATGGCTTTTCTGCGCAAATAATCATATAATGATTAGATCACTCCGACAGACGTCAAAAAGCATTTTAAAAATAAATGTTTGAATTCAACAGGATTTCTCGCCTTAACAGTAGTCGATTGGGTCAGGTACTTGCTAATGAAGCCAGGAATAGCTTCTGTTGCTGGATTCAAATCTATCGACTGGTGTTAATCGTGACACCCTGCACTGATGGTTCCTTAAAGGATGAAACACTAGTGTGTGTAGTTATTTAATAATTTTAAAAATTATTATACGAAATCATGTTATATATGTGTGTGAGTTTGTGTTTGTATCATAATTACAACATGGTGGTTGAACGTAATGAAATATTCATAAAATAAACATAAAAATGTGAAAAGTTTTCAAGGGATAAAAAACTTACGACGCGGTTCCTCTAACTAATATCCGTTTTATTTTATTAGTAACTTATTCTACTCATCACTGAAGCAGCCACAGCTCAGAGCGAAATAAATTTAATTAGTCTATCGACTTTATTCTTCAAAACGAAGCATCCTTAAATATGTCTGGTATTGATGAAAAGCATTGCACAGTGTGGCCTGTTTTCTTCTTATTTACATAGGTGTAAAGCTGATATCCGGAGAGCGGATATCGTTTGTTGCTCAAGGATTCCACTCAGTAGACTGGTTAGTATGTGAATCGTTTTAATTGGAAGATGTCTAATAGTTTCGGGACACAAATCAAATCAAATTAAAAGAAATATGGGTAAATAACGATGTAGTAATCTATATGAAATATACTGTCTTAATAAAATACAACACCTACATATTTTAACATTCGCACATATATATCGATATAAATATTTTAAAAAGAACTGTATTATGTTAAAGACGTACCAAAGTTCGTAGCTACGATCCCTGCTTTCGAATCGGACTTTTTTGCGTTCATTTCTTTTTCATCCATATAGAGCTCTGATGATTTTGCACTGGCTTAAAGACTCGTATTGCTCGAAAAATTCTCTATTCAGCCATTGTAATGCATAGTTGTTCAACACGTTTATATTTTCTATGTTCAAAGATTCGCCCAAGTAAGGTATGTAATTCATTTTGAATATATATATATATATATATATATATATATATATATATATATATATATATGAGGTCAATGTAGTTAACTTGAAGCATCGTATAGTAGGTAGTAAAATGTAATATGCAGAAACAGATAAAGAATAGTTTTATTAATCCAACTATAAATACATGTGCAAATTCTTTATGCATGTCATACACACATTTTATTTTAAATTGTACTGTGATCACCTGGGTCAACTAGTCTGATAGAATATCCGTGGTCGATAATATTTTAAGAAATACCTTTTCATTGGATATGTGTTTGACATTGGTTCAAACGCGTTTTTGTAACCAGTAACAGTCTCTCAGAAAACAATGCCCTGGGCGCATCTAAAAACTGTAACAGTATCGCAGCAAACAATGACCTGCAAACACGCTTCTGTAAACAGTAACAATCGCGCAGCAAACAACGGCCTGGTGAAGAGATTTTCCTCGAAATATCATAAAACACGGATATCCAATGATACCTGCTGTTATAGGCAATCACGGTACATATATAAAAAATGAAACTTTTAATAGAGGCGACGGATTTTACCTAGATAAATATCGTTTTAAAGTTCGACTTTTCATACGACAAATGTCGAAAAATTGGCTAAAAAACATTAATATCTTCCCCTTCAACTAGACACTTTTCTACAGGAGGGGGGTCACTTTTTTAGCCGATATTTTTTAAAGTAATCCTCTTCTTTAGACTGTCTAACTTAAGGTTAAAAAATGTCGCTTCCGGTTTGGCGGTGGTCGTAACAGCACTAACGTTAGGTTTTACCCATTTATTTTCATCCTTTGCGGTACCACTTTTCTTTTGCTCAACATGCACATCCCAACACCCGAGCAACGCCGGAGGCCCATGCTAGCATATCTGTAAAAGTGAAAGTGTCTGTCTGTGTCTGTGTGTCTGTGTACATTTCCATACGCAATACCTCTGTCAATTTTTAGTCTACAGACTCGAAATTTGATAGAGAGCTTACTGAGATTTGGGAAAATCGATTTGACTGGATTTCGGTCAGAAATTTTGCGATTAAGGTGTCAAAGTTCAACGATTTTACTTTTGAGAACTCTACAAAACACCTCCGACAATAGTTGGTCTAAACACTTGAAATTTTAGATATAGGTTCCTTGGACATGGATGTTACTTAATAACTCGATTTGATAGCATCAAGTGTTCAGCGAGCGACAAGGTTTTAATTACACTACAAACTCGTGTAGTGAGCTTAATCCCGGCTACTGATACGCGCTACTCTGGTAGATCGTAAAAAAACGTTTAAATATATTTCAATATGTGTAAATTCTTTAGTCATTATTATATAGTATAGTTTTATTGAGTGTTATAATGCATCCAATATATCGTAATGGTTTCTATGGTTAAGAAAATAACTGGTGTTGCATTCACTAGACCAAGGCCTAAACATTTAGTGATCCAGGCTTAGTCCTTTGCGTTTATGCTATCGAGATAACTATAAAAAATCCTTGAAATCTAAGGGATTTTAACGTATAAATGTTTACTTGTGTCTGTGTAAATGTAACAGTTTTAGTTGACATACTTCTTCCAAGTCAATTTTCAATTGTTTCCTTAAGAATACATGTATACCAACTGAAAATTAAATTGTATTTGCTTACAGGTCCACATCTTATATACATTTAATGTCAAATCTATAAATAAACATTTAAGAGAAGAGTTGACAGCGATCGTTCTCTACAGAAACTAGATCAATTATATATATATATATATATATATATATATATATATATATATATATATATATATATATATACATGTTGGTTTGCTACATATGTCCCATTCAAAATAATATGATATCCTGTATAATGCAGAAATGGAACTGAGACAAATAGTTAAATAAACAAAGTATCTAATAAGAAACCATAAAATATCAATTATTAATTCATAGACCTTCGTTTTTAAAATGAATGTGAAAATTAGTTAATCTTTTTGTAGATAAATATATATATGTATGTATATATATATATATATATATATATATATATATATATATATATATATATATATATATATATCAGGTAAATCTAATCGTAATAAATCAATAGAGAATAAGGCAAGTAATAACAATATGGAGGAAAATAATATGAGAATCACCAAATAATATCGAAAATAAAAATATTATAAAACGTCGTAGAAAGTGCGTGTGGGTTAATCCGTATTATAAAGCACCCATACAGAATATTTTTTTTATATATTTTAATTCATGCGAATTTCGTATTTTGTTTATAGAGTCAATTCTCTTAAATTATTACATTTTATCCAATATAAATAAGCGATTTTAAAATCTAAAAAATAAACAAATAACATGGGTGTTATCATTAAAAATCGAAACCAATTTTACTGGCTAAAATATAATCGAATTTGTTTGAAAAGTCGAAGTACTCCATATCTCAAGTTTCAAGCCTATCGAGTAAATGTTGCAATGTGGTTAGCTAGAAACTGCTTCGCAAACAAACATAGTAACCTATACATATATATATATATATATATATATATATATATATATATATATATATATATATATATATAGCGAGATATATATATATATGTATATGTGTGTGCGTGTGTATGTATTATGATGAACAATTCACGAAGATGATTAAAAAGATGAAGTTAGAGAAATTTCTAAAAATTTGTTAAAAACTCTGAAAAGCATACACACATATCAAGAAAGAAATAGTGCATTGCAGTATTAACCTTATTCTAGGGTTGCATACGGGATTTTTTAAGTGGTGAGTAAAAAAAATGTTGTAAATAAGCTCAGGCATGTGTAACCTTAATGTCAAAACAATCTTTGCAACACAACATTACAAGTATAAATATCATGAAAAGTTAAATACAAGAAATTAAATGTTATTTACTAAATTCTAAAACATCAACATCGTTGATGTAATTTAACTAGTATTATGCTGCTTCTCATCATCTACTTATATAATAAACAGAGCGAGATTGAACGTAGTGTTTCTTATGTTTCCTTCTCTACGAGTATGGCATAGTTAAACAAAAATCCTAATAGAAAATATCGAGAGTCATCATCATTCGATACTTGTAAAGCGTCAATAAGCGACACAGCGTTTTCTTTTTTGAAGAGATTATCATTTTGTTAGCAGTAAGGTTTACTAAATACACACATTGTTACAAAAACAAAGGAATAAATGATGCTAAATAAAATGACTGAACAAATCTAATCCGGGAATTTTTCACGGCCCAGAACTGCCAGCGCCTAAACTATTGTTCAAATAGCTAGTTTATTATTCTTTAAAATATAAACTTGTGCACTTCTAAAGAAACCAATCTTCCAGGCTTTACCTTCTCCTCTTATAAAAATATGCTTTATTGCTAATCAGCTTAGAAATCTCTACCGGGGAATTCAGTCGGGGGATCATTAAAACATTAGCTACAAACCAAAGTGCTCTTCCTCTTGGGTACTGTGTTACATATTCTCCCTGTGTTAAAGAAATAAACTTTGAGTCTGGTTAGACAATGGCGGTATCAATCATATATTATTATCAATATTGCGAAAACGGAACCTTTGAGGCGAGTTAAACAATTTTGACACCCATATCATAACGATATGTCGACACGACTATTTTATTGTTTATTTTTTAGTCTCATATATTTGTCATATCTCGTAGTAGTTAAAAAATGCTATGATAAGTGTCAAAAACATTAATAAATTAGTCAATGAACGAAAATCCTTCAATTTCGCTGGAGGTGTCTTTTGAATAAGAAATAAGTTTAATGAATATGTCAACACGTGATAACTCCGCAGCGGTATTTAAAAAATTATGCTGGTGCTAAATTGTCCTTATTATAATACTTTGTTAAAGGTGTCTCTTGGATAAGAAAAACGTTTAATACCTAAAACGGAAATTACAGTAATGTATTATATTTCCATTTCATTCGAAAACATGGCAGGGAATTTATCTTCAAATATCTTTAATTTCGAATTACAGCTACGGACTTTATTAAACAAATATTAATAAATCATTTAACCCCCTTTATTTAATGGAGAGAAGACAACGCATTGTGGATTCGTTATCGGCAGCTCTCATTACTCTCGTTTCTTCTTATTTGTCCCTCAGTCCTCATTTCCAATGAGTGATTTTTTTGACAAAGGGTGCAGAAAAAGCTGCTTTTCAGGACGGCAGTACTTCGTGAACAGTAGCCTGAGATGTTGTAAATCTTCAGTTTCTATGTCTATCCTGTGGGCGTGTGACTAATCATCTGGTCTGACGTTATCCGCCTCATAGTCACGGGCCCGAAACTTGGATTAACCACTTGGTTGATCCAAGGTTGTCCTATCAGCAGGTGAAAAGTGCTGGAGCTGCTGTATTGCAATTTGATGAATGGATTCTGGACCATGGAGTAGGTTCTAGTGGGGCCTCTCGATGCCATACTAGTGGGTAATTGTTACGGCTTTACCTTATCATGTGCCACAAAAACAATTTCCTGTCTTTTTCTCTCCTGTTTTTCCTCACTGTCCTGCTCCAACAAAATCTGTCGACCTGTTCCAGAGATTTCAAATCCTCAACATAAAATATCGCCAGAAAAAATGGCGAATAAACCAAGCACCTCATCCTCCAACGTAGACCCCTACTACCATGTCTCCCTCCCCAACATCAGGCATCTACGTTCCAAATTTCCAGAGGTTGAACCCCAATTACAGGAGACAAAACCGGACATATTCATCCTAAGTCAAACTGGCATAGGGCCGACAACTTCCCTAAAGGAGTTCCTAAATGAAGGATACTCCAACTTAACATCTAAATCTGACCCCAAGACAGCCATAGGCTTGGAATATGTGCCTACATTAAAGATGGCTTTCCGTGAGGTAGCGATATCTCCAGTGAATACCCTAATTTATCTTATAAGTGCTTAGAGGTTGCACTTGCTTACACCACTGCATTTATATCCCCCCCGCAACAGCGGAGTTACTTTCTTTAAGAGCATATCTTCGGCTAACATCCACAATTGTGGTGACTTCAATGTCCATAATGTGGAATAGCTGAACCATTCGAACAAGACAGATGATGAGGGGAGGTTCTGTCATGATTTTGCCCTTGCCTATGACCTCACCCAGATTGTTCACGAACCCAACCGTGTGCCCGATATTTCCGGTCAGTACGCTAGCATTCTAGACCGTTTTCTCATAACTTTCCGTGAGCTATATTCATGTTCCGTTCTATCTCCTCTGGGTTCTCCCGACCACTCGGTTGTATCAGTTAAGATAAAAACGAAATGCAATGTTTCCAAACGTAGCTCTCCACCATACTGTATATCGATACTCTATGGCTGACTGGGATAGCTTCCGTACATTTATATCTGATCTATCCCTGCTTTCCATCTTTAAAAAGGATGTGTATTCCATAGTATCAGACCTAACCGAATGGTTAATTGTAGGCATAGACCGAATCATTCCAGCCAAAAAATTCCAACAAAAACCTACCCGCCAGCCCTAGTACCCCTAGAATGTGCTGCTGCCATCGCTCACGGAAATCAATTTTTCCATAGCTTCCAACGTAATAGATGCACTGAGACCAAAGCTGCTTTAAGGACTGCCAGCAACCACTGTAAAGAGTAATAAAAAAATGCAAGATAGCTATATGCTCAGTCCGTTAAATCTAAAGTAGTTGAGCAGCGGCTTAGTTCTCACCAGTTCTGGCAAATAGCAAACAGTATCCTGAACAGAAGCGTGCGTTCTGTCTCAACCATCATCAATCAACCTGTCATCTCGTCAGCATAAGACAAGGCAAAACTATTTTTCAAGTACTTTACAGCTAATTCGACCCTATGCGACGAAGGCTATCAAGTCCTCGTATTTCCCCCTATAACAGACAACACGCTATGCAACATACAACTATCTGTGCGTGAGGTCGCCAAGCTAATCAAGAAGCTCGATTCCAGTAAAGCAACTAGCCCTGACGGCATTCCAATTATAGTGCTGAAAAAGATTCAACCAGAAGTTGCCACCATACTTACAAAACTGTTTAAGCGTTGCCTAAAGGAGGGGTGCTTCCCAACCCCCTGGTAAACCTCATCAGTAAGCCCTGTATTTAAGAATTCAGGTGATAAGTCATCTCTCTCAGTACAGACCAATATTCTTCTGTGTGTCATGAGTAAGTTGCTGGAAGCCATATTAAATAGATCAGTCCACCACCTCAGCAGACATAACCTTTTTAGTGACATGCAATATGATTTCCGTTCTGACAGTATGATAAAATGGGTGACAGTACATAGATATTCGAGACATAAAAACATTTTATTTTAGAGCAGTTCCATTGGCCCGACATTGGTCATGACCAATAATGACCAACCATGATAAAAGGCATGTAACCGACTATAAATGCTGAGGACCCCCAGTGATCGCATTTTCAGAAAAAAACAATTTAATTTAAGATCAATCAAATTGAAACCGATACTGGCAATGCCGAACAGTGAATGCCAGTGCCCACTAGCAAACACGACTAAATGCAAGTAATCACCTCAAAGATACATTAAGCGCGAGTATCATTCAGTGTTCGCCACATGCATTCAGAAAATGGCAGTGTCAAACTATGCCCCTAAGTTTAAGACTGGGGATTTTAGTGCAGAAAGTCCTATGAAAGCCGGCACAGGTTACGGTCATCAGTGACTGTCAGTTTCAAAAGCAGCTACTGCCTATTCGTATCCGTCAGTACTCACGGCTGATCGCCTCAAACCAACACTAATTTCCCGTACCCCGAGTGATGGCAATAAAAGCAAGTGCCTTATTTTAGCTTCCGCTGCCAGACAATGCCCGACAATCAAACGCACATGATTTAATTCTCTCTTAGGCCGCCAGCGCTCGCTATTTTCTGACAACCATATATTAATTTGTTTGCAGAAGGGGTGATTAACGAATTTGTTTTAGATTTGTCCCACGCTTCCGCCGTGCAATGCCGGTACACGGGTCATGCTGTTTTCTAATATAAAAGTGGGCGTTAATTTTCTTGCAAAATCTTACCATTGGATAACATCCTGTGTGTGTTGACACGAAGTAAATCCGAGCTATTTTCTAGATTTCAAAACAGGCGACACTGAGATCAATGTTAGAAAAAATAATTTCGTCCGTTTACCTTAGTGAATACTTCTTCAATGCTAGGGCATGGGTAATGATTGTCTTTTTTACCGAGTTTAAACCAGCGCTGAAATCAGTGCAAGCGCGGATTTATTTTGACTTTTTTTACATAGACTGTATGAACTGCCAATTGACTGAATTCAAATTTTTTATAGCATGCCGACTATATAAGCTTATTTTAGCTTCTTATTAATTTACCTTCATAAGTAAAAGTGCGCATTTCTTTTTTCATTGAATTCTAGTTGCGTATTAATTTTTGTTCTAATCTGGAATATTGGATTTTGCAATTTCCCATACCAGCTAAGTTAATTCAGAGAGACTTAATTTTCATCCTGGTTTGAGATTTCCCTTCAATGTCATCAAAGTTTCCTATTTTAGGCAAACACTATCTATGTGCTAATTTCCCAAATTGAGTTATTGTATCAAATCTGCCCATAGAAATAATATATGTTTTTAATATAAAACCGTTTAATTTCTTTGTCGTGTTGTTAAATGAAACATCCTTATTAATTTTTCTTCCAAATTTATTTTCGATATAGCACCATTCGGGCATTTTGCAAACTAGTACGTTTATTTAGACAAGGCTAGTTTACTTAACCTTTTGTATATATACACATTTATGCTAAATCGTGGATCTAATTGAAACTGCACGTTTTTATTTTGTATTTTAACCAGAACATATTTACGTATATCACTCTCGTGATTTTCTCTAGTGAGTCGTACCCGACTTTTAATTTTGTTATTTGCTCTATAAAGAAAGAATTTATTGTAAATAATATCTAAAGTACGTGTGTGGTGCCTTCCTTTGATTTTCAATGTGTTGCTTTTGATGCATGAGGTGGGAGTATGTCCTTGTTATTTCACCGTGTTTTACAGTTCATATATCTGTTACACTTACGCGACGCCAGCTGCGCTTGGAATTTGTATTGCCGCTAATCAGTCGGTGGCAGACGTTCGCCAATTGTTGTAGTGCGAGGTTTGGTTTAGTTTCTGATTTACTAAGAACTTTGCGTCAAATGCAAGTGGCATTTGCACATTCCAATCAATGTACGATTACCATGCCTTTAAAAATCTTCAGCATTCAGCGTTGCAAATCATCGCAATGTTTGTGTTCTATATTACAAATATTAAATAGTCTTCGTCATTGTTTTTGTTAAGTTCAGGCATTTCTACCTACAGCTTTCTAGGACTGAAAAAATAGCATAATATTCACATGTCAAATGAAATCTCTTCAGTATGACTAACAAACATAAGGTGCTTAGTAGAGAAATAATACCTCTTCTTCAAGTGATGTTTCCTATAGTAACAGCGCTAAGCTGAATACTTCACCAGACTAAATGAATTTTCCTGGAATCCGCTAAGCTAAAAAAATCACAGAAAAATGTACTATAATATATTTAACTGATCCATTGAGTTGAAGAACATTGATATTCTGACCTTCATACTTAAGTGTTTTAGATATAATGGGGATTTAATAGAATATCCAACTATCTATGTATCCCATATAGAAGTCAATTGTTAGCCTTGTGATTTCTGAAAAATCCGACTGAAGTAAAATGAAACAGAGTTTCTTACATTTTACAGTACGATGCAATGTATTGCCTTCGTCGGTGGCTTGACGGAAAGTGTTCCAGAATGTATTTTGTGAGAATGCTATGTTACTTTCGTGAAAGTATTTTTTATTTATTATAGTTTTCAGTAATAAGTCTGTTCTTGTTTGTTATTCTACTTACTTTATTTTTAGTATTTCTTTCATATACTGTAGTTGTTTCCTTTCTCTGTCATTCCCCCTTTGTTTAGTTGTTGTAGGAGTGTTATTATTTGTTATTTGCTGCTTCTGCTGTTCTTCTATTTTATATTAAACCGATTAATTTTGCTCTTTTCGTGTTTTCTGTTATTGCAGAAATATTCGTTTATCTACTTTAAAACTATTGGATATGTCTTAAGTTGTGCAATGGTTTATTTCAAATATTCTATAATTTCTAATATTTTCCTTTTTTCTCACCCGAAAACATTTGCATCTTTCAACTTGTAAAGAATAAGTTATGAGTTTCCAAGTAGCCTAGTACATCTCTCTTAATCTCTCTCACTTAGTAAGCTCCGAAAAGTTAAAATCAAGTATAATTTGTCCCATGCCCTAAGGTAATCTTCCCAAGATCTTCATGGCGTGAGAAACACCTTGATGAAAAACTCTCTCGAGGGGCGATAATGTACGGTTGATAATGGACCAATAAAAAGAGATATAAGATGATATGATCAGCGGTTGACTTGAATGGACGTGAGAGCGCTTGTCCCTTACCCGTCACCTCCATTATAAAAGCTTATATATTTTATATGACTCACCTGAAAAAATTGTATGTGATATGGGTATATTTTTCCGACGACACGACGCTCTATATCAGGCACGTGGGGAAAACTAATGAGCACATATCTAAGCTAATGGTCGAAAACCTAGAGGAATGGGATAAAAAATGAATGGTAACGTTCAACGCTGCTAAGACAAAGCTCGTTTCCTTTAATAAATACATGAAACCTTACCAACATCCCATAGCTATGGCTAAAGATATTTAACCTAAAAGCACTTTGTTCAAGCTACTTGGCTTAACGTTCACAGAAAACATGAGTTGGAATAGACACATCGAGATCATTGCTAAGTCTGCTGCAAATAAGGCGGGCTCTCTCTATCGTGCTAGAAAGTTACTTACAAAGTCACAATTCGCCCATGTATGTAGTACTACTGTCACATTTGGGCTAATGCATCTGCTACTAGTTTCTCGCTCCTGGGCAATGCTCAAAAGAGAGTTGCCAACCTAATAGGTTCCGAACTGTCATCTAAATTCAGCCCCTGCCCCACCGACGAAATGTTGCATCACTCTGCCTGTTTTACAAGTATTTTAATGGGGGATGATGTGACGGACTACAAGCCCTTGTACCCCATCGACGAAAATACTCGCGGCAAACCCGAAAAGCACCGAAGTCTCACCCCTACACAGTTTAGATCCCTGGATGTAAGAAAGCATTTTACTCTAATAGTTTTTTCCCAAGAACTGCAAAATTTGGAATTCTCTTCCGGTTTCCTGCCTCCTGTACTGACATGAAGAAGTTCAAGTTTAATATGAACATACATCATGCTGCTGTGTAGTCGGGTTTCATATTACCGAGATATGACGGGGGCATTCATATTAGGGCCGTATAATACACCGATGACGATGAGGAGGAGAAGCCGAGAAGATATTTATACAGTTCTGGGATGCTTGTGACTTCATATAGATACCGAATGGAGATGTATACAAGGCATAATACACAGGAGGGGAGATACATAATCTTGTAAGTGTTACACAATGTTTATTAGAAGATGATTAACACATTATCTTTTGAGTGTTGAAAGATGATACATGAAAACAGTTACAAAAATACAATGATAATTCTTTATTCATTGGATTGGTCGAATGCTGATGACGTTAGGAATTTACTTATATCTACATGTTTTAAACCTTCTCCGTTCCGCTTCCAAAGGACTCTCCATCATAACCCAACTCAATTGCTCTCGATTCTACTCTTCTGCTGACTCCCAGACTTGCTCCTATATTGGAGAATCCCTCTTCGTCTTTGACGTCAGAGTTGTGTTTCCCACATGTGACCAATTCACGTGGCTATGCATGTTTTTTGAAACACACTTTTAACAACAAAAGAATTCTCAACATATAATTCTGACCTTTTTTTAACAATATATTTTTAATTTGTATTGTCCAGTCTTTAGCTGAAATTTTTAATATTCAGTTTTCTAAAAAAGTGTACAATTATTTCTACGATATAAACAATATCAAGCTATTTTAATAAAAAGTAACAACATACTAAATTCTAACATTCCAGTAATTAACCTTGCTTACAAGGTTCGAGTTTCAGCTTATCCTAATCTCATTTTCACCTATCTAATACTGTTCTTATTTACATGGAATGGGCACAGCCTTTCCTTGTAACAATGCTACAGAACTCCCTACATTATACCCCTGAAACTTAGGTCTCTGATAGTAGCACCCTATATGAAAGTGGCAATGCACCTTGTTTGGGGTGAAAATGTAATAAAAACAGATATGTGTATCTTTTCGAATTTGTTTTATCTTTCTCCCACCTAAATGCTTATTCTTTCACTTTAACGATTACACTTTTTTAGCTTCAGGGTACCACACGTATTTATGCGACATTTAATTTTTTTTATTGTTGAACATGTGAACATCCCTCATAAGTCTACTTCTTTTGTTTTGTTTTTTCAGAAAACTAGAAGTTGGCCTTTAATAATAAATGATTACCCGGTACTAATTCTACACGAAACACACATTTATCTTTCGTAATATAAATGGCAAAGGTATCATACTAAAGGAAAACCGTAATGGCGACAAATAATCACCCGGAGATTGTCCTCTGCTGACATGGTATGCAACTCTTAGTTAGACCATCTCGAAATCCCTGCCCTGTACCTCAGGGATAGTGAATAAATAAAATCGTACTAACTTGCTTGAAATCATTGTATCTCAAATTGATAGCAATTTGTAGAGATTTACCCCCTGAATAGAACATGCATGGAGAAACAGTCTTCTGCAAGGAAAATAGATCGAAAGACACTGTATGAATTCCAGTGGTCTGTGGTCACTTTTTAACAAGAATGTTTTCCCATCAAGAACTGTCTTGCCCTGTCCGTTGTCTACACTATGATCAGTGTCAAATTTTCAATATTAGAATAATTGTGTTCAGTCGTTGTTAATCTCCTCGATAAGTACATTACAGGTTGACCATCTTGTGACAAAATACCGGACACCGATTGCTCACTAGCGTCAGTTGTTAGAGTTATGTCCCTAGGGTAAAAAATGTGTACGGTTGGCTTTTTCGCCATAATCTGTTTTAAGTTTTCAAAGGCTTTCTGTTGGTGTTTTAACCAAATGAACTTTCTTAAATTCACAAATGATTATGTCAACTCATCATATTTTGGTACATATTTTTTATAAAAATTTTCTCTATTAACGCTTCATCTGGAGAAATCCCTTCCGTTGATATTGAGTAACCCAAAAATGATATTTCATTACTGTTGGTTACACACTTTTTTTTTGTATTTACTGTCATGCCAGCGTCTCTTAGTCGGTTAAGTATATTTTCAGTTTTTTTCTTTAAATCATTTTCATTTAAATCTCCAACACATATATCGTCTTGATAACAGATGGTATTTTCAACATTTCCTATTACTTTTTTAATAGCTTTTTAAAAAATTGCACTTGCGGTTTTTATGCTATACAGTATCCTTTTACACCTTGACAGGCCTATAGGTGTCTTTATCGTCGTCACTTCTTTAAAATTTTCATCTGATTTTCAATATATATTCGAAAATACTTTCATCCCGGCAAGTTTATGTAAAGGTACTGTCACATTCCGAATAGGGTACGAGTCGGCGCAAACTTTATGATCCACTCCTATTTCATAATCTCTACAAATTCTCAAATCACCGGCTATTTTTTTAATACCACAATGGGTGGTGCCCATTTACTTCCTCCTGAAGGAGCAAGTTCTAATAAACCTTCCTTTATAAACTTTCGCAGCGTAGCTATTACTAACGGTAATAAATGCACTGGTACTTTTCTCGCTTAGTAGGAGGAGGGGGCACATGTTCTTTTAATTTCAGGCTAACTTCATATATTTTTTTTTAATTTTCCTGATTTGTCCATTTCTATCGCATTAATCAACTTCGTTGAATCTATTTTTAATACATCATTCCCCAATAGCCAATGCATTTTTCGGCAATTTGTAACTATATTGGTTACTACTTAATAGTTTTCTTTTACTTCTATTGAACCTTCAAATTAACCCATGATTGCTATAATCGAGCCATCAAACTGACGTAATTTTACGTTGCTTTATTTTTAAGCGGTTTTCCCATTTTCTCCCAATAAATTCTGGGTATTATGGTCACTTCACCGCCGGTATCTATTTTAATTTCAACAACACAATTGTTGATTTTTATTTTTATTTTTGTATCTCCATTCCTTAATTCAGTATTGTTTACATTATCCTTCTTTACATTAAAAAATACTTATCCTCATCCTCTATCCTTTCAACATTTTTCGTTTTACATACTTCTTTGAAGTGATGATTTTTAAACACATTAAACATGTTTATCCAAACGCTGAACATTTTGCGTTTTTCCTTTTATGAATTTTTCCACAGTAAGTCCATTGTTCTTCTTTTCGCTTCTACGTTATACGTGTAAGCCATTATTTCTTCGTGGGAGTTTTTTTTTATTTTGGTTGTAGGTATGTATTCATTCCTTCTAGTGTATAAATTTTAGTCACATATTCAAGGGTATGTTTGTAAGTTGTAATTGTTCCATTAGCTTATATATATATATATATATATATATATATATATATATATATATATATATATTATATATATATATATATATATGTGTGTGTGTGTGTGTGTGTGTGTGTGTGGGTGTGGGTGTGGGGGAGTGCCGAATTATGCATATCTTCAATAAATCTTTTGAATTAAGTCTTCTGATATCTGTTCTTCTGTTTCCAGTTTTTCAAAGTCACAGCATTTACTCGCACTTCTTTACCGGTGTAAATAGTTTACTATCGTTTTCTCCATTTCCTGCTTCATTGCCATAAACTTGGTTCTTTTCTGCAATCACCGGTCTTTTCTTTGGTCTCATCTTTCCCTTGATAACCTCACTTATTTCTTCGAAAGTAATTTCGTCTAGGCTTCGAGGGTAAACCATTGTAGCACCATTCATAATTGCGTCACACCCAGCGTTAGCCATAAACAAGTCGGTGATTTTATTACCCGCTCCTTGTTTTTTGTTGTCTTTCAACTTTTTGCTTATCGCATTAGTAGCAAAGCAACGACTACAAGTATTTACGTATTCTGGGTCTTAAAAGACGAGAGAATATTGATATGTCGTGCATACCGTTAAGTAAGCGTTCAACAACCAAATGTTCTACTTGGTTTCGGTTTATAAATATGAGCTATCTGCTCATATATAAATTATACTTAATTTGCATATCACTACAAACGCTGTTATACATTTTTCTGGTGTCTGCTTCCAATTGTTCCGGTCATTTTTTTTTTTTGGTTTGCCAGAATTATTCTAAGTGCTCCGACATATTTAAGTATTACAGCAGTTTTCTTTAAGTATCATAATCACTTCATATTTCTAGTAAAATTGTGTGTCTACATTTAAAGTGTTCTAGCATCTAGAATCTTCTGAGACCTGCAAAATCTTCATTTATGTATTTATATGCGCAATAATGTTTTATTTCCTTTATTTTATAGACTTCTAGGTGTTTGCCTATACCATACATGCACATGTCGAATGTGAAAGCACTTGCACAGTCCTAATTCGTCTATCTTTTCAACTCAGTAATTTTCATTACGATGGGTTAAAGCTTATTCGAGTGGCGTTCAAAAAGTATCCCTTCCTCTTTTTATGCCACCGGAATAGATAAAATTAGCTTGCATACGGCATAGTTATGATGACTACATTTATTTATTACTCACTATAAATATACATTTCCCTGTTGTAAATATTGACGTGTACAATTCTACGAAACCAATCCCCAGTCAGGAGGTTCATCAGAAGCAGAAATGCACCATTTACTTCCTGTCAAAGTGAATAGTGATGACTATGTACAAAAATACATTATGAAGCATAAAAGGTTGCTAGCTTTAATGGTACCACTCCCTTCTCCGTAAGTTGCCAGCTTTATGTCTTAAATTCGTATTAACTTTTAGAACGACCCTCGTGTGTTACTCATTATTGGTTATTTCGTTTATAATTACGGCATTTATTTGAGCTAGAGTATGACAATAAAAGTGTAGGGGGGTAAAATTTCTGAAATCGCGTAGTTAAACATCAATATCCATATAAATAAAGAAGTGGCCAAACGAGTCTTCATAGTAAGAAAGCAGTGTTCACGAAGAAGAGAGAGGACGAAACCTAGTAGAGACTTCCAGAGACACAACCCCGGCGGCTTCACATGTTATATCTGCGGAAAAATGTGCTACACAAGGAGAGGGGAGATTTAGCACTGATAGATAATGCATTCATTCTCTGTCTAGTAATATTTAACATAAATGAGTGCAGGAAATGAATATATGTTGGTTTTATCCAATAAATTATTTAATAAAAATGTAAACTTTCCACGTTTATATATTTTCTTAATCATTACCTAACAAAATGTTTTCTATCTAATATTCAGTGAACAAAAAAGTATAAACATTGTTTCATGGGATCTTATTCATTTTTCACTCCTTGTAACGAAATAAATCGATTTGTTTCTATGTGCCACTTCAAGCCGTACATAAATTGGCATATGGTTATTTTAGATTGTGACTCGTAATGAATTCATTGGTAATTTATTCATTACTATTTTATATTTCCAATATCAACATATATATATATATATATATATATATATATATATATATATATATATATATATATATACTCGAAACTATTTCTAAATAAAATCTATTGATTTCCCTATTTGCCCAAAACAGATGTATACACAAGACATAAAATAGACACATTATCGAAACTATGAGAGCTTTATTATTCTAGTATTTATACAAACATATTAAAAACGTACCAGTTTCTTCATACATACATCACTGACAGATGAAGTATAAAATATTCATATGAATGTATATAATATTCATATTTAAAATAACACAAATTTATCACGATTTTTTTTTTTAATATAAGAACAAGTACTTTTTGTTAAAATTTACTGGCAAAGTCTGTTCAAACCATCACAGTTATATGCGATTTTTTATTTAAATCCTCACTCATCATTAACGGATTAAATAAAATATTTAATTTGAAAGTGGATATAAACTGGTTTAAAAGATCAAATGTTACATCGGCCGGAATATTTTGTGAATATCATTGAAGATGAAATATTCAAACTAATCCAAAGAATATGGATAAACTATGGTCGAATTCATTCTGTTCAAGATATAAATAAAGCAGAGCACATTTAGAAACTTCAGTTAGTCGTATATTTTCATCAGTCAGGTCAAGCCGGTTAAAATTACTTCGTGTCAGAGACAGACTGGTGAGAAGTCGAATAAAAGTCCAGGAATAACTGACGTCCATTCAATTAGCGAACATGAAAGTGAAAATGATATTTGAAACTTATGCGTGTTTGACCGATAGAAGTAACCTCATATAAATAGGCGGAAGCTTCTAAAAGTGGCGACGGATTCGTTTATGACACAAGGAATATAAAAACACAATTTTCTTGAAAAAAAGCAGCTTTTTATTTTCTATGACATTTTTTAGAAAATACATCAGATGTAAAGATGTTTGCCAATTTCAAGATAGAGGCGAATGTTTTGAAAGGAATCCAATTCGAAAGAAGACTATTTTTTTTTTAGTTTATTAATGTTTTACCAAATGCAAACTCGGAAAGTACACTGAATGAATGTTTCCGTGCGTGTAATATAATAATCAAACATTGATTTCCCTTACGTCAAACATTTGTTTTACAAATGAGACACCAAAAGTAAAGGCTCAAAAGCCACTGGAGCGTAAGTGTTAAATATATACAGATGGTTATTAGTCGCATGATATTACAAAGTATATATATATATATATATATATATATATATATAAATATATGTATATATATATATACATTAATATATACATATATTTATATATTTATATATATATTAATATATACATATATTTATTTATATATGCATATATATATATATATATATATCTGTATATATATGATTACTTCATATAATTATAGGAAAGTGTATTTTTTTTGCGTAAATCTATCAGTATTTCCTTCAACAGAGCTCAACATATCGGAATGACTAGGTAGAAAGTTATGACAATTTATGAAAATTAAGCTGCACCGAATATTCGTGGTTCATTCCCGTGAGAATTCGCCAGGCTTATGCTATGCTTATGCTATATATATATATATATATATATATATATATATATATATATATATATATATATATATATATACTAGCTAAAATACCTGACGTTGCACGAAATTGAATTACATTAAACGATTTTTCACACTTATAACAATTTTACTGTCATCGAAAGCAGTACAATCAACACATAATCATTTAAATCATTTGCTTCCATGTTTTAGTAAGGGATATACCACGTTGAAGCGAGAGAAAAACCTTGCGTGCACCTTCCCAGTTATTAGTAAATAATGCATTGCAATCCTCATTGCACTGTAGAGAAACTACTGTTGATTTTATAAAAATGGCAGTAATTAAAGTTTGAAACGAAAACCGTATGCCATGGTCTAACTGCGATCTACACAGAAACCTTTATTTCGACCACTGTCTGTCTTATTTTAAAACAATACTGTTGATTTCATATGCCGGGCCTTATAGGGTATGCTTTAACAAAACTCTCCGATGCAATTGCAATGCAAGAATGTATAAGCGTGCGAACTTTAGCAAAATTCAGACTATTTCTGCTTTTACATTTTTTTTCTATTCTTGTCCGATTATGTTTATATAAAACATACTGTGCAAACCATATTTAAGCCTATTCAAGACATATAAAATAATTTTTCTGAAATTTCTAAGAATCGAAAATGCCGTTCTGTAGTCCAAAGGAAATGGACCCTCACATAAAACCACACATGGGTTTTTTTCATGTTTGTATATTTTTATATCTCGTTTTCTCTCTCTCTCTCTCTCTCTCTCTCATGTATATATATATATATATATATATATATATATATATATATATATACGTGAACTTGTCTCTGTGTGTGTATGTGCATGTCTATGTGTGTACATCTTCCTTCCAAATAACTTTGCCAATTTTTAGTCTACAGTATTGAGATTTGGGAAATTCGTTGGATTTTATTTTCGGTAAGAAATTTGGCGCAAATGAGGTCAAAGATTAACGATTTTACCTTGGATCTTTGAAAACTGTACCAAAGTTTTCGCCATTTTTACGTCCAAAACATTTACATCTAGGTTACATGGACATGGATCAAACTTTGTAATTTGATTTGAGCTCCAAACTATAAATTCTAAGGGGTCAAAATTGGAGTCAAAGCTGACAAAAATTTGACCCCTGCGGACTCTCTCAAATTACCTGACCAATTTTTGGTCTAACCATTTGAAAATTTATACAAAGTGTAGTCAGACATAGGGCAACCTTTAAAGTCGTTTTTTCACCGAAAATTTGGCAGCCAGGGGGTCAAAGTTCGAAAGATTTGACCTTTGCGATGTCTACGAAACAATTTCGCTAATTTTTGGTCTAAACATTAGAAATTTTGTGAAAGGGATGTTATTTAAAGACACTATCGAACTCCTCCGGCAATTATGGTCAAAACACTTGAAACTTTAGATGTAGGTTACATGGACATGAATATAACTTTAAATATATGTATATATATAAATATGTGCATAAAGGTATGAAGGGCTAATATATATATATATATATATATATATATATATACCTATATATATATATATATATATATATATATATATATATAATAAATGGTAGAATCTTTATATACCAAAATACATGATGTTGACAATTTTGTATTGTATTCCTTTACATCAATTGATGTGTACAGTTCTTGACAGTATTTGTTTCGTAGCTCAAAATCAATAACTTAATTATTATAGCAAATAGTGAATCTATTATGCCCTTAACTCATCAGAAGAAATCGCAACAATCGATCAACCAAATGAAATTAAAATGTGATACGACATTATGAGAATCCGAAATTTGGAAGAAGCGACAGTTACCTTTATATTTTTCAATTACGCCATCTTTGATTTTTATCAAAAAAGTCATTGAATCACACTCCTCGTATTAAGCATTTAATTAATTTATGAATCTTCTCACAAAATATACTCTTTAATAATGACTACATTTATTAATTTTATTAATTCTCATTTATGTCTGATTACTTACGATAATAATTTCACTAACATATACGTCATAAATTACATATCAATATGCATGCCCTAATATACAAAACTTAAACTAATTAAGAAAAAAAGGAAAACCCCATTATACGTACTAATAATTTCAATCTATGAATCTACTACCTAAATTTTCAATTAATAATTATTACATGTATTATTTCTAAGTAATGCATGCATACTTATGGAAATAATATAAACAAAACTATGTCAAATAAATTATAAACTATCATATATATGTACAAAACCTAAACTTAGATACAAAAAAGGAAAAAGGAAAGCCAACATTTTGTATTACCAAATTAATTTGTGGTCTCATAATTACAAAAAGTTATATTTAATAATTAGTAAGTTCAATAATTTTAAGTTGTGTATTCATAATTTTGAAAATAATACCAACTCCATTATAAACTATCCTATCTTTTAAAATATACGAAACTAATTTAAACTGCAAAATAAACCGCTTTATTAAAATAGCCAAATCTCATCACTAAACATTTATACGGAATAAAACTAAAACTACTTAAGAACTAATTCAATCACACCCGTAAACAAAAATAGTAATAATATGTAATATCCTACATTTTGAAAATTATCCTTACGTTATGCTAAGTTTAGAATGATTTGAAAATTCTTGTAAATCGTTACATCATCTCCCTTCAGTCGACTTGATAAAATGCAAGTCGATTACTTCCTTTAGATCAAAGCCTCTAAGATTAAGTTTATTTATTTTTATTTATTTATCCCGAACGACTATACATCCATATCTGCTAATAATTAATTTTACATGTTAATATAGGTATACTGCCTTTCATTTATAATTATTTATTAGAAATTAAATCGATTTATTATTATTATTTTTTAATAAATTTGTTTGCTAATTTTACCGATACAAAATGATATTATAATGGATTATTTGACTCAATAATTATGAGCCATTATGTTTTAACTTTATATCCGCTAATGTAGAATTGTAAATTGTATTCCCGATCCAGTAACTTGTCACACTTGAACAGAAGTGATTATTATGATTTAAAAAGAAAATATTATAAGAAGACGATGAAAAAAGGATGAGGATCTAAATTTTTATGTGACAACATTTAAGTTTTAATAATTAAATAAATAAATAAATAAACATCAACCACGGGTGAAGTTGAGTTTAAAAACTTTAGCCAGATTGACACATTCGACCGTTCGGAAACATGTCACCAAAATGGACTGCGAAAATTATTTTACACATTCTGAACACATTTTAAATGTATTTTAAATATTTTACACTCTGAATACTTTCTAGAGAGGACGCTTCTCAGAACGTGTGAAACGGGTAAAAAATGTTTTTCAATATATTTAAAAACATTATTACAATGATTTAAATATGATACCTTTTTATTAATGAAAAGCCAAAACAAGAAATAATAAAATAATGTTAAAATATACATACCGATTGTTGGTTACATTTCTCATTTAAATATACATATTCCTCTCGTTAGAATCTCTCAACTAATTTTACATATATATATATATATATATATATATATATATATATATATATATTATAAAAATCAAATGATCTTGTAACGATGTATGTAACCAACTTTCCGGTTTACGACATCTGGTTGCGCATGCGCGCATGCCCTGCGCACTGAAATATTAACCTTATTATTTCGAAATTATTATTTAACATGGGTAGAGTGAGGTTTAAAATAACTTAAACGTAATACAGAAATGAACGATGTAAAAAAAGCATACAGTATTGGCAATTGTTTATTTGGATCATTTAAACGCGAAAAAAACAATTGGGACGCTTTAATATTAACGTTATTATTTCGAAATTATTATTTAAGATGGGAAGAGCGGGGTTTAAAATAAACAAAACACTAAGAACAATTGGGTCGCTGAAATATTAAAGTTATTATTTCGAACTTATTATTTAACATGGGAAGAGTGGGATTTAAAATAACATAAACGTAATACAGAAATGAACGTTGAAAAAAAAGCAAATATATTAAAATTTGAATTTAACTATATTAATGATGGTATCTGTTCAGTGCACATTTACCTATAAGTATGGCCAACCATTTATAATTCAGTAATTGTATTTCTTTTTCCAAAAATATTCAATTATAATAAACAGAACGACTCATAGAAATCTAACTATAGTTTTTTCTCATTTTAATATACTTTCATAGAAAAGTTTCTGTTATGTAAAATAAAAAAAAATATTTTCTTTACGTCACAAGTGTCACACTCATACATGAATTCCATAGCAAATATATCATACTGACTCAACGGGCCACGTGTAGTCTAGTATACATATATATATATATATATATATATATATATATATATATATATATATATATACATATATATATATATATATATATATATATATATATATATATATATATAAGTGAGAGAGAGATAGCCGATGGCACTAAATTGTAATAGAATATTAAGTGCCTAAACTACAATCTAAATAAACTAGTATCTAAAATACAAATCCCCATACACCCCGTGCCAGAATTATATGCAAATCTATATTTTTGTTTTAACTCAGAGTGTTTTCAATGAAAATTCATGAAACTTCAGATATAAAATTTTAAGATGGTTTGCGCAATAGCGAGCAAACGGCAACCATTTTGGTGACTTGCAGTTTTTTTCAGCCTGCCGACTTTAAATGCTAGATTCGAGGTAAAGGTGCTTTCAGTAAGCTGAAAAGTCTAAAATTGTTTAAAGGCTCCATAATAAGATTACCACCTTAGAAATTGTCAAATAATTACACTGCGATCATCATACAATCAAACAGTATTGTACTAGCCCTCAACTTTGCAACGGACGTTCTGACGAAGGGAAAATTCGTAAGAAATCATATCTGTCACGTCGAACAGTGAGCAAGATCAAGAGAGAAGTTAGCCGTAAACCACTTGAAACTAGCAAACAAGTTGTTTTTAAAAATCTGGTGATCCTGATGTGCCCAACTCCACTCGTTGCCGTATCTTGAGGATAATTGCAAAATTTGGAAAGTCAGAGGTCCGCTCTCAATTGAAGGATATCCAATAGAAAAATAGGATGGAGTGGGCAAAAGATCATATGAAGGTGAATTTTCTAACTGTTTTGTTCACCGATGAGTGTCGAACGACCCTTGATGGATAAGATGGGTGGAGGGGAGGATGGTACCATAATGAGGGTCTATGTCTCCAAAGGATTAGGCGTCAACAAGGAGGTGGTGGTGTAACATTCTTGGCTGCTATCATTGGCAATGAGTTGTTAGGACCATTCAGAATCGTAGATGGAGAAAAAATTACAGCGAAACTCTACATTGACTTCATTGAGGAACACTTAGAACCCTGGCACAAGAAGAAGAATTTGGCATCCGAACAAAGATGGTATTCATGCATGATAATGCTCCGTCTCATCCTGGAAGGATAGTCTGAATATTTAGAGAAAGTTTTTGCAACACATGGGGAAACAATGTGAATGCCATCCTGTTCTCCAGATTTAAATCGCATGGAAAATCCGAGAGTTTAACATCTTCAATGGGACAAAGGCTTTTTGCTCTTGTTAATAAAGATATCAATTATAGAAGATATTGATTGTACTATGAAACCATATTGAAGTTATTTGTTTGTTATTATTGTTGTTCTCAATTTAAAAATTCCTAGAATAATCAATGTTTCGATGATCTTTTAGCAGTTCATCATCTTTTAGCATTGGTGTGCATATAAAGTTGTCATGCTGGAGAAAAATGCGAACCACCAAAATGGCTGCCAAGTGTTTATTACTGTGCAGATTAGCTTAACATTTTTTATCTGCGCATGTGTTAGTGTTGCCATATAACGTGCAAAATTTCACAAATTTTCATTGAGAACTATCGGAATTAGAACAAAAATATCGATTTGCATATAATTCTGGCACGGGTGTATATCTATTTAGGTTAAAATATTTCGTTTATAATTCGGTAAATATGTAATTTCTGTTAAAGGGACATTGTATGTGTACAGTTCCCTACCAAACTATTCGTTCAATTTTCCCTTTACACGCTCAAGATTTGAGATGAAGGAGAATTGAGATTTTGGAACACTTTGTAATCCGTGTTCGAGCAAAAATTTCGCTGTCAACGGGGTAAAGGTCCAACGATTAAACCTATGGAAAATCTACCAAATTCTTCCGCCAATTTTGGGTCTAAACAAATAGGATTTTAGATGTACGTTACTTCGACATGGACCAATATATTTAATCTAATAACAGTCCAAAATACTAAATGTGAAGGGATCAAAATTTGGGTCAAAGTTTAAAAAAAAATGACCTTTGCGGTCTCTACCAAATTATTCAGCCAATTTTGGTTTAAACATTTGAAATTTTACATAATGTGTATTGAGATATGCAACAAGATTTTAATCAGTTTTCGGCGCAAATGTAGCTTCCCAGCGGTAAAGGTTGAAAGGGTTGTCTTTTGCAGTCTCTATTATAAACTCCTCCAATTTTGCGTTTCAACACTCTTAATTTTAAATATAGTTTACCTGGATATGAATCAAACTGTTAATATATATATATATATATATATATATATATATATATATATATATATATATATATATATATATATATATGCGCATAATGTAATGAAAAGCACATAAGGGTCAGGCAAAGCCGGGCTGAACTGGAATTATATATAATAATAAAATCGCCTTGGTCATGAAGGATTTCTTATCCACTGACCGAAGATAGAACTGTTTAAGTCCCGTATCAGACCAGACAGTTAAATGGGGTACGGCCATTTTGTGCGCATAACTAATAATCACTATAATAATAAAAAACAACAACAGCAATAATAATAATAATAATAATAATAATAATAATAATAATAATAATAATAATAATATTTTAACACAGATCAATAGTAACGTCGACAAAAAAAATTGTGTGCATAAGTGTACAGATATATATGCATACATCTTTGATTGACGTCTGCATACACGCATACATATCAATATATAGCTATATGCGGCGTACATACATACATAATACATCCATTATACACACATGTATATATATATATATATATATATATATAAGCATACGTATAAACAGACATGCATGCATACACTAACCTGTACATATACACATACGCTTACACACATATACACAAGCATGCACAGATCCACACACACATGTGTAATCATACACGTACACACATGTGTGCAATTACCTGTGAATATTGACGCCTATGCAATTCCACATGCATATACATATCGCCCTTGCATTTTAAAATTAGCGTTCACAAATAAGACTGATAAGCGTTTTATTTATCTAGCGTTTTAAATTTAAAAATAAGCAGTAAATAATTGTTTCAATCATTTGTGGCCAAAATACAAAAAAAAACTGTTCACATATATATACTGACGAACTTTAAAACAAATTTTAACTTGCCACTCAATAAGGACTCTTCACCTTACCTTCTACAAAAATGTTACTTTTATTTTATTGTTTTAACTTTCCACACACCCATTTTTGTGCTGATCAGGAGATTATATTAAAAAACATCCTATGTCAAACTATTGTCAATATTTTTGTCAATATTCATAAAATGAATATCGTTTCCGAAACGGTCGTACACTCAATTTGATTTTGTTTGTTTATCCTTTTTAAACTGGTTCATAATTTACAATTATTAATGCTCTTTATACTCAACATATATACACACATATATATATATATATATATATATATATATAGTTATTAATATATAATATATATATACAAATATTTGAGTATATTTATACATAGTTATGTATTTATACGTATATATATATATATATATATATATATATATATATATATATATATTAGTGTGTATGTGAATCTTGAGCCACAATTCGTGTACCATCGGTAACAGGCAAACTTGCTTGAGCAAAAAGTTGAGACAATGAATCTATAAATTGTAGAAGGGTAACTGGCAAATCGTGTTTCCCCTTTCTCGTCGAAATCTTTGTCGTAATACTTGACCCAGGAAATACAAGAGACAAAATATCGGTCAAATAGACTGGCTAGAAACTATTCAGAATTTCCCTCAACAGAGAATCATCTGTGATCCTCGTTTGATTCTATATAACAGACGGGCACAATAGGGCGGTTGTGTTTGTTTGTAGTGCTTTCCTCGAAGTGGCCACAATACACTATCGACGTGAATGCCACAAGTGTTGCCGGTGAAGTGTTGTCTGAGCAACACGTTGATTGGCTTGTCTGTTCACAAGTGTTTATTATGTGAACAACCGCGAAACGATGAGATGTATTAGTGTCATCTATTGTCAGAAGAAAATGAAAACAGACGCTGTGAAATATCGGACGGTTTATTTGTCGCTTTGTAAATAAGACAAAGGTGTGTTCAAATTGTGGAATATTTCAATTTGATATGTAGTGCGGGTGAAACTGACATAATGATTTCAAGATTTTATTGCTGCATCGCCGAGCCTTAACGCAAATACTTATTCAAACTTCATGGTAAACGAGACGAAGTAAATATCAGCTGAACGATGAGGAATATTATAATAGTTATCTACCCCTAACAATATCAGCCTACTCTACACAAGGTACTAATTGATAAATAAGTATAACATAGATATTAGATACTTTCTACGTGTAAATAAGAGAAAATACGAGGCATTATATTTAGAGTTTTCATTGGTTAATGTAATCTATATTATAACGATCATTAACAAAAAGTCTCTTACACACATATTACAAAAATACCATTTTATATTTTACATGTTAGTAGTTTTTAAAACAATTTTGGACGGATAAAGTTAACATATATTCGTATGATATATGTATTTTCACTATAAACCAAAAACGATTTCTAAATTTATGTAAATACATGAGTGTCTTCATATGTAAAATTTACTGGAGAAAAATAGAAGCGATCCTTAATACCTAATTGCAAATATACAGGAGGTAATGAAGCATAACTCCCTTGAACCTCAAACATATAGATATTTATTAGCTTTAAATTATATGTATGAAATTTTACTTTAAATATATTTCGAAATCTTCATCCACTTCCAGCCACATTAACGTATGAAGAGAGAATGCAAACCAAGATGGTGATAACGTACGATGGTGATAACGTACGATATGAAGAGAGAATACAAACCAACATGGTGATATCTTTATTGTAAAAACATACTAGCCCTTCAATTATGACAGTGCTTTAATATATCTTGAATATATGATAGTGCTTGAATATATCTCCTGCTCTATCACTATTACCATAAACACTATTACTACTAGTTATGGTTATAGTTGCAGTACTAGTTGTAGCAGCAGTTGTACCTATTGTGGACTCATTAATTCAATGCCGACTAATGTTTTGATTAACTAGTAAGTTTTTCACAACATTAAAAAATATTTGTACAATCGCACCATATTTGATATAAATAAGTTTCAGTAGAAATTAGTGATCAACCTCTGAATATCTTATCACGTGTTGCTTGCACCGGGAGAAACTCGTCGGAAAATTCATTCATTAAATGTTTAATACTGAATTAGCTCGCTTGATTGTAATACCACATGCCATCTTAGAGTAATAATCTATGAAAACAATCCATACACTATGCTGGAATAGAAGACAGTTTGGGTCAGGCTTAACGCAGTAACAAGAAAAATGACAGAGGCCATGGTCTCATATCAAAAGGGCCGTACTATTAAAGTATTGGATAAAGAACATGGTCAATCATTCATACAGTAAAGTATATCTGTTAAAAATATGGTGATATTGCAATTATAATTGAAAACTTTAATAACTTTTTAACATGTAATATTAAGATATACTGCTTACAAAAAACTACTGGCCAATAAACTGTTTACGAATGATGTTCTCTACTTTAGCAGCAGAATTGTGTGAACAAATTCATCACACCCTTAACAATTGCGAATTGTGGTGCATGGATTTAAATATCCTAAAAGAGATACATAATAGATAAAAGGAAAAAATAATGACACGAATCTTCTACAGGCTAAAATTCAAATGCATGGGTATGTACTTAATATAAGATAAACGCATCAATGTGATACAAACAACAATACGATTACGGGAATTGAGCTAACAGACCGGAAAAGGAAACGGACCCTTAAATATATCAATAATCGCTATTGTATATCATAACCTTTATTCCATGTAACTTCCGCATAAGGAAACGTCAGATAAAATTTTGGCTAATTCATAAATATACTATGAAGAATACAGCACATCATGTATTGAGACAACAAGGAATGTTTTACGAAATGTTTTACAAATGCTGATGGATAAAATTTAAATCTCAGTTATGATATTCAAGATTGATTTACAATCGAAAAGTCCAAAATAATAGCGATGAAAATAAGGCAGAGGAGGAAATAAATTTAAAAAAAAACGGAGGGATAAAGTAATTAAGCCGAGCTTGATATCTGCAAATACTTCACAGTTTCGGAAGCAGACCATACTCCATGAACAGAAATAAAAGGGGAGATTCCGAAATTATAAATGAGAATAAATAAAGAATCCTAGAATCTAAATTATTTAAAATAGCACCAATAAAAATAAGTGTTAATAGTACTACAGTAATGTATTCTGGACGATTTGTAGGCGACACCCGAGAAGAGCTGAAGCATCTAGGATATAAACTAAAAACCAAATACGATGATTCTGACTGTGAAAAGAAAAATGAAAGCTGCGTGAACGTCACTAAAAAGCATGGGAAAATACGTAACACTTAACACAATAATGATAATTATCGCACCAAATGATTAGGCAAGACAAACAATGCAGATAAATAGAGAAACATGCGAGAGGAGGGAATAGAAGAGAAACATCCAAACGGCTAGCTAAAATGACTACAAATAAAACTCATCAAACGACATGTACATGTTTTTTAATGAAAGCTTATCAGAGAAACGAAATCATTATAATCGGTGCAACAAAACAACTCGAGTAAAACTAGCTACATAAACGCTAATATATAAAAATCCCAGGAAAGCGACGTTTGAACTAATCGACTATGTAAACAATGGGATTTTGAATATCGAAACGCAAAACGAAGGCAGAAATAAAAATGTAAAATCGCAAAATACTCTTTGAACAAACATGTAAACTTATCTTTGTAAGGAGAATGGATGTCATAATAAATAAGAAGTGGTAATTCTAACATATCAAAGATGTAGACGCCCTAACACGTCACAGAATAAAAATGATGAGACAGAAAAGCAAATACATGGAACTAGCAAGAAATACATTGGACACGTAGTATCAATAATCGTAGAAGCATAAGAACAAGTTCAATAAAGTCAAAAAAAGGCCCTAGGAGAAATTCAAAGCAAAAAGAGAAGGCTCATAGTATAAAACGTTCGGCGGTAATAGCAATAACTGATACTCAAAGGAAATCCTAATGGAGTAAGTACTAGGATCTTAGTGAACGCTTATTTCCACGACGTTTTGTGATAACAAAAGTATAATAATTTTCAAAGGTTAATGGAAGATGTGTAAAATACTAAAAATTATGTGAAACTTGTCACCAAACTCTGGAGAAGACAACTGCAAC
The DNA here is from genome assembly GCF_053919585.1 of Euprymna scolopes. NCBI lineage: Eukaryota > Metazoa > Mollusca > Cephalopoda > Sepiida > Sepiolidae > Euprymna > Euprymna scolopes. Next base: position 129,915,049 of record NC_136491.1, read on the forward strand.
ACATCAGCAAGAAATCTCTAATGAGTAAAGATAATACGGCTACTACTACTACTACTACTACTACTACTACTGCTGCTGCTGCTACTACTACTACTACTACTACTAATAATAATAATAATAATAACAACAACAACTGAGTATGTATTATATATTCACTAACAATGATAAAGGTTGATAACTTATTGGGTAATTCGATTTTTAAGAAATACAAATTTATTACTAAATCTTTCAATTGGTTGTTACACGTCATTCATCTAGGAAGCATTATTTAAAATAACGATTCTATAATAAAACTTTTCCGATGGACGGCAAATGTCTATCTGATCAGTATTGTCTTTGATGATCTCGGTTTAAAATGTCAGTTTTCTTTTGCTTTTTGGGTTTTGATCGATTCGACATTGGCGTCTCCGACCCAATTTTCATCGACAAGATGTGCAAATGTCTACGACGGCAAATCCATTTATTCAAATCCCCCATGTCATGTCCGTGTTTCCTTTGTTGTTTCTGACGTCCCCATTGAGCCACTGTCGGTCAGAGGTCATTTCCGAAAGCCTGACATTCAGCTGTCACATTAAATTTCCACTCGGATACATTCGTGTCAGTTATTTGCGAAGACGAAATATTAGTAGCGATGGGACATGTAGCATATGAACACACACGTACACAAGACTAAATGTGCTTTCAAATCATAAGATTACAGATTATATCAGCTTTATCGGTTCCCTACACTTCTGCATATATTTATTAAATATTTTATGAATATGTTTCTATTTATTATATATTTATCCATCATTATCTATTCACAAAATAATATAACGGTTATTTGAAGATTGTAATATTTCATATTCCAATAAAATACATTTCATTTAATATGAATGTAAAAACAGCACACTACTTTAAAGTCGAGAAAATTTTATTATGCAATACTGTAATAATGAATAGACAGAAACCAATAGTATACTATTAATGTCAGAAGTTATACGCGTCTAACTTGCAAACTTGCGCCCAGTCCTTACTTTTCTCTCCCTCACTCTTTTCTTTATCTCTCTCTTTCTCAGATATATATATATATGTATATATACACACATATATATATATATACATGTGTGTATGTGTGTGTATGTATAAAGAGCGACATATATACATATATATGGTCATAATATGGAAACCGAAACAACGAAAACAAAAATATGTGTATTAAATTTTTACCAATGATTTTCTTGCTACGTACAGATTAGTCTTAACACATGAATCTTATAAAAATGTACAGATTTGAGATACACTTTTCTCAAAAATTATATTTAAACGGATCAACGGAAAGGGTTTCAGAACTAAAGAATCAACATTGTTAATACTAGATTACGAACTAAATATAAACAAAATTCAACATTTTGTAATCATTTATTTACTTGCACAATCTTTTCTATATCGTCAGTCACATGATTTTATTAATATACGCAAAATATCAAAAGTAATTCAATTCTATACATAGTCCTCATCTCACAGACTTGGTTCTGTTTTTACCAGTTCATCTTCTGCGTTGCCTTTCGTCAATTATTATTCAACAATTTTCTATTGAATTCCAGGTGGCGCTATGAGTTTACGACTAGATTACAATGATCATATTTTGTAAAAGTAAAATCGTAACTTTCTCTTCCTTGTAATAACGTTTATTTGTTCCGTGTGAAATAAATGATACCTAAAGATGCTGTAATTGTTGCAGTACATGTTCCTGAAAAAACGTTTTTGTATATCTCAACTTGGATGATCACATTCTATCTTTGATGACATAGCAAACTTCTGCAGTTAAAATCATTAGCCAGACCATAATACAGCCACCAACAAACTTACCGATCTTATTTACAGATTGAGTTAGTAAGACATACGAAAATCTTGCCGTCAGAACCAGATATATAAATCTATTACTCGTCACCTAAATGAACTTTATGGCAGTGTGTGTAATTTTTCTTTATGTTCCGGCAATTTTTTTACTTTCGCATTGAAATGAGTAGCTTTAAAACGTAATATGGGCAGCCATTCTAGCATTTTGTAACTTCCGATCAACCGTTTTCCTTGGGATCTTATACATTTGTTTTGGGTGGGTTGGTTGGTTGTTTTTGTTTTACGGCATATCAACCCTTTTTAGCTTATTTAATGCCGAATCCAGTTATTTTGAAGAAAATATTTTAATATAATGTAGAATATATATTTTTTTTCAAGTCGGTTTCTATTTAACCCATAGTTTGAACTCTAACAGGTACTTCCACTCCGGGTCAGAGTGGACCGGGAAGCAATGGGAATTAAAGGGTGGCTCCACACTTCCTAACGCCCGCAAGCTCGGGCCTCACCATCGGATATAGTTTCAGGTCATATACTGGACCAACATTTGTTTTATCCGGCCATATGATATGTCAATGTCAAAATGTTTTTGTGCATTTTAACAAGTCTCGAACTTCCTATATGATAATATTAAGAGTAAGTAGGTCTTTACTTTTTATATATACTTTTTATTGATTTATATCTGATAATTACACGATGAACGATTCCACTAGACTTATAAATAATGTCATACGTTTTTAAAATACATTATATGTGTGATAGCGATTGATAATAATTTTCCTTCAAAAGACAGCGTTTTGCATGAATAATTTGCAATATTGCCTTGAAACAACATCATAGTTAAAAATGAACTTATTGTTGAAAAGCTCCGCGGATGAATTAACTATATAAATTACTTTGTTTGCAACTCCTCACATCGTTCCTTAATTTTTGTCTAGTAAATTGTTTTATTTGTTCCATTTAATTAAAAAAAAACAAAAGAAAACATTATGTAAAATGGTGTAGCATTGCATAGTTATGTATAACAGTCCAATCTATATTCGATAAAACTTCCATTGCAAATCACGCATTATTTTTTAAGTAATGCACACATTTATGTTGTGGTTGTTGTTTCTGTTACTTATATTCTGGTATTGGTGCAATGGTTAAACACCTTAACTGTCGTACGGGCGGTCGAGTTTCGATCCTGGCTTGAGGTAGTTACCTGTCCAATCGTACCGTTGATCTGTATTACAGCGAAACAGTTATGTATGTGGATGACTATATATATATATATATATATATATATATAATAAAATATAAAGATCATTCCTGTCTATAAAAAAAGACAGTAAAAAAAGAAATACTCAGCCAACCCATTAATTTAAAGTGTCTACGCTACCTATCTGTACCTCATTCATGCTTTCTCATATAAATGATTCGGTAACAATAAATTGAATAAGTTGCTACAATTTATCCACTTTGATTTCTTTTATCAAATACAACATAATAAGAGGTCGTAACGTGGCTACTTTACCATTATTCATTTTACTACTTCCCTCTTCCAGTCATAACCGGAGCTAACATTTCATTGTCTAGGATAATCGTGAATCACGGTTAGTATTTCCTTTTGTTGTTACCTTCTGTCCTCTTTCAACTACACCTCTTCTTGCCATACGAAATAATTAACGTCCTATTCATTCGTCCTATTCATTGCTGATTCTAAAGACAATATCATTGGCTACTTAAACATAGACGTCCATTACATATTTCGCTTTTTAAGAACAGTAGCGAATGCCTCAGTTACATTCAGTGTGACCGGTACACATTATTTTTCCGAATAACAAGGTCTTCACTTATCCAGTTTAAACCTATTTCGCGTAGCGTTTTACATCGCAATATACACGGTCCTATTAATTCTGTACTGCATTATATCATGTGCCTCTTGGCAAGCGCTTTCACGCTTTCAATACCTGCAGTTTCACTGTGCGTGTTTACAAATCAAACAAAAACAGACAGCGCGTTATACGGAGAGATGTAAACAGAGAGAGACTTTGCGTTAGTGAGTGTTTGTCTATGTCGTATTCATACTTTTGTGTTTAACACTACTGTTGTTATAGATACTATACTTTTACGACTGTTCTTAATGATAATTGTTTTATTTCGTCATCACAAGCGCCAATATTGGAGGGAGCCATGTTACTTTTATATTTTTTTTGCTTTGTATTTAGATTCGCGCGCTGACTTCTTAGCTTAAACAAACAATCACAAAACTATTTACGTCGGTATAGAAGAATCTATCTAAACTTTAAATAAAGTGAAAGTTATAGAAAATACAGTATTTGTGCTTACTGAATGCGTGCTTGATACGTATATGTGACTTCTACTGTAGCTATAACTAAATGCTTCAAAATATATCATTTCTACTACTAATAATAAAAGTAACATTATTAATTCTACCGAGCAGATCAGCAAGAAATTCATCATCTATAATTTAAACAGAGAGAAAGTGTGTTTAGCTAACGTATTCTTATTATTGTTTTGATAGAACCACTACTAAAACTATACTACTACTACTACTACTAATCATAATAATAATAATAAAAATAATTCTGATTTCGTTTATCAACATCTCTCTGGAAAGGGATGGGATTCATTTCCAGAGGATTTCCCTCAATCGCGGCTCCAAATCAGGAGCTTCAAAGATCAAGGGGTTTTCTAAGGATGCTGCTGATACCTACAATTGCAGAGGTCGGGGATTTGTAGGTTTTTTTTCAATTGTCCTCCTAGACGACTTAATACTACTTCTATTTTACCAACTACAACCGGGATCATTTGTGATTTTACCCCGTGTATACGCCTTATCTCCAAGTTCAATGGAGCCTAATTGCTCAACTTCTCGTTCTCCTTCTCTCTGACATTCCTGTCCCAGGGTATTGAAAAGTCTACAATCTGTAAGTTTTTTAGACTTTGTCAATGACAACCAAATCCGAACGGTTATGTTCCAATTGCTTGGTCGTTCTGACACTTTTGCCCCCCCCATACTTCTACCTTGCCATCCTCATGTGTTCTCACTTCATCAGACATCTCTTCAAACCATTTTCCAGAACACTCCACCCCAACCTTATTATAAACCTGCCAAAAATATCCGGTGTCCCATGCGATCGTGTCTTTTTCGGTACTATCTCTAGGCCAGTCAACTACACCCTGTTGCAAGGTTCGCAATTGACTCTGAGGTCTTACCACAAATCCGGCATTCTGCAGCAACTTCCTCTCCTAGAACCTCTTTTTTGAACAATCGTATTCCTAATGCCCGCTCTTGTGCTGCACAAACAAAAGCTTCAGTACTCCTAGCCAGATACCCAGCTATAAGCCATTGCCACGATCTTTCATCAGCCACTTCTGCTATATCCTGGAAGAACCTTCAATGCATTTTCTTCCTAGCCAGTTCCTCTGCCCTTTCTCTATCCATACGTTTCACATAATCAGCCTTGGACTCACATGACTCCACTACATTGGCCACAACCTTACGCATCCACTCCTCACTTTTAACCACATGCTCCTTCGATGACATCTTCTCGGTTCTCACACAATCTTTACATTTTCAATCCTCTCCCACCGTCTCTCCTGTTTTGATACAGCTTTGCTGCGCTACTTCGAATGTGAAATATACCAGACATTGCTAAAACGTTTTCTTGTTTTGATGTCCATTGCATGCAACTCCTTGTAAGACTATTATAAAATTTCCGCACTGTATCTCAAAACACTGACTGCCAGTGCATTCAGGTTTCTTCCATACAGCTCCGACTTTGCAATTAGTTTAACCATTCTAAGATACTACTCGCTGGCCTTCTCCTTCATTTCTATGTTCACGATGCCTACACCCTCCAACACTCCCAAATACTTATACCCTGTATTTTCTATTTCTTTCATGATTTCTTCATTGGCAGCAGTATTCTATTCGAATGAACCAGTACTCCTCTTTTAATCACCAGCACAGTGCATTTACTAATCCCAAACTCCACGCCAATGTTTCTGAGTATGTCTCCACAAGTTCTACTAGTCTCTCCATTTTCTTTTAATTTCTATCGAATATTTTCAAATCATCCATAAACAGTAGATTGTTGAGGCGTCTTTCACCAGATCCAAAGTTATACCCCAGTTTTTCTCTCTTCAAGAGTATGCTCAGTGGCATCATTATCATTACAAAAGGAAGCGGAGATAACGAATATCCTTGAAATATTCCACGTTTAATGACAACCTGCCCCATCACCTCTCCGTTTGCTCTCGGAAAAGTTTTCCATTAGGTCATACTTGTCTCCAAAAGCCCTACCACATTCTCAGCAACCTTCATTATCAATAGTGTTTTATGTATCCATGAATAATAATAATAATAATAATAATAATAATAATAATAATAATAATAATAATGATGATGATGATGATGATGATGATTTTTTTTTTTTTAGTTTGAGCGGGTCGGTAATATTTTTTGTTAGCCTAGTAATACATTTTTAACTTACTGGCAACCTTCTAGTAGCAAAGATTTCAACTTCGGGAACCAATCTAGAAACCAATGGAGTTGTTTCTTTAACAAATCTATTCTAGCTTTATACAATCGTTCTACCGGGTAATGCCGGCACACAGGTCCTCCTATTACATATAGACACATAAAACGTGTAGACTAACAAATGCCTAAAATCTAAAAAACTTATGGGCCCGCTTTTCACATGCATATTCACATGATATGCGTAATGCCTATACGTATGTGATTTCTATTTACCAATATATTAAATATAAGCTTTATTTTATTGTATAGGTATAAAATACATTTGCTATAATTGTTTTGCATCACCGATTATAAGGACACCCTTTTTTAGACACTAATTTAAGTTTTTGCTTTGTTGCTTTTCTCCAATGCATAATTTCCGGTTAATTATCGGAGTACAGCAGTTAAAGTAAGATTGTCAGCAACTATATGTAAAATATTCATGCCTCTATTTCACTATTGAGCTACGTAAATTACTGTTATAAGTTTATATATTTTCATACTATTCAAATTAGTAAAAACGTAGGTTTAGAAACATATCTTTGTTTCTATTATTAAATGAAAGGAACATTTTATGTATGCGTATGTGTCAGTTTGTTCCCTATGGGCACCGAAACGGCTTGGCATCATTATAACATTTAATGCAAAATGTACATTATGTATTTTGCAGTGTTCTTAGTAAATTCTTGTATTGGAATGTGTTTGATAAGTAATCGGTGACCGATAATCGAAAAATTTGATGAAATAAGGAATCGGCGATTTTGACCAAAGTTAGCACCTTATACACCCTATCCTGACAGGTGCATTTGAGACGTTTTATTACAATACAAGCAAAAATTCTGGTATATAAAATGAACATTAGGTTTTTTAATATGACAGGGGCGGTTCGAAATTATTTTGCTCCGTTCAAAACCCAACAGAACCATGATACTTGACATAAAAATTGAGCAAGTCAAGTATGATACTCGACATTCTCATGTTAAATTCAATTCAAGCAATTATAACCGCACAAGCAGAAGGTCAGGTATATAAAATCAACGATAGTATGTTTGATATGACCGAGGCGTGTTCAACAAAGATGTTTCAATTCAAAACACAATTTAACCATGCTACTTGAATTTTGCATTATAAACATTAACTGAAACCATTATATATAAAATAATGCTTGAAACTCCACAGTACACACCAAATTACTCCGTACAGTTAAATAGATCTTCTTCCTGTCTCACCGCGTAGGGTCTGGACGATCAATTTGATTAAAATAACGCGATTTCATCGGTTTCGATGACAATAAAAATGTTTGATTGTGAAAAGTTCGTTGATTTCCATTCACTCCTGGGCAACTCTGTAGTATATACAGGGTGTCCCAAAAGAAGCTGACGGATTTTAAATTTTAGTAACTTCCTCAATATTTAAGTTACGCTTACCTATTTTCATAAGCAGGTAGATGAGCCGCTCCGTGATTCTTACTATGTAGAAAGATATCATAGTCTACTTATTGTAATTTTATTTACACAACTTAATCTAGGGTATTTTTCACAAGGTCTAATTTTAGTTATTAAGAATGTTACTCAAATGTCCACCACTTTCATTTTCACACTCTTGGGCACTCTGCAGGGCATTGTCCATTGTCATTGGCTGAAGCTTTTTCACCGATTTAATTTTATATGGAAATTTTCCTTCTTCATGAAGAATTAAGTGAAGAGATGACCGAGACACCCCAATTTGACTTCATCTCCTTCTTACTGATGTGGATGGATCCTCGGCCACACTTTCTGCTAATCTTTGACGAGGTCCATCACTTATTGCCGTACAGGGACTACCAGATTAAGGGAGGTCACATATAGACCCTTACTTATGAAATAAAGCCACCATAGCTTTTTATTGAATTGGGAGTAGGGGAATGTATTGTGTTAAAGTTTCGTCGAAATTCTCTTTGAGTTTCTGATATTGACTCAATCAACCGAAAATACGACTCTACAATAAATATCCGATCCTCGGTAGTGTAACGGCTCATGATTACCTTGGAGGAATTACTCTGGATGATCTGAAAAAATAAAAGAAAAATATAAAAAATTAAGAAAGTTATGAATTCTTTTAACCATCAGCTTTATTTTGGACACCGATATATATATATATATATATATATATATATATATATATATATATATATATATATATATAGTAATTTATAAAATATATATGGCGATTAAGCTACACTGAATATTCGGCGTTTCATCCACTCTAGGACTCCTCAGGCTTATGCGCGAATTCTGTGGTTGTTTATCGTTTTTATATGCTCCTCTCCTATTGAGATTTTAGTTAGCCAATCAGCTTTCTAGTATCCACCGCGCCCCTTTCCTATCAGCAAATGGGTATGCATATATATACATATATATACATATATATATATATATATATATATATATATTTCGAATTTTACTAGGTTTATATAATTGAAAATCCAGTAATCATTCATACACCAATAAATTTTAAGCGAAAAATACATGACTTAAACTGTAAGCTACAAAATTATCATACTTAACAATTCAGCATTCATATATTGTTTTAACAAAAACCAAGACATCAAAGAATGGATTGATAGCTACAAATAGTGTATTTCAACGTTAGTTACAATCGTTTCAAGACTATTCGGAGAAATTTAAACATTATACCGTTTGAAAATTTTCACAAGAACGGCCTTTCGTAAGAATTGTTGAATAAAAAACACTTTAACAATTAAACATTATGGAATCATAATATATATATATATATATATATATATATATATATATGCCTATGTGGGTGCGTGGATTTGTATGTGTATGCATGAGTGTGTATGAATGTAAGCATATATAAGCCTATATAGATAAGCGTGTGTAGGGGCTTGTTACGAACATGTAGTATTTTAACTGATAATAAGAAGTATTTCCTCGATAATAATTTTACATTGTCATAGATAAAAACTGCCATTTTGTTTCGTAGATATTATAAATAGTGCTATGAGAACAGAATATTCTTCTCATTGCTTTGACTCTACAATATATATTAGACACAGTTACTTAATAGGAAACAAATCACTATATAAAAAAAAATATAAGACATCAACGGATAGCCACCCGGGAGTCCAAACAATGATACGAATACGCTCTTGTCCTATCCATAGTTATAAAACATTTTCCTGCCATGAAGCGTTTGTAATAATTTCCATTTATTTGAGAATCTGAGTTTGATTCTATCTACCGATTTTTGTTTTTATCGCATCATTTTTTTAGTATGAACCATTGTTATATATCTTCTAGAAAGATATAGAATTAAAAAAAAAAGATTTAAAACCTTAGCAAACTGTAAATGGTAGGTAACAGAGTTTCAATAAGCGAATGCATTTAATAAAACATGTATATGCAAGGTATAAGATATCCTGTTAATTTCTGATTTGTTTGGTAGATAATAATCTGCAATTAAAAATTACTAACATGTATTATATTTAAAAAGAAAATCTAAACGAATTGACATGCCGGAATTTTAGTAAATGCAAACAGTTGAAGCACGTCTTATATGGATTTTTCTTAACTATTATATTTTGTTAACTAAACTAACGCATGTCCGTGACAAATCTTTCCAGGAGAAAGGATTTTATGATTGAGAACACATTTTTTTATATTCCATAGGTGGATATTTTGCGAAGTATACTTTTATGCTTCACTTTATCGAATTCCTTTGAGATGTCGAGAAATCTTGCTCTAGTAAGGAATGCATCGATGCATTAACTTATTAATCTGAGATTACAATCAGCACATTAGGTAGATATCTCACAGGATGAAAGCCATATAGCTTGTCGCTGAGTACTTTATTTTTTCCGGTGGTGGTTGTTTATTTTTCTTTCTATCACGGATTCACACTAATTACTACTGACACACAGAAAACTAATTTGCTTTTCATGAGATGCAAAATAGTGGTTTCCAGTATTTTAGAAAAAATGTTTTTCTCTACAACTGTTCGGGAGCATTTTTCTTTTAAAGAGCAGTGATTGAACAGCTTTGCGAGAACAAGTGCAAGCTTTAGTTGCAGTGCTTATAGTAATATGACTGAGAATTTGCTGGCACTAAGGTAATTGCTTTATTTTACCGACAGGTTCTCTTTGGTTCCATACAAACCAAACTTTCACAAAATCACCCATCTACCTACGAGCACTTTTAAAAATCACCCAATTTTTCTATCTGAACATGAATCGTAACACAAATTTCATGGAGGAAACTTCTGTTTAAAACTGTCCAATTTAAAACTCTGTTCCGCTAGCCTACTTTCCGGCTGACTACATCATGATTGTTTTGTAATCGAATGTAAACAAACTTTTGATGAGCCGTGCCCTAAAATCGTAAATTTGTAATTCATTTCAACCATCATAAACGCACGGATCCTTATCCTCGAATGACTTATGGACTTAGATAAGGTATCAATCTTTATAATAACAAGAATATAGATAAACACATTTATACATATTTTAGTAGAGATAAACATTTGCGACATATATGGAATTTACTCTTGATATAAAACATCTGAGGGAATGAAGATAATTTATTTTCGTGTTGCTATAGCAACGATGCAAAGATTAAATTATTCAGATCTGATGGACACAAATGTGTGTTCATATAAGAAACAAGCACTATAAACCAGACAACTATATTCACATGAAAAGATATATCTTGCAAAGAGGTGTTCCGCTGTACTTTATTCGATAGATGATGGGTGATCATTTGCGTTATGCTAACAAACATTAGAACATATATACAACAGCCTATGTGAGTGTGACGAAGAGAAATTTGTTTCAGTATAGGTTACATATATCTGCGTCAGCAATAACACTGAATGACTTGTAGATTTCTATCATAGTTTAAATATAAATATGGTTATGGCCCGCGGAATAAGATTCTAGTTTTTGTTTTTAAATTATGAATGTCGCATCCTCATATGCCAGATCAAAACCAATCAAAGATGCTAAATAAGATAATATTACTGAGAATCTAATGGATTGATGCAATTAAGTTTCATTACGTATTTGATAGTTCACGAAAACGAATGGTAATATTGTGTAAAACGTCTAAAAAGTCAGCATCTTGCATCCATTTGTTTGAGGAAGGAGAATTCAAGGCAAAATATTTTGTGTAAATTCCGGCTGGTTTTAGACACAGAAAAGTGTAAACATTATGTTTTTGTATTTAGTTTTGATAAATTGAAAAATATGAATAAATTATCATGTACGCTAGCTACATAAAAAAAGTATAATATATAGTTTAGATTGGTTCCTGGTTGATTTCTGTTCTTGTTCAGAAATGTTAGACGGCTTTATTGTATAGAATAACGAGCTATCTGGTTGCTATGACTATATATATATATATATATATATATATATATATATATATATATATATATATATATGTGTGTGTGTGTGTGTGTGTGTGTGTGATGTGTGTGTGTGTACCAGCATTTCATCCCGGCGTTGCCAGAGTGTTTGGAGGTGTATGTTGAGCAAAAAAAAAAAGTGGTAGTAGGAAGGCAGGCTGGAACCCGTACCGTAAAGAAAAACGGGGAAAAGATTGACGTCTTTGTGGTTACAAGCACCATCAAAGCGTACAAGGCTAGACAATCCAAAAGAGGGGATGACTTTCGAAACTATCGGCGAAAAAAGCGACCCTCCCTGTAGAAAAGTGGCCAGTTCATGGTGAAGAAATTTATGTTTTTAGCCAATTTTTCGGCATTTTTCGTCTGAAGGGCCGGGGTTCAAACGATACTGATCTTCTCGAAAATTTAAGGCACACATGCAAACATATATATATACATTTATATATTGATAGCTCAAAATTTCGACCCAAACCGATTAAAAAGCTTCCGTATCTCTGAATACCCTTTATGTAAAATTTTAAATGTTTAGACCAGAAATTGTCTGAGTAATTTGGTAGAGACTGCAGAGGTAATTTTTTTTTAACTTTGGCCCCTATTATGACGCCTTAACATTTATTTTTTGGGGCTCAAATCAAGTTTTTTTTAATTACATTTTCACCCTAAACAAGGCACATCGCCACTTTGGTCTAGGGGGATACTATCAGAGACATAAGCTACAGGCGTACTATGTAGGGAGTTGGGTAGCAAGATGTCGCTTCACCTTACACATTACCTTCTGCATGTTAGTACAGTTGGAGAAGCAGGAACCCGAGAATTCCAAATCTAGAGGTTCTGGAGAAGAAACTAATGGAGTAGAGGGTTCTCTTACATCTAAGGATCTCAACTGTGAAGAGGTGGGATTTTTCTGGTTGTCGAGTTTGTCGGGGTATTTACGTCGAACAGACACGTGCTTGCAGTTCGTCAGAGCATACACCGTTAAAGTACTTCTAGAACAGGCAGAGGGATGCTACATTTCGTCTATAGGATAGAGGCTGAAGCTAAAATAACAGTTCAGGACCTATTAGGTCCCCGATTCTCTTTTGAACCTTTCTAGGAGTGAGACAAGTAGTAGATGCACCAGCCCGAATATGACAACAACACTCCATACATGGGCGAATGGCGGTCTTATAAAGGTACAGAATACTTTCGGGTGTTAGTAGCTTTCTAGCACGACAGAGAGAACCTACCTTTATCGCAGCGGTCCTGGCAATGCTCCCAATGTAATTGTTCCAACTCATGTTTCTTGTGAACGTTAGGCCGTGGAGTTTAAAAGATTTACTTTCAGATAAAAAGACTTTGGCTATTTCTATTGGTGGTAGAGAAGGTTTCTTGTAGTTATTGAAGAAAACATGTTTAATCTTGGCAACATTGTATGTGACCATCCATTTTTGTCACCATTCTACTACAGATTGGAGGTCGTCTTCTAGTTTTTTCTGCCAATTCTTTAGATATGTGCGCATTTGTTTTCCTATCGTTTCTGTCATAGAGCATGGTGTCATCAGCATATATATCCATCTCACAAACAATTTTGTAACGAATGTAATTTGTGAATATTAGGAATAATAGAGGTCCAAAGATAGACCCATGAGGCACTCCCTCATTTATATCATATTGTTTGGATGTACGACCATCGAGGACAACCTGCTTTTTTTTCTTATCTAAGAAGGATTTAATTATGTTAAGTATTATTCCAGTGATACCGTATTATCTGATTTTCCTGAGAAGACCTTCATGCCATACTCTGTCAAAAGCCTTATATACACGTCCAAGGAACCTATATCTAACATTTACATTGTTAATACCCAAAATTAGCGAAGGAGATTTGTAGAGTTCTCAAAGATCAAATCGTTTAACTTTGGCCCCTTACCAGCCAAACCTCAGACCGAAAACAGATTAAAAAGATTTTCCCAAATCTCAATACACTGTATATCAACTTTGTCACCGGGTGTTTGGAGGTGTATATTGAGCCAAAAAATGCAGTCATTTTTTTTTGATTTGACCCTACTATGACCCCTTAACTTTTATTGTTTTGGGCTCAAATCAAATTATTAAGTTAAAGCCATGTCTAAGAAGCCTATATCTAAAATTCCAAGTGTATAGACCGAAAATTGGTACAGGAGGTAGGTAGATTTCTCAAAGGTCAAATCGTTTAACTTTGACCTCTTAACAGGCAAATTTCTGGCCGTAAAACGAATTACAAAGATTTTTCCAAACCTCCATGACCTGTAAATCAAATTTCGAGTCTATATACTGAAAATTGACAGAGTTGTTGTGTAGGTAAATGTACACAGACAGAGAAACACACACATACACACACATACACTTTCACTTGTCGGAGTAGTTTAGTAGAGTGCTCAAAGGTGAAATCGTTAAACTTTGATACCTTAACAGCCTAAATACTGGCCGAAAACCGATCACATTGATTTTCGCAAATCTCAGTACACTGTATATCAAATTTCGAGTTGCTAAACTCAAAATTAACAGTGTTATACCGTAGGGAAATCTACACAGATACACAGACAGACAGACAGACACCAGACACACATACCCGTTCACTTTTATATATATATATATATATATATATATATATATATATATATAAACTACCCTGGGTACCCGGCGTTGCCTGGGAGTTTGCATGTGTGTGTTGAGCAAAAAAAAAAAAGTGGTTATAGACAGGCAGGCTCGAACCAGTACCGCGAAGTAGGAAAAGAACATAAAAAATGACGTATTTTTGTTTCGCCCATCGCCAAACCGGAAGTGATTAAGATTTGTCAATCAAAAAGAGAGGATGACTTTCGAAAACATCGATAAAAAAGAGCTCAGTTAAGGGTGAAGCGATTAATGTTTTTAGCCAATTGTTTTCGTATTTGTCGTCCGAAGTCGGCTTCACAACGATACCGATCTCGTGAAAATCCATCGCCTATCGAAAGTTTTAGGCAGAGAAATACACACACACACACACACACACACACACGTATATATATATATATATATATATATATATATATATATATATATATATATATATATATATATACATGCATTTAAACAAACAGACGATATTAATATTATAGACTAGCAGTTTAGCCTTTTCAGCGGTGCCCGAGTGTTTTGATGTGTATGTTGAGAAAAAAAGCGCTGAACTTTTTAAATTTGACCCCTATTATCACCTCTTAACATTTACTGTCATGGGCTCAAATCAAGTTATTTAGTTAAATCCATATCCAAGAAACCTATATCTAAAATCTCAAGTGTTTAGACCCAAAAATTGTCGGAGGAGTTTGGTAGAGTTCTCAAATGTCAAATCGTTGAACGTTGACCTCTTAACAGCCTAATTTCTGACCGAAAATTGATTACTAAGATTTCCACAATTTCAGTACCCGGTATCTCAAATTTTGAGTTTCTAGACTAAACATTCACAGAGTTATTCCGTAGGAAAATGTACACACTCAGACACACACAAACACACACACATGCACACACACACGTTCACTTTAATTATATGTATACTAGCAAGTCCGCCCATCTTTGTTCGGGCCCTATGTAATGTTTATAAGTTTATGCGCATATATAAATATATATATATATATATATATATATATATATATATATATATTAAAAAGTGTGGATATTTTAATAATGCTTTTCTTTATAATAGTCTTCCTTAACAAAAATAGAGAGAGAACAGGCATATATTTTCTCTTTTATAGCTAGATAGATAAATTGGATGCAATGTATAGTAATGATTTTAAAAGTATATAAAACAGACTCATGCGCCACTACAGAGAATCAAAACCCAAATGGTCCCCATTTCTCCTTCATTCCTCACATTAAAAATCGGTCTTGTGCCTAATTTGTTCTGTGGGGGAGCACATAAATACCCTGTTGTTCTGACCCTTTGGGCCGGGATCAAAGTCTGTTCTACAAATGCTGCAGTTAAATCTGTTCTACAAAATGCTGCACTTAAGGTAAGTTGTCCTAGTCAATTGAGGGAAACCGTCTATACTGGGACAACTACTAGTTTGGGACAAAACCAGAGTGTCCCTTTCCCCTTTTTTCGGGGGTCTGGTTTAACCCCACTCAAAAACGACCTCGTGTCACATTTTGCTTTGTTGGGAAAGCAAATAAAAACTAATAGAAAAGAGGCTTGCCTTTTTTCTGTTGTTCTTTGCCTCCGGACCGTGATAAAAATGTAGTATCTGTTCCGGTAGATACTGTAAGCAAAGACCATATTTGTGGGCAACCTCACATATAAGACCTTGGCCAATGTAGGTACAACCCTTTATATCAATTGTCACTATCCAGCTCTCCTAGTCTCCGGGGAGTTGGTCTCTGTTTCCCTTTCACTCCTGACATTAAAAATCGGCCTCGTGCCTAATTTGCTCGATGAGGAAGCAAATAAATACCCTGTTGTTCTTGGCATATTGGCGAGGATCTAAGTGTAGTATATGTTCTCAGTATACAAGGCTTTCTCTTTTTCAAAAGATCAGCGACCGCTCACTTCTATATTATTAGACAAGTTTAAGTTTTTTATTGTTTAGCACAAAAAAAACGACCCAATTCTTTGGGCGAGTGGTCTTTAGAGCATTGTTTTTGTTAATTGTTACCGCTAACTGTTTTTTCTATTTTGTTACAGATATTTCAGTGTGGAAACTGACGAGCCTTTTTAGGCGAAGGTCCCCCTAGTTTCAAAATTTGCAGGTTGGAGAGGGGCACTGGGCCAACAACTAGACGGGGCAGGCCTCTGCTCCTGGACACCATAGGGGACGACTTGGTGTAGGATCCGTGTCGGGGGCATCACACCCGGTGGTGCGCCAGTGTTCGTGGTTAGGCGTATCACACCCGGTGGTGCTCCAGTGTTTGTGGTCGAGATGGGAGGTTCCACACCCGGTGGCGTCTAATTATCAAGTGGCAGCTGCTCGCCCTCTCCTAGGTTTACGAACATTTTAGGGGTCACCGTATGCGGTTGTTCCCATCAACAAAAGAGTCTGGTAGGAAGGAAGAAGCCTCGGAGTCGTCCACACTCGAAGAAATCGAGCGCCCGTCTTATGTGGACCCTCTTGAAGATTTTTTGAACGCCTGGGCCTTCCCGGGCGGAAGTGCCGCCGGGGTTAACAAGGATACAGTGGAAGACACATCGAAAGAGGAGGTGACTACAGCATGGGCAAACTATGTCAAGAGAGGAGGGCACTGGACAGTATCGCAAACGCGGTACAGCAATAGCGAACCTTTCACCGGCAGGGAAAAGGAAATAAAGAGGAGAGGAGAATTAAGAGGAGAAAAATCGGCTAATAGAAGGCCGCAAAAGAGACCGACATTGAAAAAATGGTGTTAACTGGACTTCGAGAAACCTATAATCAAGTTTCGAGAAGGCCCTGCAGAAAAGAAGGAATGGTTCAGGTTGAAAGAAGGCCAACAAAACAAAGTTCCAGAGATAATAGTGCTCAGCCCGAAGAGCGGATGGCGACCAAAAGGACAGAAGACCCAAGAAAGACGAGGAAAAGTATAAAGCACTCACAGAGGGGAATAAGGTAAAGCCGCTCCCAGGAAATCTAGAGGAATCAGAGCGAGAAAAGTATCGCTATTGTCCTTTGAAGAGAAAAGCAAAGGTCTCGCCGGACTCAATAATGAGAAAGTTCTCGCATTGCTAGGAGAGAATAACATCCCAGCGACCTAAGCAGTGCAAAGGAGTTTCGCGATGTGGGACATCCTATTGCCAACTGCTGAGGATGTAGAAAATATTGCAAAAATAGACGTGGTCTGGAAGGGCCTAAGATGTAAGCCCGAGTACCTGAAGAGAAGACGAACGATCGTCTTTGTATTGGGTGTCCCCAGCTACATAAATAGCAAGAGCAACTCGGGGCTATTTTATCTCAATACGGGGATGCGGAAGGAGTTACACCGGTACGGGGGCGACGAAATATGACAGATGACTATCGCATGCAGATGAGAGTCAACCGAATCGGCTTTAACGTCATACGAGCTCAGTTGATTTGCGAACCTTGGACGATGTCACTTAGTGTGCAGGGGAGGAGGTCCCATTGTTGGAATTGTTTGGAGCCGGGGCATATGGTTGAATGTTGCTCCAAAAAGAAGACGGAGAACCCGGCAGCAGCGGTTCCCAAGGAGAAGGTGGAAAAGGGGGTCAACGCAACCAGAGAGAATCCGACGAGTTGGAGCGTAGTCAAAAAAGAGAGAAGACAAGAGTGGCCCGGAAGGAGAAGTTGAAGGCATAAAAACAAGAGAGGATAAATCCAGAACCAAAAAATTGACCTCTGAATCTGAAGAGGAGAGTAAAAAATTGACAAAGAAAGAGACATCCATGACTACCACGAGAAAAGCCAGGGAAGAACACCCTTCTCAGTCCGCAGACCCCAAGGATGAGCAGAATACCCCTCCTCTTTTCAACACACCCGATGTAGAAACACCAGCAGCAGAAGAAGTGGTTGTAGAAGCAGAAGACTAAGAGGACATCGCCCCGCCAGAAAAACCGGCGCGGACTGAGAGGACGCGAAAGCGGTCCTTCCTACCCGGAAAGAGAGTGTGCGAGGTAGATACTACGCAAAGGCAGACGGACCTTAGCGCAGGACAAAGAAAGCATTCAAAGCAGTTGGAGAAGTTAACAGTGGTAGATGGAAAGGAGTTGGAGAAACCAAGCAACTTCTTGGAAGCCCCACTACAAATAACTTTTCTAAGGAAGGAAAAGAGTGTAAGGGTTAGGGCGATCTGGAGGATGATGGCGAAGGAAAAACAAGCTATTCCGGGGCAAAAAAATAGCGGACGACGGACATGCATCATTAATGCAGATACCAGTGAAATGTGAAGGGAGGGTCCCCGTTTATGTACACCCGTCCATTTATATAGTTCTCAAAACTACCTTCCCTCTGGCAGCATCGGTCAGTCCTTCGGCGTTCTAACCCCCCCCCCCCGAGGATTTTCGACCACCTTTCGGCGAATATTACTAGTTAGGGAATTATGGCAACAACCTTAAACCTAGCTAGTTTAAATGCGAGGAGAATGAGATCCTGAAGCAAGGCTGCTCGCGTGCTGAGGGGTCTCGTGGCCCTTGAGGTAGATATAGGTGCAAATCAGGAGACCTAAATTGTTGGGCCTGGGGAGTGCGATGTGCTGATGACGTTGACGTTTACTCAGCATATAAAAATCTCCGTAGTCGTTGGGTTTCTGTGCTAGTGAGTTGCACCCTAGCTGCGACGGGTACTGTACTCCACGCGGACGCTCATGGAAGGCTGGTCGTGGTCGATGTTGCCGTTAAAGGCGGTAAGTTCCGGAGTTTGGCTGTTTACGCGCCCAATATCGCTGGGGAGAGGGTTTCCTTTTTCGGCAGTGGAGGTGTTACTATCGGCGGGTCCGGAGCTGGTAGTTTAATGGGGGACTGGAATGCCATCCTGGACCCCAAGATAGATAAGCTCGGGGGGGAGATAGAGGATTGGAGAGGGGTTAAAGCAGCCTGTCTGACCTGATGGCCTCGTGCGATCTTGTCGACAGATTCCATCTGGATCACCCAGGGAGGGAGATGTGGACGTGGCAAAAAAGTGTGGCCTCCTGTTCAAGTACCGACTTGGATAGGATGTTAATTAGAAGAGGCGACATATATTTCTTATCTTGTCCCACGTTCCACTGGCTAGGTCATCCGGGCCATACATTAGTAATGCCCCTTTTGAGAGTAGGTAATAAGCCTAGGTTGGCTGGCTACTGGAAGTTGAACGCCTCCATACTCGAGATGACCGACTTCCACAAACAGCTGATAACACTAATTCAGCGGGAGTTAGTGAGGGCGGTTACCGGGAGTAGCTAGTAGGTTAGACTTAAGGGTACCATAAGACTCTTGCGTCCAATATAGTCAACGCCTCCTGTTAACTAGGGCACGGACGACAAGCACCTAGATGATAGGCTGACCCGGGCGGTGGCTAGTGAGGATCCCTAGAGATACCCGTAGTTAAGGGGGACCTCTAGCGCTTGGCTATCGAGCATTATGAAGATCAAGTAGTTAGAGCTAGGTTAAACAGAGTCTCTAACGAAGCCGTTAACGTTGACGCTGTTGAGCGTAAGGCCGCCTTAAGACGCGGCTCGGATGGGTACATTTGGAAGGTTAAAAACTTTGACAGACATACCCTCGTATCGATTATAAGATATAATTTACTGGCGGCCAGGAATAAACACCCATAAGCTCCCCACATTTAGAACTACCAAAGAATTAACACACCAGCCTCCCCATGTTAAAAACGGAGTTTTAGATAAATACCACTATGCTCCCCATGTTAAGAATGGCTTTCGGAAGAAACAGCCCCAACCTACCCCTGTTAAACATTGTGATAGAATAGTTACAAAACACCACCCTTTCCCCATAGTAAGAATGGTTGAAAATTGGCCGTTTTCTTGGTACGAACTTTTCTGTAGTTTACATTATAATTCCTTTAATAAAGAAAAAGAATTCATATTTTCACATGAAAAACAACTTTTGTATCAAAAATTTGTTAAAAAAAAAGTTTTTCTTGAAAAAAAAAATACAAAAAAATTAACCTAACATTTTACGGTAAAAAAAAGCAAAAACAAAACAATCGAATCTGAAACGGACCTTATTGCCAAATAGGATCCGGCTACAATGTTGAACGCCTCCTCTCTGCATTTTTTTTTTGTTTCAAGTTAAATTCAACGTTCGCACTATCTATTTTTTTTATAATTTCACGATATCCTTTTTTAATAATAAATTGTTAGTTTAAAGCACAGAACAGTTATTAAACACCCTCCATTCTCCGTGGTAAGAATTTCTGAAAAAAGATATTATTTACGAACGTTTCCAAAATTCATATGTACCGTGAATTTGTTCGAAAAGGAACCGTACTCTCCCATAAATATTTATAGTATTAATAATGAAATAAGTTCATATTTTCTTGTATAGAAACCACTGTGTAATAACAAAAGAAACGTATACTGCCAACGTTGTTAAACAATTAATTTTTACAACAAAGATGGCTTGTTAAGGTTCTTCGACTTTAATGTTTCAACTTAAAACGCACCTGGCGAACAATTTGTTTAAACTTTAAAAAATGGGAAGATAAAGCAATGCATTTAAAATTTAAATATAGGGGATGTTCTTTTGTACTAATCTATTAGAGTCGTAAAACCGTGGTGTATGAATTGAAATTGTATAACTACCGGAAGTAAAACCCAGAACAGTTTCGCAGAATCGACTTACGAAAAATATTTTTATTCTATTTAATTGATAATTTGCATTTTAATTTCAGTTAATAACATAAAACCTTCTGCGACGCTAAGGATAGATTGTCTGAAAACTTCAATTAAATTGATGATATAGAAATATCGTTTTATGAATAACTAACGAACCCAGAATTAGTTTTATATATATATATATATATATATATATATATATATATATATATATAGATAGATAGATAGATAGATAGATAGATACATATATAAATATAAATATGTATATACATTATATATATATATAAATATATATATATATATATATATATATATATATATATATATATATTAGAAGTTCTCATAAATCAACCCGCCCTTTACATGGGTCTAGGAATTGAACTGTATATCAGACACAGATAATCAAACATTCCATTATATTTTAAACACTGAGATATAGACGTCGAAAAAATATATATGTACATACATACATACATACATACCTATATGTGGGTGTGCGTGTGTGTTACCATTGCATTATTAATCGCTATTGAATTGGCCAAAACAATTGTATTGGAGTACTGTTTATAAAGTTAAACATATTTTGTAATGAGCATGAAAATATGTTTGATTTGTATGCATTAAAACCGAACTGTTTTTTTTGTGTTTGTAAGAAAACTGCAACTTGATGTGTCTTCGTACTAATATTGAACAGTACTATCTTTTCACATATTATATTAAATTTTTATCTTTATTGTGATTTTTTAATGTTAATTTTACTCCACAATGAACAGCGAATTTATGTTCAACTTTTTCATATTTATTTCCCGGAAGAGACACTAAAAATACACATTAAGTTGTTTTTTTTTGTTTTTTTTGTGATAAAACTGAACTGAAAAGTAATTTGTATTAATACTTTTGCTAATAGTATAAACGCGAGAAAAAACAAAAAAAAATCCTGGCATGGTTTAAACACAGCATAGATCACCATAACATCACTAAAGCAACTTACGACCCAATAGATTTTATTGTTTTCTTTTCTCTTGGGGTTGTTGATAATTTTGCATTTTCTAGTATGTTTGTCACCCTCCCATCTACTACTGCCACCTTTTTACTTTTTTACTTGCCATTGTTATATTAGAAACATGTAGGCAATTTCGGCAAGAGCGTTTTGTGATTATTAGTTTCTATTTAATTCGATGTGCGCTCCCAAATTAGCATTACCATTATTTCAATTTAATTAGAATATAGGTTCGAAAGCTAAAACTTTGTAACCTAATAATACGTGAAGTATGGATCAATATATGATTTGTTAACAAAAGAGTGAGTTTGTGATAGAGGCCAAACATAGCCGACCCGACCAGTTAGAATTTCTTTTAAGTCACATTCCGTTTCAAATATTAAACTTGCTTTAGTCTATGGGATTAATTACCAACAAATCAGTCGCTTCTCTTAGACTTTGATTAAAGTGCAGTATCCATTTTCAATATATTTAATTATACCGGAATTAAAGGCAAAATAATATTATGAACCGTATATTTTTATACGTGTACTGTTGCTGTA
Organism: Euprymna scolopes; assembly: GCF_053919585.1. NCBI lineage: Eukaryota > Metazoa > Mollusca > Cephalopoda > Sepiida > Sepiolidae > Euprymna > Euprymna scolopes. The sequence continues at coordinate 129,937,613 of NC_136491.1, forward strand.
TAAAAATGAAATACTTGAATTTAACTCTTTCGTTTATCTTTATGTTTTCTCTATATCATTATCAGGGTATTGCAGTTGAACAGGTTTAGCAGATAGGCGCGGATATATCAGTAGATTTCAAGCAACCAAATATGAAATACATTAATATTAAATGACGGATACAAAAAATAACACTTTGGAGGGAAAATTGTGAAATTTTGCAAAATGTAAAGAAGATAAAAAATTATTCAAAATATATCATTTTATTTTGTTGCTTTTTAATGTTTTGCTGTGAACTCATTAATTACAAAGATTAAAAATAAAGGAAAATATAATTCGCTGGAGACCCGACCAGACAAGATCAAATAAATCACAAAATTTGGAATTCAAAACCATAAACACCTACCTTGATCTCCCTTCGGAGACTTTGGCACAGTGAATAATAGCGATCACTCTACGGCTCCAGGTAAGCAATGTCTCGAGATAACTGTTTCGGAGGATTACTTAGCCAACACCTTGTGAGACAATAACTATAGAAAGCAGACGTTATTAAACATTCCTATCCAAACGGGTTTATCACCTGCAAAATGTGAGAGTATAAGTTGGCTGTAACGCGATTAAACAACAACAATCAATATGAGGATTACAGCCTGAAATAAAAATAAATACACACGTTATTTAACTCTAGCTATGTTACTACCTCCTTTAGCTGAAAACTACATTAACAACAAAGTATTTCATCTCTATTCGACGTTAACGTAAATTAAACATTCTCCACTGAGTTTAAACTGAATAGACGGTCATCCAATATAATATCTCTTTGTTCATATCCTTCATGATCAATACTTATCGATATGTATTTTGGTTCGATTACTTCTCTTAGGATTTCAATACATTTGCCTTAAATACAAAAGTTTACAAAAATGTCATGAGGTGTCTTCATAAGTATGTAAACTTAACTCTTGTGCGTCCTTTATAATGCTTAAATAAATATTAATCAATAAAATTACCGAACCATTAAATATTTCCGGAAGATGATGTGTTTGCTTCCTTACAAACGCATCCACCAAAAGATACGTAATTTGTATTTCTATACGATATCTTTATAACTAGAGAAAATTATCGACTAAGCTTCAATCCGTGATACTGTCCTTGTACTGCATTCACTACAGGAACCGCTTTATTTACTGCATCATAAGGTGAGTATGTATTTCCTCGTTTAACATCACACAGAAATTCCATCAACTCATCTTTCTTCAAGAATCTACAATCTGTATAAAATATATGATCGCAAGACTTCCCCCTTTCTAGATATAACGTAGGTGTTATCAGTGTCATTAAATTATTATACACATTTCTTAGAAGAAACAGTTTTGTTCAAACATTAGTCGATAGCGGTAGTCCGCAAGTGATCATTCTTGAATCGATACGAAAATCCCTCTCAATAACTAAAAGAGATATTTGACGATGATAGTGTTTGCTAAATAATAAACAAATATTATACAATATATGTAATGTAATTATTTGTATTGATTAATGCATAAATATTCCTTGAAATTTATATATCTAGTCGATTTCTGTCAAGACACTGCAGTAGTTTAAAGTTAATTTTAAAAAGAAATAGTTGAATTACGATAAAGATCGAATAGGCATTCCTCAACTCATTAGCAACATCTAACTACATTATTCTTCAAATTTATATATATATATATATGCGTGTGTGTGTGTGTGTGTAAAAACTTCGAGTAAATACGCAGAAATTGGTATATTTCAGATTACAAATATATAGAAAACTTAAGTACAACTTAAAAATATATTATTTTTAAAATGTATTTAAAAAAAACTTATTAGAAAAATGCTCTTCCTAGAATAAATAAAATTAATTACTTATACAAAAGAGTTTTACATTATATTCATTTATATACAATACTGATGCTAAGCATTATTTGTAGAACATCTAATTTTTTCTGTACACCATAAGAAATTTTGATTCGGAAAATGTCTCAATTTTTTACTAAAAAAGAGTAATTGAAAAAAATCCGTATTAATTGATGTACGATTACTAGGGTTGAACATCTCTGCAAATTCCAGATATTTTAATTTATATATAGGTAATAGTGCTAATACAAATTTGAATGAACCTTTTCAATATACACAAAAAAATGAAATACCGGCAATATTTATGAAGTCATATATAATATATTCTTTTAAATTTTCACAAAAAACCAGTGATCCATTTTTTGTCAATTTTTCAGTTCTTTTTATAAAAGTAAATAACTAGTAAAAATATTTGTTGTAATATCGTAGAACTATTTTCATACGCGGAATAATTGTTACTACCTGGCATAAGAATAAATGAAATCAGTATTTGACGCTTGGACATTGATTAAACAACAAGCGCATAGTCTTATATGTATCTTCATGCCTTGACTTCGCGAACGAAGATCTAGAAAGTAGCTGACGAGTGCAATAGGGAGGAAACTGGCTCACCCGCAACTCCTGTAGGTAAGAGTATTCTGCGTTTTGAGCTGGAGTTAGTTGGCAATCCTTCCTACTGTGTCTTCTGTTCTCCAGACAAGTCCGCCGAGTGTTCTCGAAAGGAAAGACTGTTTGATGAATGACGTGTCTTCTACCACCTTGGTCCATTACAAGCGTTGCCCACTGGTGGTAGTCGATGTGACAAGAGCTAAAAGATTTTTTCAGATAGAGTTTGTACCGTTTTTGTATATGTATATACAAAATAAATCATTAATCATATAGCGATGCCTCTGTTACAATTTACCACGCCTCGATAAAACAGCAGGATTGCTGCTTAAGATGCAAAAGAACTTCTATTTATAATAACAGTCTAAAATTATTTGGACTGAAAACAAACAGCAGTAAAAATTCCACTATTAATAAAAGGCAAAATAAACATTTTGCCTGGAAGTCGAATACAACGAACAAAAATATTTTCACAGAGTTGCTAAAGAAGTAAATTCAATCTTGTTTTTTAATATTCACGTGTGGAATTCTAGTGATAGCTTCGTAGTCATTTAAAATTCTACTATTAAATAGACTTATATATAATCAGTGTGCATTTATATATTTTCGTTTATGTATATGGGTATATATATATATATGTATATATATGTATATATATATATATATTCGTCGGAAAACACTGCGTTGCGTAGTCGTAGAATATGCTTACATATGAATTGTAATTAATAAACAGTTCGTCTTTATTATTATACAGCCAATTCTCTTGATTATTATATCGTACCAAATATATAGTAGTGATTTCAATAGAGAACATATGTGATAGTAGATGGAATCGTAGCTAAACATATAGCTTTTCATCGTTATTTGTAATTATCTGAGCAATATTGACATACCTTTCAAACATTAAACATCTTTTCTTTTTATTTTTGTCTGTAATATCTTAGCGGCTAAAAACCAAATCGAATATTTTCTACATATCTGAGTCCACAATATATATATATATATATATATATATATATATATATATATATATATATATATATATATATATATATATATATGTGTGTGTGTGTGTATGTGTGTGTGGGTATTTAGTATATAGGGCAAACATGCACAGAATAGTTTAGTAGAGATAGTTTCGCATAAAAACAATCAAGTTTCCTTATATACATAAATATATGCTTATATGTATGCTTATATATAGACATATATATATATGGGTGTGTGTGTGTGTGTGTGTGTGTAGAAATACACTTTATTGACTTATAATATATACCGATCCTTATATAAGAACTTCAATGTGATTACAAAGCAATATAATGGATGAATGACAAAAGTATCTATTACAAAGTTAATGATGTTAATCATGTTTCAATTTATTCCTTTAATTCAGTTGACATTTACAATTCTTGGCAGTATCTGTTTCGTAGCACAAAATCAATCACTTACTTATTGCATCAATCAGTGAATCTATTTTGCCGTTTACTGATTAGAAAAAATAGTAATAGTCAATTCATCAAAAGGAGAGAATTTGCGTTTTGACATGCTTAAAAATCCAAAAATTGGAAGGGAATCACAAATACCTTATAATATGTTTACATTATTCCATTTTGAATTTTCATCTTGTCATTCATTCATTATATATATTAATATATACGCATATATATATGTATACTTATACATATATAATTAAATACATGTGTGTATATGTGTTATATGACTTTGTTGTACTGCTAAAATCACAGGAGTATACACTTTATAAACGTACTTAATGTTTAAATAGTGTGAATTAATTGTATGATTTCATGTGATTTCAAATGTTTGATAAAGTTCCATATAATCTGAAACATTAAATACATTTTTACTGAGCTTAATAAACCCTTGCAATTTTTTATATAGGCTTATTGTATATATATATATATATATATATATATATATATATATAAACTTATATTATTTTATATATGAAGCTCTATGTAAGTTGAGAGCATACAACAAGTAAAAGACAAAACATTATACTCAACATTCCACGGTGGTGACGATCTTACCGTTCAGTCTTTAAAGTAAATACTTGTCAGCACCTTTTTTGTAATGCAAAATAATTCATTTAATTATTCTATCAATCAATGAATATATTTCGCACTTTATGTATATATATATATATATATATATATATATATATATATATATATATATAAATATATAAATATAAAATCCCCGAAACAGTGTTTCATGGTAAACAATTGATGATCCCTTGAAAAATAAATTATTGGTATTATAGTAAATTCGAGAGCGAGTTGATGCAGTGATTGCAGGTGACTAAATGGCTTACTTACTAGATGGTTTTCTAACGAATGATTATATGATTGTATAGTTTTAAAGGTTAAAAACTTCCAAGACAATATATATATATATATATATATATATATATATAAGAAATAGTAACAGTCAATCCATGAAAAGGAGAGAACGTGCGTTTTGACATGCATTTTCTGTTTTATTCTTTAAACTTTCCTATTTATCTAATATATCAATCTACCCACACTTTCATATCTTGTATGTATATTTTCCTTTAATTTTACTATATGAATTTATTTACTTTTTCCCTGAAATTGCAGATACCGGCCACCTTCTCCCCTTAAATAAGTTTTATTTTGTATCTTTATTATTTTTTCTTTTCTTATTCAATATTATTATATTTTATTTTATATATTCTATTTTATATTTTATTATATTTTATTTTTTATTTATTTATTTATTCTTTATTTCTATTTATTTATTATATATTTATTTATTTATTTTTATTTTCCTTTTTTATTTTTATTTTCCTTTTAGTTTCGTTTAATAACTCTTGCTGGCATTTTTTAAAGTTATAACCTGTATATTTCAGTTGACCTGTATTATTTTGCCCTATATATATTTTCGTGCCTTTAACATTGCCTGTCTGGGTCATTTTGACTTTTGTTTCCCTTTATTTTATATTGAACTTTATCATTTTTCTTCTCTCTCATTTTTCTTCCTAGATCTTTTTATTTATAGTTATATATCGGAAGTAGAGTGAAAAGCACATCTTATTTTTCTTTTATTAATATTATTTTTTCCTTGTACACATGTTTGTGAATTATTCCATGGATTTCTGCCTTTGGATTATTATGGACCATCTTCTTCCAATTACGTGATTTCCGTGATTTTACTTATACAAATGGAAATTCTTTTAACTTTTTTGAAGTTTTACATTTGGATTTTACCGTCAGTGGATTTTTTATCTTCCACCAGACTATCCATTCATGTGTAATCACCTTTTTCTTTACCATATTCCCTCTGCTTAACTTATTTTGTTTTCAAGTAAGATCTTTGACTTACTTGTTGTTTCATCAAATACTTCTGCATGCAAAATCCGATCCCGCATCTTTCTAATTCCTACTCCCTGATGAGAAGGAGAGTATTTCTTCGAAACTCTGCGGATTAAAGACTATCCATTTATCTAGTGTTTCCTTTTCAGATTAAATATGTTTTAACTCATTTCAAAGTGTTTTTTAACATATTTTATTAACTGTTTGCTCCTATTATAAGCTCTATTTCCTATTTGGTTATTTCGAGCTTTTTATGTCTGGATGAGATAATTTTATAAATATTAATTCTTTAATATTTATAATTTACTTTTATTTCACCATCTTTGATCATTTTGGTAAATTCAATTGTAATTTTCATTTTAGTATAAGCTCCCATTTAGTTGAGCGTTTTATTCTCTCCAGATATGTTTGAAAAGGAACACATTCCTCTGTCTGCCAAACATATCCCTATTCCTACCCAACAGGAATATATCCACAAATTTGTTCTCGCTTTGAACACTTTCCTAAAATATATAAGGTGGAAGGCTTATCACCATGACTTAAGCATTAAAAATAAACTTAAAGTGCCTATTTACTCTGAAGACCAACTTCACCCTCAAATCTTAAATGAACTCCCTATCGACTCTCATAGAGAACACAAGAAATTCGAAAGAAGTGCTGCCAAATTTTATGGATTAAAAACTACTGCCCACCCCAAATACAACCCTTACTCCGAAGAGTTTGAGAATTGCATGTTGAATTTAGTCAAAAAAATTAAATTTAAGAAACAAAAACACCATTATACTCGAAAAATAAATAATTTTGCCGAAAAAGTTAAAAAGAATAAACATATATTCGTCCCAGCTGATAAGACAAAAAATATTATAAACTTGACTATCCTACATATAAAAAACTTTTGTATAAAGAACTTAATAAATCTTATGAAATAGTCCCTCCTAAGACTTTAGATTCCATTAATTCTGAAGCTAAACTTTTACTAATTTCTATGAACATTCATAACTTCACTGAAATAATTTCTCCGGGTACTCTTATATTCACCCTCAAAGATCATAAACCTAATTTCTATGACAACCCTTCCATCAGATTTATCTGCCCATCTTACTCTGACTTGGGAGCTGTAAGCAAAATATCTTAGATAGAATCATCCTTTCCATTAAAGAAAAAGTAGGTTTCCCTCTTTTGCTGAATTCAGATTCCGTAATTAATTGGTTTGTTTCCTTGAAAATAAACACATCCTTAACTTCATAACATTTGACATCCAAAATTATTATCAATCAATGTCTCCGATCCTTTTAAATAAGGCTCTTATCGTTGCTAAAAGATATTCTGATTTAACTAATTTAGAAATAAAATTGATTCTCCTAGCGAGAAAGTCCCTTATACAATTTAACAATAAGTTTTGGGCTAGAAAGGATACCCCTGATAATTTTGCCATCTTTATGGGGGCTTCTGACTCTGCAGAAGTTACAGATTTAGTGGGACTCTTCTTACTGAAAGAACTTAAATACCACTTTAAACATATCCAAGGAGGTCTTTAGAGAGACGATGCTCTTTTTACTACAACAGCCAGGCCAAGCGAGTACCACAAAACTATTAAAAAATTACATAACATCTTCTATAACTTTGGCCTTTCTATAATTATCAAACCAAACAAAAAAACTTCAAATTTTCTAGATGTTACACTTAATCTTAACACCGAAACTTATAGCCCCTATCATAAACCTAATCTTACGCCTTTATACGTCCATAAATCTTCTTACCACCCCAACTAAATTATGAAATCTATAGTATGATCTGTCTCTAGAAGAAGGTCAGCTCTTTCTGCTGATAAAAAAAACTTTTAACGAAAATGCTACTTTCTTCAATAATGCTTTATGGAACTCAGGATACAAGGAAAAGATTAAATACAACAATTATGCTCCTCCTTCAGGCCGCCTTTAATCTGTAATCACACACAATATGACTCGTAAGAAACCAGTTCAAATAACAAGATCTGCCGCTATCAATAACAATTAACCAGTCTACATTTATAATCCCAACCAAAATATTAATCGCAATGCCTCTAACCCACCTAGTCGCATCAGGACGAAGAAAAATATTTGGTTTAATCCTCTATTTAGCCTAAATGCCAAAACTAATATACCTAAGGAATTCTTCAACATTGTACAAAACTCTTTCAAATACCCACACAGATATAGTTCTATTTTCAATAAAAATTCAATCCAGATTTCTTATTCAACAATGCCTAATTTAGCACAAAGAATCTTAACATCTAATAACAAAAAAATTAAATAAGCCCAAAAAATCTCTTTCCCAATTAAACCCAAAAAACATCTTTGCCCACTCAATAATGATTGTATCCATAAAGATGTTATATATTCTTGCAATATTACTGAGCTCCCACGCAATCCTCCCATATCAGACACTAATATTTCGTCTTCAAGTTATTCTTCTTCCGATCCTCCATCTGATATAGTTACTAATCCAATACACCATTCTAGCAGCCCTTCCATTTACAATCATACAACTAGTAATAATGATAATAATAATAATAATAATAATAATAATAAAAATAATAATATTAATGAGAATAATAATATTTCTCCTAACAGCCATCCTTACACTAACAACACTCATTATTCCCTCCAAAATAGTCCTCATACAGACATTCTCCCACCATTTGTTGAACACTATGAACAGAATTCAAACTATTTCACTAATACACATCAGCATATTAATATTAATACCAGACCTCGAGCTTTTAATAAAGTACATACATATATCGGCGCTACTTCAACATTAATTAAGAAAAGAATATCAAACAACATTTCTTCTTTTAACAACTATAATTCTAATAATAACAACTATAATTTAACAACAATATAATTTAACAACTATAATTCTAATAATAACAGAGGAACTTCTCTAACCATTTAATTAAAAACTTAACTCTAATAATACTCCCTTCTCAATCAAATGGACAATTATAAAAAAAGTTAAGTCTTATACTCCAGGCTCTAAGTCATGTCGCCTCTGTACAACCGAAGCTATACTATAATTACTTCCCCTCAAAGTAACAATATAATAAATTCTAAAAATGAACTGATCTCTTTCTGTAAACATAAGTCCAAATTTAATTATGCCAATTTTGAAATTACATAGTTATTACTTTTACCTTTTATGTAGATATAACATATTTTTTCTTTAACTTTTTCGTTTTTCTACATACTTCTTAATAATTTATAATTTAATAATCCTTAACTTTAATTCTTTTTCTATTCTTTGCATGGCCGGTTTTTATCTGCATTTTCTGTTTTATTCTTTAAACTTTCCTATCTATCTAATATATCAATCTACCCACACTTTCATATCTTGTATGGATATCTACTTTAATTTTACTATATGAATTTATTTACTTTTTTTCCTGAAATTGCAGATACCGGCCATCATCTCCCCTTAAATAATTTTTATTTTTCATCTTTATTACTGTTTTTTCTTTTCTTATGCTTATTTTATTTTATTTTATATTATATATTATATTTTATATTTTATTTTTTTATATTTTATTCTTTTATTTATTTATTTATTCTTTATTTTCTATTTATTTATTATATATTTATTTATTTATTTTTATTTTCCTTTTTTATTTTTTATTTTCCTTTTAGTTTCGTTTAATAACTCTTGCTGACATTTTTTAAGTGATAACCTGTATATTTCAGTTTACCTATATTATTTTGCCCTATATATATTTTCGTGCCTTTACCATTTCCTGTCTGGGCCGTTTTGACTTTTGTTTCCCTTTATTATATATTTAACTTTATCATTTTTTTCTCTCTCTTCTTTTTTTTTTCTCTCTCTCTCCTTTTCCTTCCTAGATCTTTTTTATTTATAGTTATGTCTCGGAAGTAGAGTGAAAAGCACATCTTATTTTTCTTTTATTAATATTATTTTTTTTCTTTGTACACATGTTTGTGAATTATTCCATGGATTTCTGCCTTTGGATTATTATGGACCATCTTCTTCCAATTACGTGATTTCCGTGGATTTTACTTGTACAAATGGAAATTCTTTTAACTTTCTTGAAGTTTTAAATTTGGATTTTACCGTTACTGGATTTTTTATTTCCCACCAGACTATCCATTCATGTGTAATCACCTTTTTCTTTACCATATTCCCTCTGCTTAACTTATTTTGTTTTCAAGTAAGATATTTGACTTACTTGTTGTTTCATCAAATACTTCTGCATGTAAAATCCGATCCCCCATTTTTCTAATTCCTACCCTCTGATGAGAAGGAGAGTATTTCTTTGAAACTCCGCGGATTAAGAACTATCCATTTATCTAGTGTTTCCTTTTCAGATTAAATATGTTTTAAACTCATTTCAAAGTGTTTTTAACATGTCTAATTAATTGTTTGCTCATATGTATATATATATATAGAGAGAGAGAGAGAAAGAGAGAGAGAGTGGGAGAGCGAGAGAGAGAAATACATTTATATGGAAATATATATACATATATATATATATATATGTATATATACATTTATTACCTATTTGTTGCGAAACAGGTAAAAAAAATGAATATATAGACAGCAGTTAAATACTGCTCATGTCCAAAATCAGACATTATACACTACAATATTCTACTCTTTTTCAATCTCTCTCCATATATATATATATACAGAGGATACTGCAGTTGCAAGTGTCTGACTTTTGGCATGGGTAATATTTAATTGCTGTCTATATGTTCATTATTGTACTTTGCTTCGCAATAAATCTTTATTTCCACCTTAAAGTAACTTGTGTGTGCTCTGTAATTCGACGAAGTCTTTATTTTATCACAATATAAAGCATAAATATATCGATATACGATTTGTAATAGTTAGTCAACAAACAAGAAAATAACTCAAAAAGCATATATTTCTTGGGGGTCCTCAATAGTGAGAATAGTTACAGCTTAGACCTAGAAAAGCTCAGAGATATACAAAACGAAGCCTTATCCAACTTTTAAGAAAGAACACAAATATTTATTCTACTTAATCATATACGTAACCTTACACTAAGAAACTGTTTAGGGAACGCGTACACTTTCTTTAGGATAGACAGTGGAAAGCATACTTTGAATATTTTATAACAATAATTAATCAATGCTCTACACTAACATGTTTTAAGGCAAGAAAATACGAATCCTACAAATTGATGCTAGTTTGAAATTATTTGCATCTGAATAGAGAGCAAATAAAAACCATTTTGTTTGCACCAAACTCACTAAGAGACATTTAGATGCTCTGCGCATCAATAGGAAACGAAATTCTTGCAATTACATTTAGTGTGCAAATATTTAAACATACATATATAAACAGAAATTGATCATGAGAAACTGTTAATGCTACTACAGGGTATACTTGCGCACCTCTTAGTTCACGATGATTGCTGATTAAGTAAGATCTATACGCAATACAAATATAGTACACACATGACGGAAAATTACTCTAGCTGATACTATGATCAGTCCTCACAGCACGGAAAACATCGATATGACTACCAAGATATTCTGGTCGATTTTTCAGATCCTGGAGTAATTGCCAGAGAATGAAATAAGAAATGAAAACAGAAACTAATATAATATTTGATAAAGTACAATTCATTTTAACAGAAGGTCAGATTAAATTAAGGAGATACTGCTAGCAATACGATCATACTGGTCGCATAGAGATGATATATCTGCAAAAGTTTGTATCGCCATAAAAGGGTGAAGAAAGATTATCTCGGGAACGTAAAATAAAATATTTCAGACCGGTTGCATTACACATATCAAAGTATCAAATTCAGAGATGTCGTACACGGGGAGATGATTAATACTAATATGGAAATTGATCAAGAAAGTTCAATACACTAAGAAAATATTTCAGCATAACCAAAAGCTATGTTGCAGCCACATTATAGTCCCTGGCGTGTGGGCACTTATTTGTGTTAGTGTAATAATAGAGGATACTCTATATGTGCTGACTAACTCAGCAAATTTCGAATTATTCATAATCTAAAAAGCCCAACAACAACTAATATGATTATGTCTGCAATGAAAGATATTTTCTCTGGATATGCTATTTCCGCAGTGTTTTTAGCAACAATTGACCAAAATATTCCAGTGCAGCATTCAGAGAAAAATGGCGATACGATCAAATTACAGTATCACCAAAGTTCTCAAGATCGAATGATTTCATTGAGCGAAAAATTTAGACATTCAAAAGAATAATAACTAATGTGCAGCAAACAGAGAGAGATCCTATTTCATCAATATAATGCATACGAACAAGACCAATCGACAACAAACTGCCAAACACGCATGCATGTTTAAACGATCGCATTATGAGATCGAAGATAATTGCGAAAAGTACTAACTACAACCCAACCAAACTTCGTTAATGTCCAGAAAGGATATGCAGAACAGGTATGAGGACTAAGCAGCTGATGGTTTACCAGCACTTGTCCTTGGACAACATGTAGTACGCAAGAATACCGAATGGGGGGGGAAAGAAAACGATTTCTGAGTAAATTTAGAGAATCGAGATAATGTATCCTTTATTCACCATATAAATATTTGAAAAGACGAAGACGATTTTAAATAAGAGCAGATAGAATATTCATCGAAAATAGGTGAATTACCACGATTGCATTGCCTCATCACAAACTGGACACACTAACACACAATAGCTCACACCAATTAACCCCAAACTATCAACATATAATATATAACATATAACACATGGATAGGCAAGAATTGTATAGGTGAAATAAGATATAGCCAACAAATACACTCCTGTACTAAAACACTCATCTGAACAAAGGTTCTTTTTCTATTTAGTAAATGTAGTAATATAATGGGACCTTTCTATACGCGCAATAAAGGCAAAACTTTTATTACACATTGCTAGTTTTTATTATATAAAAAGGGAAACAATAAACACTACATAGAAAACTGTCCCTCATAAAACAATGCATGCTACCAGAGTTAAAATACATTTTGTCCAATTCTACTTGATTTCAACTGAACCAACGTTTCAAATGTACTAAACGATTAAATACTTTTCTATATTAAATTCAAGTAAACGAACTGAATATTTTCTAATAGAACAACTCTCTAATATTTGGTATTACGAATCTAGGGTTTATAACCATCTATCTATGGGCAATAGTATACTCTTACGTCAATTAATGTACACATTTCCTATTTTAATGCTTAATTCCGCAGCATTAGTAATTAATCTGCGATCGCACAATATGTAATTAAGTGAGTGTTATTGCATCTGTTCTTTTATCATAATACTTTCTTCTAAGTAGTTTCCTATATTTTGGCAGAGATAATGTAGCTCTAGATGCATTGTAGTGACAAAATCCTAAAGGATATTTGATGTCATTAAAAGCAATGTGTATGTTACTAATATAGCAGATTCGAGAAGTACGGCATTAAATTTAGTAACAAAATACAGTACCATATATAATTCAAATGTATTATAATCATATATCATTAAAATTAACACGATAAGGATGGGCAAATACTGTAACCAGGCGTCAGAAAACAACAAATATCGAAACCTGAAACAAAGTATCCTAAGGCAGTCCTATCCCGAGGTTCTATTGTAATATTATTTTTCCGTGATTGAACTCATCCTTTGAAGTGCGCATTACTACGTATAGAATCATGATATTATTCTCTAAAATATATTCTCTCCCTTTTTTGTAGGTGCTGTAATAGTTGTGCTGTTGTCATTAGAAACCCATCGATGGGTTAGTTCCCCCTTTGCGGCGGATTAAAAATATCTGAGTTGCCAATGCGTATTCTTTTCAGAGAGAATGCATCAATTAGAAACTCTATCATTGACGATCCCACCTCCTAAATTGTATTTACTCGCAGAAACATGCAAGAGGAAGCGCGCTATTATTGCTAGCTAAAATAATTATGCAAGTACTCGGCTTGCTACGCTAGTATTCACACAATATTTATATTTCTTTTAATCACCAACGCCATCCACTTGTTCGTCGCTCTACATATATACACTCAGAGATGGGAAAACATGTCTACAGACATAAATGGTGTAAGTAACACCTTATATAATTGCAAATGTAAAATGTTGTCGTTATAAGGATTTAGCCATAATTAACATCTGTACTGAGTAATTTAATAATAAATATTAACGCATTTTACTTAAAAATAACAACGGTTTATTGAGCTTATAGTGGAAATATTAGGACCACTTTTTGGTTCCTTGAGCTATAATTGAAGCCACAACCAAAACTTATGAAGACATCCTGGTAAGAGTATTCATAAAAAGATCACTTCAGTGCCAGCAGCGATAATTGCAACCAAAATCAAAACTTATGATGGATTCTTGTTAAAATTATTTATTACAACGAAATAGAAAGTCATAACAAGTAAATGACAATTACTAGGATGAGAAAATGTGTAAGCGTTACACACAAATTAACACACACGGTATCGTATGAATGTATAGAGGTTTTGTTTCACCGCCTTATCGCAAGTACGAAGAAAATATTTGTGAAGCCTTGTAATGATATACACTACATTTTATGTGGAAATATAAACTGTATTATAGCATGAACAGCACTACTAAAACGATACAAAGAAATGCTAATTTATCCGTTTTAAGCGTTTGAGACTGAAGTCAAAGCATAATTTGGAATGTGTGCTACAAATATTTACATGGGAGTATAAGTTACTTTAATGAATATGCATACATATTGTTTTTTTTTTATTTGCAATATCATTTTAATACTGCAAGCGATAAAAATCGTTTGGAACTGAATAACATTTCTACTTCTTTTACGCAGATTATCGCAGTACGTTACTTTAGTTTAGTAGTATTTTTATGTTGTTATATTATGTTAATTTTTTACATTTATACGACACTCGTTTATTGACATCGTAAAAGTACCGCCTTCTTGGTGTAGATTTTATCAATATCTTTATTATCGAGACTTTTTAGTACGAACTAACAGTATAACACCTATACTATCTACGTGAGGAGAATTGAATCAGTAGCACATTTACAGAGCGTCTATCATCTGTAGCTTTAAGGAAAATATGTTTGTGAAATTCCTTTTAGAAAAATACGTTATTTGCAATGCTTATTAGAGAAAGTATTCACAGTGTATATATTTTCGTGATACTTTTACTAGCAAATGGATTAAAAATTGTTATAAACGAATAGGGTTTCTTATCAATAAATTTTGAATGATTTGAAGTGGGTGGCTTGCAGATTATATAAAAACTTACTTATTTAAAGAAAATATGATACAACATATTTATTTTATGTTCTTATTTTAGCTAAATTGATAAAGCATGTATTCAATTTCAAATTTCCTCGGAATAACGTGTGATCCGGATCTGTGTTATGTTATCTAAACAATCAATGTTTTATATATAGGTATACTAAGCACGGCCAAAGCGGAAGGATGGTGCAAGTATTTTTTGGCGTTGTTCCTTCGTCAATAATCTACCAAAAATCAAGTAATTATTTAATCAATACGAAATTGTCACCAGTTTATAAGTAGAAATAAACTTTATAACAGTGTACATTTTCATAATCGATATTTATGTATGTTATTGCTTGCATGCTTCCTTTCTTAATTGTGGTAACAACTATGCATACAATAATCAGCAGAAACTAAACAAAACATATAGGTGAGGAGTGTAGATGAAACGAACACAAAAAATTATGCACGAATCAGATTTTAAGTTCGAAAATTCGAATTTTGAATGTGTTTAATTTTTCAACTTTTTTGTTTTGAAGTGTTAAATTCGTTTTTTATAATAAGTGTTTCATAATTTTTATGAAACCCACTACTTAAATTTTTTTAAAAATAAATGAAGATTTGTCTTGGAGTTAACCCAATATTGCTAATATACCATTAAAAAGAAATGCTTTGAAGTATCGAGACCAAACAAATCGATAAATAATTGCAATTTTTTTCTAAAAATAATATAATTTCTGTCGGCAATTTATTGTTACGTGATATTAATTCATAAGAATTACAAAAAGTTGTTCGTATTACAAAGTTGTTATTTTCAACTTTTGGACAATTACATCAAAATGAAATGAAAATCTTTTTTCATAAAGTATGCGATAAAAATTAGGAGAAAATAATTTAATATGGTTTATGGAAAACAGTTTTATATGGTTTATGGAACAAGTGTATTGTAAACAGATGGAAATGGAAAAATGATTATAATCATGTGATTAAAAATACATTCAATTTATGTGAAGAAAAGAATTTATGGTTGCTGTAAAAGATATCAGAAAAACATAAATTTTAGCTTATTTATATTTTCACCTAATTACTTGGAACCATTTAAAGCTTGATAGAAATTAATGTGAACGAAAATACAAAGCGGGCATAGCATAATTTTAAAGGTATTTCACTTATCTGCTTTCTGCCGAAAAGCCATACCAACAACTCCACTCAAGCAACTGACCAAACTCTCTCACTCGCACTGTGTAGTGCAATTTATACTGAAGTTTATATGGTGCGATTTTATTTCATCACCAATCATTGTGTGCCAGATCGATCCTCACTGAAAGGTTGATCAACCGTCTATGCCAGATTTTACTCTCAACCAGGCTTTCTAATGGAAATGTGCTCTCACGTTCCTGCCTTTTATCAGTGTAAACGAGGTCAACATACTTTTTCAATAATTTAAATCTTAAAGTGATTTAGCATTTCCTCTTCGTTTGGAAACTAATCTTAACCAATAACAAATAATTATTTCTTATTTTCGCTTAGTCGTTGCGTCCAATCTATTATTCGACCAAAACACACACACACACACACACACAGACACACACACACACATATATATATATATATATATATATATATATATATATATATATACCCTGATATCTACAAGTGGATGTATAGCTAATGTAATAAGGGCCTGTGGGTATTATAGAAATTAGCAGACGGCTCCAGTCCCACTCCGTTTGTCTTATGAGTTAAATCTTTCGATAGTTTGCTACACTGGTGGGGCACTGCTGAAGGGATATTGAAGGGACCGTTCTAAGGACGTATCAGCCTGCGTTACGCCGTACGGCCTATACCAATACCGGGTCATGCCCTTTGGGATGAAAAATTCGCAGGCAACCTTCCAGAGAATAATGAATTCGTATCTGCGTGATTTACCTGATGTTGAGACTTATATTGACGACAATTATGTACTCGAGTAGCTGGGCCGACCACTTCATATTCATGAGAATGTCTTAAACAGGCTTAGACGGACAAACCTTACCGCCCACTTAGCGAGAAGCGACTTCAGAAAAGGCGAGGTGACATATCTCGGGCATAAAATCGGAAATGGCAAGATATCCTCTGTTGGGGCCAAGATTGAGGGTATTTTGGATTTCCCTTCCCCGAACAACGTGAGGAGCCTAAGGCGGTTCCTTAACATAGCCTCTCCACTTGCCCAACTATTGGCCAAAGGATCAAAGTTTTCCTGAGCAACCTCCTTCCAAAAGTGGCTCGACCAAATCAAATCTGTTCCCACCCCATCTTGAAGGCCTCGGCCTTTTTGCAACCTAGCCATTGATGCCAGCGACTGTGGCATCGATTCTGTCATACTTCAGACTGATCACATCGGCATAGAACATCCAGTCAGCTATTGCTCAAAGAAATTCAATGTATACCAGAAGGGTTACTCTACCGTTGAGAAAGAGGCGCTAGAGCTGATCTTGAGTCTGAGCCATCTAGATGGGTATATATCGTCTTCGTGCCAACCGACCCGAGTGTACACCGACCATAATCCCCTCACATTTTTGCATAGGATGAAAAACAAAAATAGACGTTTCCTCAGCTGAAGCTTAGCCGTGCAAGAGTACAATTTGCATATTCAGCTCATCCGAGGAACTGGCAATGTGTGCGCAGATGCTTTGTAACACACTTAGTATAAAAGATACTGAAAATCAGAGTAAATAGTTACTCGATAGACCCCGACTCTGTTGGAAAAGCATTGCTCGCAATCCTTTTCATTTTCGTAAGGGGGTGTTATATAATTATAGGGAAAGTTTAAAGTTTTTATAGAATATTTAAAAATCGATTACACGTCATCCTTATTTGTTATCTTATGCTTGTTTTATTTTGTAACTTGTCAGCGAGGAAGTTTGAAAGTGAGGAAATAACGAGATATACAGAGAAAAGAGAGAGTAGGGAAATACAGAGAGAAAGAGGGGGCGGAAGTACAGAGAGAAAGAGAGAGAAGGAGTAAAAATGAACAGAAAGTGTCAGTCAGACCCAACTATAAATAACTACAGCGACAATTCCCCTTTGCTGGCACCGCAGTAAACACACCCGGGATAAGACACGTCCCCTCTCCTTTGCCATGGGCAGTGGAGGAACAGGAAACGGATCTTTTGGAGTCTTCTTCCTTTTTGGGGGCCCGACCATCGACGGAGCTAGACGCAATCTGCGTGGCTCTCATCAACGAAGGAAAATGCGAGAATTTTATGTGGATGATACTTATGCGACAGCAACACGAAGAAGAATTACGGCCGAAATGAGAAACGAACAAAACAAGACAGTATACCAAACGCGCGCACAGATAAAGTCAGCGAACAGTAAGCTACTGTTGTGCTATTCTCTCTCTATCTCTCTCTCTCTCTCATTTGCCCTCATCCGTCCACGCTGAACATTGAACATGATGTAATGGGCATTTTCTTTGCTTTATAAAATACGGACGATGTTTTCTACACGATTCCATTAATTACATAAGAAGAGAACAGAATTCCCTTCCCAAAAGGTTTTTTTGCTTTTTTATTCTGTTTTTATTTTATTTTTTTTCTCAACCCCCTATTCTTTAGCTAATGTTAGTCCTTAAATAAAATTTATAAATTTACATTTTGCGTTTGTCTTGTTATTTCATGAGTCCTGCTGTCCTGTACATATTTTATCGGTGTCCTGAGACAAGATATTCCATCCCCTCCCATTCGTCATTTGTTTGTCTTTTTTTCTATTGTTGCACCCATTGGTCTCTCTCCCCCCTCTCTCTCTCTCTCTCTCTCTCTCTCTCTCTATATATATATATATATATATATATATATATATATATATATATATATATATAGGTGATGAAGTCGGGAGGAATCCAGAGTTTGCTTAACACTCGCGTTTATCTATACATCAGATGGGTTCCAATTTTGTTCTTGTATTTCTCGCCACGCAGTTATTGACAAATTTAAACACGAAAAAGTATAAAACTGCTGAGGATTTGCAAAACATAAAATGAATTAAGGGGAAATACACAGACATACACACACACACACATATATATATATATATGCATACATATATATATATATATATATATATATATATATATATATATATATATTCCCAAGCTTATCCTTTTAGTAAACAATATCCTGAGGCTAATTATTTGAGAGATTTCCCAAATATCCGCAGGAGATTTACAAACAAAAATGGCAAACACAGGAATAAAAATTGTTCGTATTCAGTTTTTGTGCTTTCTTTCCTGTAATTTTTCTCATTTCTTATTCAAGCGTTATAATATATATTCGCACTTATTCAAACAATTCAGGATAATATAACGAACTTTTTTAGATAATGCTTTCTTATTTAGATTATTGCCATTATCCCAACTACGATTCTTATCTTGGTTACAACGTTTTAATCGAATCGGACTTTTTTCCATAGACATATGCCGTTCTCTTAATATGGGGTTTAAGGACGAAACCTGAATTAAGCGGATAGTATATTTGTTACTTAGGAGTCACTGACTATTAAGGTGTAAATGTATCTCCATAATATGGGTATATCAGTTTGTAAGGGTGGGAGATATAAACCGTGAATTATATGTAAGGATTGTTTTTTGTATATGAACAATTCGATTACCTAAAAATGTCACAACAAACATTTTTTTATATGAGACATAAAAATATCCATGCTGTACTGATCGTGCAAGTAACTCACAGGTAGTGTGTTCCCACATGCGTATTTAAGAAAAAAACACTTTCCTTATGACAGCTCTATTTATTTTTACATGGACAGGGTGATAATTCCAACGCATTAAAATATATTTTTTTATGTTTGCACGGGAAGTCGAAAGATAATACTCCGAAAGTTAGTGATCAGTATTTTTTTTATTGCAATTTTACCCCAAACAAGACACAGCGCCACTTTGCTGTAGGGGGCTACTATCAGGGGCATAAACTACAGGGGAAGTCTGTGGGGAGTTTGGCAGCAAGCTCTCGGTACACGTTACACTTGAACTTCTGCATGTCATTACAGTCGCCGAAGCAGGAACTCGGAAGGGAATTCCAAAGTCTAGAGAAACGTTGTATTAGATGGCTATGGCCTCTGCATAAATGTCGGCAGCTGTTCTTTAATGTAGTTTAAGGGAACATTAATAAATATCACACACATGGTTTGGAACAAGAATTGACCCCTGACACATGACGGCATGAATACTATGTGCTTCAAAATTTTTCCCATCGACGACTACTTTTATGATGCAATTTGATGTAAACAATAATTAGCAGTGTGAATATTTCCCGATATTCCATCGCGAGAATGTAGGCATGTATGCCATATATTATGAGAACATGGACATATAAATATGTTTTCGTTTATTAACAAAATACCCGTCAATAGATTTATTGATCATCTGTTATGTGATAATGAGCACATCACCATTTGATCTAACAGCACAAAATCTGCATTGCATGTAACTGAGTAAGCTTTTCTGATAGGTTAATCAACACGAATACAACAAGCTTACTTATGACGCATAACAGACTGGTTTGTATATGCTGATATGCAGACGCCGATTTCAGTATTGTGTCGATTGCTGTGAAGACAAACGAAATTTGAAAAGTGATACGATTTTTTCAAGCAACGGGTAATGCAGTATGGTTCATATATTAAATGACGACAAAAATGCCAAGTAAGCATTTTAAGCCGTGGCGTGCGTGACGTCATAAAAGTGAATGCATAATAAGCATAAATATGGAAAGGAAGTGGAGTACAAGGTAACAGAAACAAATGGCAAAGACGCATGTCAATTAGAAAGTTATTCACGAGAAGCAGTGAATTCCTATCTTTTATTCTTACTAAAACAAACCATCCGGCCCAACAGCAGTGTCAGATGCAGTATATTGATGGTCTGCTGTGTCTGGAACCGTATATTCAGAGTCAGCTATGTTCGGTGCCGTGGACTGAGAGTCAGTTGTGTCTGTTACTGTGTATTGAGAGCCAGTTTGGTGCTGTGCATAAAGAGATGGCTGATGTAGCAATCAGAGAGAGCAACAGCAGTAGACACATTTAAATAGCGTCGGAAGAACTGGGGCTAGATCAGGTTACAGCCTTTGAAAGTAATATAATTACATTTTGTGAAGGCTAGTTGCTTTGTTGGTCTACAGTTTCTCGATTAGTTTGACAACATTAAAAAAATATGTTGCTCAGAGGAAATTCATACATATGAGAGAATTTAACAGCTTGTCGGTAAATAAATTAAATCAGATTTTCACCGAAAACGCGGCACATTTCCACTTTTAGGGAGGGGGCTACCATCAGAGACATAAGCCACAGGGGTACTATGTAGGGAGTTGGCCAGCACTATGTTGTTAACGTTACAGTTGAACTTCTGAATGTTAGTACAGTTGTGAAGCAACTACCTGGAAAGGAATTCCACAGTCTGGCGGTTCTGGGGATGACACTACAGAAGGCTCTTTTATGTCTAGGGATCTATACTGTGAAGGAGTGGGATTTTGCTGCTTGTCGGGTTTGTCGGGTGTATTTACGTCAAGGGGGTACAGGTGCTTGCAGTTCGTCAGGGCAAGCACCGTTAAAATACTTGTAGAGCAAGCAGAGCATTGCAACATTTCGTCGATGGGGCAGAGGCTGAAGTTTAGATGACAGTTCAGGACCTATCAGATTGGTGACTCTCTTTTGAAACTTGTCTTGGAGTGAGAGACTACCAGCAGATGCACCATCCCAAATATGGCAACAATACTCCATACATGGGCGAATTGCGGCCTTATAGAGGTACAGGATACTTTCGGGTGTTAGTAGCTTTCTAGCACATTAGAGAGAATCTACCTTCTTCGCAGAGGTCCTGACAATACTCTCAATGCAATTATCCCAACTCATTTTTCCTGTGAACGTTAGGCCGAGGAGTTTAAAAGATGTATTTTCAGATAAAGAGGCATTGACCATTATTATCGGTGGTAGAGAATGCGTCATGAAATTATTGAAGGAAACAAGTTTAGTCTTGACAGCAGTGAATATGACCATCCATTTTTGTCACCATTACACTACAGATCGGGGGTCATCCTCTAGTGTTTCTGCCAGTTCTTTAGATATGATTTCATTTGTTTTCCTGTCGCGTCTGTTATAGAGCGTGGTGTCATCAGCATATGTACCCATCTCACAGACCATTTTATCAGGGAGGGCATTTATGAATATTAAGAATAATAGAAGTCCAAGGATAGACCCCTGAGGCACTCCAGAATTAATATCATATTGTTTAGAAATACCATCGTCGAGGACAACCTGGATGTTTCTCTTATCTAAGAAGGATTTAATTATGTTACGTATTCAGCGATACAGTATGATCTGATTTTCCTGAGTAGACCTTCATGGCATAGCCTGTCATATCTGGAGCTACCGGTCTACACTCCCCAGCTTTGTCCAGTAAATGCTATATATGTTCAGAGGTTACAGTTAGAATGTCTGCTGTGGAACGCGCTTGCCTAACTCCATATTGTTAATCAGTCAGAAGTTTAGAATCTTTAAGGTTATTGACTAGAACTTGGTTAATTATGGTCTCACATATTTTGTCGAAAAGTGGGAGGAGGCGAAAGGGGCGCTAATTTACTGGGTCAGTTCTTTCGCCAGAATTCTTGAAAACTAGTAAAACAGAAGTAGTTTTCCAGCAGGCAGCAAAGCAAGATTCATTAAGACATTTGTTGTAATGTTTGAAGAGAACTGGAGCTACTTCAGCGGACCACTTTTTTAATAGCACAGCCGGAATGAGATCAGGTTCACATGTTTTTGCAGTGTCAAGATTTCTTAGGATAGCATGCACCTGATCAGGGGTGTTTTGAAGATCGTCTAGTGTGGCGTCTATCCGCAAAGGAAAGTCAGGGAGGGGAGTTAGCAGGGTCCATTGTTGAGTTGAAGGCAAACCGACTGGCAAACATGTTAGCCTGCTCGGTTGCTGAGCAAACAATCTCATTATTGTTGGATAGTGGGGAATTGTTGATTGCCCATTATTGTCTACACTGTTGTAAATTTTCCAGAAGTCAGGGGTTCCTAATTTATGTGCTTCGATGCGTTTTTTAGTGGTTTCAGTAAATTCTCTCTTAGCTGTCGCTATTTCTTTCTTACAGTTACTTCTGGCTTCTATATACTTCAGTCTGTTTGAACTGGACTTATGTCGGTTAAATCTGCGTTACGCCTGCTGCCTTTGCGCTATGACAGCTGCACAAGTAGAAGCTAACCATTGGGGAGAGTGGGGTTTGCTATGAAATTACCGCGTGGGAACATATGTTTCGATTGCCTTGACTTGAAGACAACCATATTGCCTTGACTTGAAGACACCCATATTATAGTCATCTGGAAAGTAGGAAAACGGAAGACAATTCCATAAGCGTGCAGTTCTAAGACAGAATCTTTGTTCATGGAAACTAAGTTTAGGTTTAGGCACAGATAAAGAGTGGGGGGAATTGTTGATAGTGCTTTCTGCTAGACGGGTGTTACTTGTAAAAGTTTGGCAAGGGGGGACCGTATATTGGAGTTTTTGTTCATCTAAATATATAACATATTCTATCGCTATAATATTAACCTTATCCTAAATCTCTAAACTTATAGAGGCATATAGTGTTTTATTTATTAAGTATATATAGGCAATATATTATATCGTTCAATATGTTAATAACGATATGGGATGTAGGGTTGTGAAAACAGATGTATATGATATAAAGTGGAAATTATGACGTAAACTATAACCTAGAAAATAATTATTATCAGTTTCTTAATCTATATTCTTTTGCCAATGTTTTTATAAAATATCTGTGATAACAGAAAATTTAATTAATTAATAGATGCTGATTAGTATTATTTAACGTATTTCTGGAACTCTGTCTCCTCGAATTATAAAGAGTTAACATTTAGACTAAAGATTCTCTTCCAACGTTCGATTTATAGCGCTAAATAAGCGCATAAACACTCAGATGTGTTAAACATACTAAGGAAATAGACTGCCTGAAATATATATATTTTTTTAATTTACCGTGGAAGATTGCACAACAACTATTGGATAATTAGATACTGAACAACCATTGTAAACTTCATTACAATGGGTCTTATATCACTTGTTAAATTCAATGCTATTTTAATTTATGCATTCGTTGTTCTGTTCAATAATTTTGATGATTGTAGATCCTTGCGTACTCTCACAATGGATGTTGGTGCGTCAGACTGCATAGTCAATAGATGATACTTACACGAGCAGCTGCCCGAAAGCAAAATTCAGCAGTCGTCTATACTGATGTATCTTACAATCGAAGCTCAAACTTACAACATCAACACACTTATTTTATATTACGTAACAGCAAAAAATGCACTGAAGAATACATTACACCTCAAAGAACAACAACAAAATGAATACACACAGAAATACATGTTTATATTGACGACAATATTTAACAATTCCGCCGCCGATTTTAACAGGACGTCGATATGCAAGGCAGCTTGTCAGAGTCCAGTCATGTAACGAAAAGACGTTGGTTTATGTTGGCATAAAACGCTATATACATGCTGTCGAGTTAAAATTAAGAGTAAAAAATTAGCCCTGTGATAAGTGTAGATTTGTTGTGCAAAGAAAATTATTTTATTTAATAATATTGCTAAAATCTTACGTTATACCAGTATTCACATTTAAATCCAACTCAATTGCTACAGCTTTTAATATTTAGTAAAAATGTCTAGCATTTATGTCTGGATCCTTGTTTAAATTCATGCAAATGAATTGCACTGTTTTTTTATTTAATGATATGTTTAATATTTTCGTCAAAAAATATTTTACTTCTAATCCAAATCAATAGCTAAATTGTTTTATGTTTGATTTTACAAAAGTACGATAGATCATTATTCATATTTTGATCCGAACCGATTGAATCAATTTTGTCTTCATTATATTTATATGATTATTTTCATTTTGATCCAAAGCAATTACATAGTGCTCTTTTTTAAATGTTTAGGTGAAGATTTTATGTTCTTATATAGAACCTAAAATGCAGTGAATCTTACTTTATTTTGTCCACTGTTTATGGGCCTTTTCAAATACAAAAGAAGTATTCCGGGAAACACATTAACTGATGTCTAATCTCATGTTTTTTAATTTCATAGAAGTCGAAAGTGTCGGAGTTTTTATGAAGTGAGTACACAGTATTTTCCTTCAATATTTATAAACATACCTTAAGTAAGTAAGGACTATTCTCACGTGCCTAAGGTTTCTCTGTACAGCGGTTTGTCAAGGCAGTCTGGCATGAGGATAATTTTCTTTAGATATAAATCCTGACTAAATATTCTAAATCATATTATGTTCGTTGTATTGCTAACTCACACTGTTTTTTACAACGAATGGTGCACCTCCCCCAAGTGAGGTTCCCTTAAGTAAGAACAGGAAGCAAGATACTCCATCAGATAAGTTAAATTATTCTCCTGGAATCTAGAAATACCAAAATACCAAGAAAATATACTAAACCATACGTAAATCGTCAATTATGGAGAGCAAATGTATATTCCTAACTTCTTTATTGTTCATTATTTGAAAAGTAAAAGCGCACTATAATGTAATATTTAAATATCTATGTATTTCATATAGAGATCAAGTGCTACACCCAGGAAGTAGGCACCATGATTCCTGAGAACTTTGTCAAAGGTAAAATCAAATAAATATGGACCACGTTATAATGCAATAGGCCCGGCAAACACATTGTAAAATTTATCATTATTTAGGTGTTTAGAAATGAATTATTTTCATACACTTATATAAAAATATGCAAATAGTAGAAAATTTGTTAGACTCAAATACGTACTAGGATTTCGAGGAGGTTTCTATGAAAACAATGAATAGATTTTCCTTTGGTTGAATGCAAGATTAAACGATACAACGCAAATTCGTCGACTCTTAACGCCTAAGGAGGAAGTCACAACTTATGAAGGTTCGGAGGTCACTCGATTATACGAGTTAATAAATGTAAGGCGATGATAGAGACAAGAACGAAGTGATGGTTAGTGGTGGAAATTGGATAGAATTATACTTGGGTAAGGTAACGGCCTAACAAGAACTTGCTTGCATTTAACTTGTATACGACTATATTGTAACGCTGGAAAACATGCAAGCGAACAGTGCGCCAGGTGAGTTCTCGGAAAGGAGCTTTAATCATTGAATTTGCTTTTAGATTTAGGAACAGATGGATAGTGGGAAACATTATTGGCATTGTTGTGGCTAGATTAGTTCTTGTTGTGCAAGTTGGTGGTGCGGGAGTATAGGTTGAAGCAGAGATGAGTACGCGACATGAAAATTACGATTGAGCTGAGATAGAGTCGCAATATTTCTTTTTTAACAAAAAGTTTGAATGAAGAAGCTATATCACTAACTAAAGTAAAAGTCAGTACTAGACATTGGCAAGGCAGGATATTATGATCCGATCAGCTGCTCTCTATACATCGCAACAGTACTCCATTTATGACGTATTTGGTTCATATATACGAATTGCCTTTATATTGAGATACCTTCTAGAACGTTATAATAATGCAACCATTTTTCCAGACACCTTGACAACAAATTTGATATAAGCCTTCCATTTCAAGGCTAATCATGAAAGCAGCGTGCTTCGTTGAGACGTGGCATTTATATCACTTCGGCTAAGAGCTTTTGTAGTGAAACTTTAGCGTATTATTTTTTGATGCATTAAAATTAACCAGACATATTTACCTTATTGTACTACATAATCATGATCTGAGAAGAAAAAACTATGAAAGAGGTGTTGGTCGTTGTTGTCCTTTGAAGTTTTACCTTTTCTAGTAGTGGCATATGCATATATGTCGACAAAAGATAGTTTGAGCTTCGGAATTCTACACATTGACCCCTACTTGTAAAAGTTTTATGGCGAGAAAGGATTCCATGGTTGATAAGGCGTTTCTAGATATTCAATAACTGGAAATCGGTAAAATAGCTTATGATGTCAATTTCTATTATCTGCTCTCTAAGATCAATTGTATTCTAATGGACGGTCGTCGAAAAACTCATTGATTCTTTGCGTAAACATCGTGCGTATAACAGATGTAGATCTCGCATGATGGAAACAACATTTTTTGTCATCATATAGAGTTTTATTTTTTATGGAAACAATATTGTTTGTCATCCCGTGGGCTTTTGTGAGGTACAATTTCTCTATTAAACACGGATTGAATAATCTTATGCAGTACATAGGAAGACAAATTTGTCTGAACTGGGATGTAGAATTTAGATCACTAGGATTCTGAAATACTGGGCCGACTAATTTTTGCAAAGTGTTGGGGAGCATTTACCTTTAAAGGATTGTTTAAGCACTTTTGTGAAACTGAATGCTTGTTCGAATTGCATCTTTTTGAATAATGTGATTAGATAAGTGGCAATTCAATTGCTTTGCTAGCATCAAGTTTCTGGATCAGATTGGCAAAATCACAGATAGATTATGTGCCTGTCTCTCATATTAATTTCTATAATAGTTTTACAGTGATTATTCGCAGTGCTAAATTGTTTTTTGTATTAAAACATCTACTACATTTAAATCATTTGCAATAAGTGGTTATTCATGCAATGACGACAGGGGTTTACTATAGTTAACTGTTCAGTTGTGTGCGTTTCGAGGCAACATAAATTTAGTTTAGATTTTAGCTTGACAGACTAACATCTCTTACTCGTGGATAGTAATTAAATTTATTAATATGTTTAATTTACATTAATATTTGTTTTCTAATTGTCCGAAAAAACTTATCTTAACGAAACATGTAAAAAGTTTAAGTCTGTTTCTTAAATACCGATAATATCCAAGAAATATTTTGATTTGTTACGAACTTCAATAACACATATATGCAAATTATTGTTGGAGGCAAAATATTGATGCATAATGTAAAGGGAAATAACTATTATTTAGCCTTTAGATATATATTGGATAATATTGCTCCGGGAAGCAGTCAATGCGGATTTGAAATAATAAGTGGAAATCAAACATCTTTCGTTTTACATTGTATGTAATAAGATTATTCTCATATACAGTGTTTCTTTCATAGCATTATAACATAATAAACTATCTAGAAACTAGATCTCGGTCAATGTTTCAAATATATGTATACATACTTATATATGCATGTGTATATTCTTATGCAAACTGCTTTATACAAGGGATGGAATTACTTGATATAAGGAGCTAATAAAAACATGTTAAGATAAGAAATAACCAACAATATGTATTAGATAGATTCTAACTCAGACAACAACAATTCTACCGAATTGTAAAAACATCGCTCATGGAATATTAGAACTAAGGACACAATAAGGGAAACAAGTGTTGCAAAGCTGCCGAACTTAAATCCAAGTAATCAGCAATATATATATATATATATATATATATATATATATAACAAGATGCTATCAAACACGGCACATACGCTCTTCAACATTATTTTTAAATTACATTTTCACCCCAAACAAGGCACATTGCCACTTTGGTGTAGGACGATAATATCAGGGGCAACAACTACTGGGGTACTCTGAAGGGATTTGTGCAGCAAGATGTCGGTTCACGTTACACTTGAACTTCTGCACGTCAGTAAAGTTAGGGAAGCAGGGACCTGGAATTGAATTCCAAAAGCTAGCGGTTCTGGGGAAAGATCTACTGGAGATCTTTTACATCTAGGGATCTCTACAGTGTGGGGGTGGGATTTAGCAGCCTGTCGGTTTTTTCGAGGGTGTTCACGTCGTGGGGGCACAAGAGCGTGCAGTTCGTCAGAGCATTCACCATTAAAATACTTGTAGCATAGACAGAGGGATGCAACATTTCGTCGATGGGACATAGGCTGAAGCTTAGATGCCAGTTCAGGGCCTATCAAATTTGCGACTCTCTTTTTAATCTTGTCAAGGAGAGAGAGACTAGTAGCAGATGCACCAGCCGAACTATGACAGCAATATTTCATACAGGGGCGAATGATGGCCTTATAGATGTACAGCATTCTTTCGGGTGTTAGTAGTTTCCTAGCACGGTAGAGAGAGTCAGCCTTCCTTGCAGCGGCCCTGACAATGCTTTTAATGTAATTGTTCTAACATGATGTTCTTGGCGATGTTAATGGCACATTCAACGCAAAAGATCCCGGAGTACGCATCAACTTGACATATGGCAAATTGTTTAAATTAAAACTACTTAGTGCTGACACCATGGTTTATGCTTACATAACTCGAAACTTGTTGTTTGTTGATGACTTTGCTCTCAATGTTAATACAGAGCCAAATATGATAAATATTGTTGATTTTTTTTAAGACATCAAACAATTTCGGTCTGCCTATTAATCTAAAGAAGACCGAAATAATATACCAGCCTCCTTCTGGAAAAATATATGACGGGCCTCAGATCTCAATTCGTGAAACTAACCTAAATCTTGTAGACAACTTGTACAAACCTTGTACTTCGACAATATTTTTCAAGGCCAGTACACAGAGATGATGAAGCTGATTGCAGGATAGTCAAAGCTGCAGCTGCACTCTGTAATTATAGAGAATCGGAAACGGTGTTGATTGTATCAAGCCAGACAGACAGAAAAATGTTTTGGATTTTGATTGCAAATGATGTATTCACAAATCAATTTTCGATATACTACCTTTACCTTATGTATCATTTTAAAGAGTGCTTATCGCTCTAAAAAATTTTTTAAAATTACAATCGTTTTACAATTATGTTTTCTTTTCAGAACGTTGATTACAAGATAGACAAAACCAAATTCGCATAATGTTCTGATTTCAATTCAAGCAAGGTCGAAAAGCTGCTGAAGCAGCCTGCGATATCAACGAAGCGATTGCCCAAATAAACTACTGCTGAACGCACAGCACATTGGTGCTTTAAGAAATTTCGTGGCGGCAATGAAAGTGTTGAAGATGATGAGCGTATGGTCGGGAATAAGGATGTTAACAATGATTTATTAAGTGTCTTCATTGAACTAACCACGCACAACTTTTCGGGATCTTGCTTCCCAATTAGAGGTAACGTATACAATGATTTCCAACAACTTTAGAAATAGGGAAAAGACGAAATAACTTGATAAATGAGTGCCTCACGAATTGAACTACAACCAAAAGAAACACGATTTTGATGCGTCATCTTGCTACTTTTAAGCAAGAAGAACGACATGGTTCTCAACCGGGTTGTGACTTACGATGTAAAAGGGATTATTTACTACAACCGGCGATACTCAGTGATTAGACGCCGACACACCACCACGAACCTTCCCAAACCCAGAGCTGTGCCAAAAAAAGGAATGCTGACTGTTTGGTAGAATATGATAGGTCTCATCCAATACAGTTTTTGAATGTAGGCGAAACCTTTATGTTGCAAAAGGACTATCAACAAATGGATAAAATGCATCTGAAACTAGAAGACCTCGCATTAGCCAACAGAAAATGCACAATTCTCACCAATGACAGTGTTTCACCTCACGTTGCTTAACTGACCAAGCAAAAGTTGAAAGAATTTGGCTACGAAAATCTGCGTCATGTGCAATACTCTCCAGACCACTCATCTACCGACTACCACTTTCTCAAGCATCTTAACAAATTTCTGTGTGAGAAACGCTTCAAAGGTCCGACCTCTTCCCTAGATGAGTTCATAATTAACGGATACCCTAACTTAACATCTAAATCTGACCCCCAAGATTGTCATGGGCATGGAATATGTGCCTCTATTTAAGATCGATTCCCGTGTGGCAGGCATATCTCTAGAAAAGATGCTAAGTTACCTTATATGTGCTTCCGGGTTGAACTTGCTTACACCACTGCATTTATATTTGCCCTCCATCGGCCCCATAATAGCGGAGTTACTATCTTTAAGAGTATATCTGAGAAAATAGACCACATCCTCTCTGCACATTCCATGGCTAACATCCACATCTGTGGCGACTTCAACGTCCATAACGTGGAATGGCTGAGCGACTCAAATAAGAAAGATGATGAGGGGAGGTTGTCATGATATATCCATTGCTTATTACCTCACTTAGATTGTTCGTGAGCCACCTGTGTGCTCGATGCTACAAGTCAATATGCAAGCCTCCCAGACTTTTTCTCTCAACTTCCCCTGAGCTATGTTCATGTTCCATTCATTCTCCTCTAGGATCATCCGACCACTGTGTCGTATCAGTTAAGATAAAAGTGAAATCTAATAAGTCCCCAGTCGTACCCCCCACCGTACTGTATAGCGATACCCCATGCTTGACTGGGATAGCTTCCGTAAATTCATACCTGATCTACCTCTGCATTCCATGTTTATAAAGGATGTGTCCTCTATAGTATCAGACCTAATCGAATAGTTAATTGTAACCATAGACCGATTCATATCATCTAAAAAATTCCAACAAAAACCTAACAGCCAGTTATGGTTCCCCCAGAATGTGCTGCTGCCATCGCGCACAGAAATCACTTTTCAATAGCAACCAACGTAATAGATGCATTAAGACGAAAGCTGCTTTCAGGACTGCCAGTAACCACTGTAAACGAGTTATAAAAAATGCAAGAGAGCTATATGCTCAGTCTGTTAAATCCAAAGTAACTGATCAGCGGTTGGTTCCCACCAGTTCTGTCAAATAACAAATAGGATCCTGAACACGCAATATGGTTTTCATTCTGCAAGATCTACCGACGATGTGCTAATGGTTATATCTTATAGGATTAGTGAATCTCTTGACAAAAACTTCCTTTCTAGGGCAATTGCTCTTGACGTGTCAAAGGCCTTCGACAAGGTATGGCATAAAGGCCTACTTCACAAGATTCCCAGCTACGGTATAACTGGAAATGTTTTATCAATCATTAAATCATTTCTCTCTGATAGGCTCATAAGAGAAGTGGTTGATTGACAAAAATCAGAAGCCAACAATATTAATGCTGGAGTCCCTAAATGATCAATCCTAGACCCAACTGTCTTCCTGATCTACATCACTGATCACCATAAACACATACTTAAATCATTAGTTGACATCTATGCTGATGACACGACCATCTACGGCAACACACCAAAGGCTGTAAATGACAAAGTTCTCTCTGATTCTCTCTCCTCTGATGTTGAGCGCGTTGTTCAGTGGGGGAAAACGTGGCTGGTGACCTTTAATGCATCTAAAACCAAACTACTATCTTTACATCATCAACGCTCTGATCACCTTTTGGCATCAATTGAAATGGATTGCTCTCAACTATGAGAAGCCCCATGTTTTGACAAGCTTCTGGGCTTGACGTTTACTCCAGATCTGAAATGGAACACGTACATCAAGTCTGTTGCCAAGGTCGCTGGAAAGATGGTGGGATCCTTCGACCGTTCCAAAAGATATCTCATTACTGATGAAATTCTCTATCTATATAAAAGCCAAGCACGTCCAAGAATGGAGTACTGCTGCCATATCTGGGCAGGAGCTGCTAAAAACAGACTATCCTGCCTTGACAGAGTACAAAATAGACGTCGTGGCTTAGTGGGGGGATTCCCTTGTCTTTTCCATGCAACCCCTCTAACACAGCAGAGACGTTACGAGCCTATCTTCCTTTTATCGTTATTTCCATGGCAGGTGTTTGTCTGAGCTCCAATCTCTGCCCCACCTCGCCAATCTTTTACGAAAAACACCCGTCTAGCTGAATCCACTTTCAAAAATTTCCCCCACTCTTTATCCGCGCATAAATCAAAAAATAGATTCCATGAACAAAGCTTCTTTCTTAGTAGTGCACGCCTGTGGAACTCTGTTCCGTCTGCCTTCTTCCCACGTAACTACAACCCGGATGTCTTCAAGTCCAACGTAAATAAATTCCTGATGAACGGCCCCCTTAAGTAGACACGTTATTAAATCTCCACACTAACGTACTGTACTTGTAATAACCCTTATCCCTGAGTGGCTTCCGGGCCTTGATAAGTGGTGACTACCTTGTAAAAAAAAAACGCGTCCAGCTATTTCATCGCTATGGGAACGCAAGACTTTAAGGTTATGGGAACGCAAAACTTTAAGGTTTTACGTTGGCAAAAGTGTGTTGAGTTGATTGTGCAACCTTTGGTGAATACATTTTTATTTATCCGAGATATATTCATCTAAATCTAAAGTAAAAACTGGAAAAGCTTTCTTGTCATCCTGATAATTCTTGTATATGTTAGAAAACCAAATCGATCAAAGATGTTAGAAAGGTTTGTGTGTACCTGTCATTAATAATATAAGTATAATCGTATGCATCGAAGCGTTCACTTCCCGTTACTTAGGGCGTAAACGTGTCAAGAACGTTAAATACGTTCGTAGTAGTTCAACAATGTATGTATGAAAATATTATCTGCCTTTAGCACAAAAAAAGGGAGCATACCTTTTACAATTCCATGGTTCCATTCCATCTCTGTCTGTGTGCTACATAGCTTGAGCGCTGTAAAAGAATTATTTCTATGCGAAGTAGTAACACCAAGGTACTTTATATTTGGGTAGCTATCTTTGAATGTTCCTGGGATCTCCTACCTCGCAATCTTTTTGTTAGATGTTACATTCTGGCTACAGTGTTTCTATTGGCTCCCAGAACGTTAGATCTTTTAACTAAGAGAAAATGTAATTTCGATCCTCCCAACATAATATACCACAACATATTTGTTTCGGCCTACCTTTATTTTGTAACTTTTGTTATCGTAAACTCCTTTGCTCATTGTTTTTTTTATTATGTTACTTCTTCCGAATTTAGTATCTTTACTTTTTATTCGAAATATTTTCTTTTTAGCTTAACTATAAAAATTGCATAGCCGAACCAGCGATCTATATGATTTTTACAATCAGAGTGTCCTAATCTGCTACATTCTTTCATTATGAAAACCATTCACAATATTTTTTAACAAATTGCCGGGTCAGAAAAATATCATATCGTATTTATATTATTCTTTACGTTAGTCAGTCATAAATTGCTCTCTTATTTCAAATATCTCCACAGTCTCCTTGCATATTCTGCTCTGGGTTAGTTTTGCTAATTTACGAGAAATGGCTTCAATCTTACTATTTTGACATTTACGAGGGGCGTGCGATCAGTAATGCCCCTGACCAACTTCCCATAACAGTAGAGCAACAAAACTTGGCGCAGTTATTAGTCTTTCTCTACGTAGGAACCACCCAGAGTTATTGATTTATCCCATCGTTTGATGCAACACTGGATACCGTTTTTGTAGAACACCCCAGGTTGGTCCTTCAACCACGACGTGACTTCAGAAATCAAGGCTCCATCATCTGGGAAACGCTTTTATTTAAAAAACAACTTCATGGCTGGGAAGAGGTGAAAGTCGGAGTGTGCAGGGTCAGGAGAGTAGGGAGAATGGGACAGAATTTCATAACCACACACCCGTGCATCTTATCTGGCGACATGCGAGTTGTGGACCGGAGCGGTGTCCTGCAGGAGAGGGTACCTTTGCTGATCTTGCCCCGCCTCTTGATATTGATAGCTTCCCTTAATTTTCTCCAAAGTGAAGCATAAAAGGCTCCTGTAATTGTGGTACCCTTTGCCAGAAAATCTGTCATCACTACTCCGTCCTGGTCCCAGAAGACTGTGAGCATGACCTTGCCAGCGGAGGGCTGCACCCTTGCCTTATTTGGAGGTGGTGAGTCCAAGTGCTTCCACTGCATTGACTGCGCTTTGGTCTCTGGATCATAGAGATGGGTCCAGGTTTCATCCTGTGTAATCAGTCTTTTGAAAAACTTTGACTAATCTTCTTGGCACATTTCCAAATTCATCCTCGAGCATTCAACGCGTTCTCGCTTCTGGAATGGTGTGAGCAACCTGGGAATCCATCTGGCAGACACCTCATGCATATGCAAATGATCATGAATGATAGTTTCCACATACCTTGTGCTAATCTTGACATCTTGGGCTATTTGGCAAATAGTAATGCGCCGATCTTCTAAAATAGCAACCTCGACTTGACGGACAGATGCCTCATCAATAGCAGAAGGGGGAGGGCGACCAGGTCTGGGAGCTGTTTCCACAGACTCCCAGCCATGTTTTAATTCACGATGCCAGCGTTGTACAAAGTCATATAGTGAGGCATTATCACCATGAGTTTATTTCATTTCATCACAAGTCTCCTGTGGTGTGCGTCCTTTCAAATACAAAAACCTGGTCACTGCTCGACATTCAACAGGCTCCATTTCACACCTGACCCAGTTCAAACACCTGTAAAACTAAAACCCCAATCAGTTCAGAGCTGGAATTTGCCACATAACTCGTAGAGATATAAATAATTGCACAGTCAAAATGTCAGCTCGATCAGACAACTGGAAATGGGGTATGCCCATT
Organism: Euprymna scolopes; assembly: GCF_053919585.1. Classification (NCBI taxonomy): domain Eukaryota; kingdom Metazoa; phylum Mollusca; class Cephalopoda; order Sepiida; family Sepiolidae; genus Euprymna; species Euprymna scolopes. The sequence goes on from NC_136491.1 coordinate 129,973,056, forward strand.
ACTTATTGAACGCCCCTCATAATATAGAGGTTCATGTTCCAATGACCGCACAATTCGACGACATCCTGATTCCGTCGATGGCTAAAAATTAATCATACTCATATAGTTTCGGTGATCTAACCAGGCGTATTCAGCCGTCAATTGCAAAGTATGCCTTGTATTATACTGATTTCTTCGAACTTCCAGACTTTAGACACCCAGGAATCCCGGCACATATCCTTGCAAAACTGTTATACCTCCCCTGAATGTAATCTTTAATCTAGGAGAATAAACGAGCCATGCATTCTCGAATATAATTCTGTATGCTTGTATCGACAGTGTTCCTGCAGCTAAGCACTTTACTACGGTGCCTCATGTCAGAGGTAAGTTTAAGTTTCCAATGTAATCGCCGGAAGGATCCTGAATACAAAACTAGGGTCCTCCTACATGCACACTAGCAGAATTACTTAATATCGTAAATTTTCATCTACACTGTTAAGATTAAACTACCTACAGTAGACTCATTTTCACCTTAATTTTATTATTCCTTACATGTTATATAGCTGTGGCATTTCATTTGCCATTTCATTCTCTTTTCACTAAATTTATTTACAACATAATGACCCATTTTCTGTTATAAAAGGTCCGGGAAAAATATCCCATGGTCCCCCGTCAGTAATCGCGGCCAGCCATTTCGGCTCATACTGGCTGAAAAAAATAATATTTTCATCTTCCTTTGCAGGCCGGTTTATACGTAAATACGGAAATTCTTTTGCAAATAAAACCATCCAAAAAATGTCGGCAATCCTTTGAAACGGGTATATAATATGCCGCTTAAACGTAAGATCAATCTCTTCTAATGGTTTTACAAGTAATGCTTTGTGCTTACTATCAAATTAAAAATTCTATTTACTCGACTTCTGTTTTTCTTTTACGTTACGTTAATTAAATCCCCATTCCGAGATCAAAGGCACAAATTAAAAGGTGTAGCATTGCGGCAGCGAATAAATGCATACATCGACCTCGCTGCTTTAACAGCGTCGGCGACCTCAGCGCTCAAAATTGTAGAGCCATGGTAATTGAAACAAAAATGTAGTAGGCAAAAAAAATAAATAAATAAATGTTCTGTCAGCAACAGTACAACTTCAAAATAGTCAATATCGCTCACCTCCAGAAGAGAGGGAATTCCTGTCCGTGATAACCGTGGTAAAAGAAGACACACTTCAATCGCCAGAAATACCCACACACACAGTTTGCAGGACACTGCCGACTCGTCTCTAGCCTCCTGCTTTTATAGTGGCCGGGAATTATCCATTTGCATAATCACATGAGACAGAAACGTGATTTTCCGAGAGTTGCATGGGGTAAATGCTAATAAAAAACCCCGGACGCCATCTTGGAATTCTCTTTTTCCCCCCAACTGGTGACACAACAGACATACCCGAGGTAAGCTCTTTTTTCCCTCATTTTAGTTATTGCTGCTTCTGCTACACTCCCCCCTGATCTCATGATCACAAATGGGGCAGGGGGGCAGTCGTCTCTGTCTGGTACTTCTCCGAAGAACCGGAGGCAGCACTTCCTCACTGCCATCCTCCTCATCGCCATTATTGCCACCAGTCTGCTCCATAGGCGGTGTTTCACAATCAGGGCAGGGGGGCAGTATTCGTTTCTGTCGGGTACTCCTTCGTAGAGGCAAGACGGGTGGTCCTTCCTCCGCTTCTTCAGTATGTACATTATATGGCTCAAAATCCTCTTCGTCGTCCTGCATCATACTCTCTGTCTTTTCAGAAGACATCATACTGTCTGAGTCTCCCTCTTCCTCCGATGTAACAACATAATGGCGAGGGCGCAAATCCTTCACGTGACGAGGCACACCGTCCACCAAAATTGACTGAGGGCTGATCACCTTGGTCACCTCACCCTTGCCGAACCTCGTGCTACATCGATTTTGCGGTCTTCTGACCCATACGCGATCTCCAACCTGGTAAAAGCTGTTCTTGGGACCTGGGGACGCAGTTGCGAGATTGGTCTCCTTTACTCGAACTTCATATTGATAAATCCTATTGGCAGGCGCAGTGGAGGGAGATGTGTCGTCTCTTGGTGTGATGTTATACCAGTAGACAGCCTCCTGTATGGGACAACACATTCTAGCCGCTATTCGTTTCACTGTACGATGACATCGCTCCGCTATGCCATTCCCGGCTGGAGCGTATGCACAGCGGAATCGCAAGTGAACTCCCCATTTACATGCAAATGCTTGGAACATATTGCTGCAGAAAGCTGTGTCATTGTCTAAAAGGAGTTCATGCGGCGCGCCACGCTCGAGGAACACTGCCTCAAACTGATGAATCACGCTTGCCGAGTCCTGCCTTGCCAATTTCCTCCAAATGGAGAAACGCGATGGACCACAGTCTGTTAAAGTTAAAAAATGGAAGGTGCCATAATGCGTGATATCCATTCCAATTCTCTGCCAATTCTCGTTAACTTCCAGCTTTCCCTTTTCCCACCTGACTGGCGCTGGGTCAATGGACTGACATTCCTCGCATTTCTGTATGACCGTTCTGACAGTTGCTTTTGTCGTGGTTGGACATCTTCTCCTGACAAAGTAGGTAGTGCGTCGCACCCCCGGATGTCCACTATCTTTGTGAATAGCCATGATTTGACTCTCATCCAGCTCGTCTGTGTGGACTGCGCCTATCACTGGGTCAAGACCGTTTTTCTTTTTCATTGCCTCAAACAACCGCTGTGGCACTCGTGTCAGTCGGTCAGCAATGTTTCGTGCTGATGGAACCAGCGTCACATCCACTGTCAGCCCGTACTCTTTCACGAGCTCCTTAAGAGTGCTTAATCGCCTCCTAATAAGCATCTCGCTTGCTGCTTTGGTGCGTACTCGCGCCTTTCCAGTTAGCGTGTCCGAGACCCAATGGTATACGCAAACAGAATCTGTCTTTATGTGTAGCACCTTGCTCTGCCACTGGAGAGCCAAATTGATGCCTTTCAATACGGCATCCAGTTCAGCCAAGTTGATATGTTGAGAGTCATCTTCAGGTCGCAGCCAACATGCATCTTCCAGCACAGTTTCACACATCTCCAAGGCTGCCCCAATTGCTAGGGAGCTAGCATCGACCCATACATTCAGCTCTTTGCCGTCCACACACCAATTTCCCTGTGCCGGATCGTTCTGCTGTGCAGATTTTAAGGTTTCGAACATCATACGATGTAGTACGGCGTCCCTTGCTTCATCATCCCAGCCCTTCGTTACCGAACTTACTCTCCTTCTGAGTATTCCGCAAGCCACACGAAGCCAACCGCACACCGGAAAGTGCCCGACAAGTCGACCACACAGGGAAAAGATTGTTCGTCGCGTAACAATACTGGGAGCCTCCGCAATTGCATTTCCTCGCTTCCACCGCAGTTCATTGCGTTCCATACTGACTGCCAATCCCAGCACCCGTGCACCGTCCTTCAACTGCTCCGGGTTCTTGTACTCCAACCCGAACTGCGCGAGGTGTTCTCTCACACGGGTCGCGGGCACCACGTCTTCATTGACAAAAATGTCATCAATGTAAGCAGATGCTGCGCGGCTTATAACTTCTTCCTGAGATAGTACTTCGCTGACAATTGCTCTCATTATCAAGGGAGCCACATTCAAACCAAACTCCAGACGGGTCAGACAGTATTTTTTCCCATCGATTTCCACAGTCTGGTATGGCCACAGTGTCTCATGGACCCGGACTTGTAGGTATGCTCTTCTGAGGTCCAGTAGAGACACGTTAGCACCTTTTTGTCTCCACTCACGCAGCTTAGCCGCACAAACATCTGCGTTGGCCGTAAATGCGTCTACGTAATGATTTAGCTCCCGGTAGTCCATTACCGGGCGCACTTTGGCTTTGTTCTGCTGTATCACAGCCATCAGGGGAATTAGACCTTTGGGGGGTCCCAATTTATCCTCTAGGTATGGCACGAGCCAACCATTATCTATCCAGGTGTGGAGCTCCTGCGTGTATTCTTCACGAATTTCTGCTGGCACTGGGTACTCTGACACTCGATTATGCAGCCTTTCAGGGGGGTGGTCCACAGACCATTTCCACGATGCGGTCCACGTTCGGTTTTGATGGTCAAAGGTAGCAGTGAAATCTGGTTCATCGATAGAAATGGCTGCGCATTTAATACTTTTCCTGGCGCCCAGCCGCACTGATCCTGTAGGCTTCACAACGACACCTCCTAGAGCTTTTATGGCGTCGATCCCTAGAAGCAAGTCAAATCCCAGTGGCTTGCCATGCACCACCAACACATCGACTCTGGCAGACACACCTTCATCAGTGGATACAGAGACCGTTCCAACACCGCAGCACGCATGGGACATTCCACCAATTGTGTTGACATTTACGTTTGTTTTTCTCCAAGACCGGCACCGGTCTGCATGAAAATTGTCCTGGAGCATCCTGTATCAATAAGCGCCAAACATCGCGTCCCGTCAACATGGATGCTTATCACCGGGAGCATCGTGTTCACATCTTGGTTGGGAAGGAGACTGGCGCTTATGCGTCCTCCCCTTGCTCGTTTCCCGAGCAGTTCCGAGCCCAGTGTCCACTCTCACCACAACGGTAACACCGTGTTCCACGTTTTCGACAGTCCCTTGCAAGGTGGCCTTTAACATTGCATTTGAAACAGGTCAAATTAACAGGATTATTCTGGGCCCTGTTGTTGGGTGAGCGTGTGGCTGCAACCACATCCTGATTTTGTTCGCCAGTCGTCGTCAAAATTCTCGCTCTCGACATTAGCTCCCCCATGGTCAGGGCTTTGATGTTCGGCACCTGTTGAAGAGCAATTGAGATGGTGTCAGGGAATCCAGTGACAAAAATTAATTTTGTGAGTCTCTCTGAGCTTTCTCCTGTGAATCCGGCCAATCCAACCAACTGCCTGATTTTGTTGGCGTACACATCCACACGTTCACCAGCCCATCTAACCATAGTTATTTTTCTATATGCTGCAAACGCGTCATCAGTAAATGCCTCCTTTAATCGAGCCTCAATCTGGTCTATTTTCTTTTGATCGTCCTCCTCCATTTCCATGTAGAGGGCCAGTGCATCGCCTTCCAGGTATAAAGGTAGCAGACTCACTACGTCATCCACCTGCTGAAGTTGTGCGACAAGTCTCACTTTTTTCAGCCACGCTACAACGTCTCCCTCGCCAGAGAACGGCTTGATAATATCACTGCTTATCCGCACCTTCGCCATATTCGGGCCGAAATAGCTTGAAACAAAAATGTAGTAGGCAAAAAAAAAAATAAATAAATGTTCTGTCAGCAACAGTACAACTTCAAAATAGTCAATATCGCCCACCTCCAGAAGAGAGGGAATTCCTGTCCGTGATAACCGTGGTAAAAGAAGACACACTTCAATCGCCAGAAATACCCACACACACAGTTTGCAGGACACTGCCGACTCGTCTCTAGCCTCCTGCTTTTATAGTGGCCGGGAATTATCCATTTGCATAATCACATGAGACAGAAACGTGATTTTCCGAGAGTTGCATGGGGTAAATGCTAATAAAACCCCCCGGACGCCATCTTGGAATTCTCTTTTTCCCCCCAACTGGTGACACAACAGACATACCCGAGGTAAGCTCTTTTTCCCCTCATTTTAGTTATTGCTGCTTCTGCTACATGCTATGCAATAAAATTAAAGACGGTAGTTTCCCGTTTATTTCCGTCTTGATTCGGGGTGCATCTTCTCCCGTGAGTTAAGCGCGCTCCCAGATAACAAACTGGAAATTTATACGACTCGGAGCGGTACATGCAGAACCTAGCCTTCCCAAATGGTCACTCTTCTAGTACTGGTCAGGTTCATTGTTGCTTAACTTCAGTGATCTGATGAAAACACATGTGTCAGTGTGACTGTATCGAATAAAAAACATACAAAAAACATGTAATCAGCTATTACCAAAAATATTATACTCACAGCAAAAAACACTATCCAAGTCCATTCATGGAAAGACATACACATTCAGAAATTTAGCTACTAATCGGAAAAAAAAACTAAATTGTCTTTTTTGAGACTTTTGCATACAAAAATAAATTCTAATTGGATGACTGACTTTTTTTACACAGTTGTTAAAACCGTAATTTAAAACTATTGTTCGTAATCAAAAAAGAACGTCGTTCAAATGATTACATGTAAAAGATCACAAAAAACTGAACTTATTTTCTGACTAAAGCAAAAATATTGCTTGACATTTAAAAAAAAAGTCACTAGAAAATTCACCAAATGTCGACAAATTACTCAACGTGCACACATTTTCCTTTCAAGACAATAATTCTTTTCTCATCATGATTGTCGCAATGGATGTCTTTATTTTCACTGACAGCTAGATATTATGTTATAAATTCAACCACATTTTCCGTATATCAGCCCAATATTTTCGCTCCTTTTTTAATATTATGGTCACCGTCTTCTCTTTCTCTTATCATTTTTTTTTCAACTCGTGTGGATGGAAATCTCATTTTTATTTGCTTCACACGCCTGTTTAATTTATTTTCTTTTCCTCTTTGTCATCGAACTCTTCTTTTCCGCTTTGTGTGTGTATGTGTGTGGTAATCCAATCTGTTATACTTTTTCTTTTCTTCCGTTGAAATCAGGTTTCGAACCGCATCGTTGAAGCAGAGTTGTCCGGCACCCAAATACTGATATGTTTCATAGGTGTGTATATATTTGTCTTTAACAATGTAGTTAAAAACATGTGCGGCGTGTCGCCGTCTGCAATTGTAGTAAGACGGCCTTACGGGTAGAAATTTGACATATTCGTTACAGTTTAATAAAGCATACATAAACATAATGTCTACGCAAGCACAGAAAAAAGGAACATAGTTCCTACAGTTCCATGGTTCGCTTTGATCGCTGGTGGTCTGTTACTTGACTTGAACGCTGTAAAAAATGCTACGAGCAACACAAAAACACATCCGGTTGACATTTCTTTATCTTTACTTTTATGTCTGCCATGTCCACTACGTCCCACGGAGTGGCAATCTCTTTCCTAGATTTACATCTCGGCTGTAGGGATAACATTAGCCTCTGGGACGCCAGTCGTCATAAACTGTCTCCTCAGAAACTGTGAATCCTCTACTCGATCACCGCTAACACAGGTATATCAAAACATTTCCGTTACTGCTTACGTAATGTAAACTTTTGTTATTGTAAACATATTTTGCTACCGAAAACACCTAACTCACTTGCATTCAAGCACATTTTTATTGATTATTTTCCATTATTTTGCTTATATTTTACTTGCCTCTATTAACGATTTTGGATTATTTGCCACATATATACATTTCTGTCTTTTTAACATTGCTATGAAAATCGAATTGCGAAACTAGTAAGCTACTTCACTTTTATAATCGCAAGGTTCCAATGCGCTACAAAAGATAAGGACTTTTTCCAAACCCTGCATACAAGGTTTTACCAAGATAACATATATTGTATTTTCTTGCTACTTCTTTAGATATTTCATACCAGATATATCCAAGTTAAATAAAATCACGACTACACAAAATGTACATGGCAATATGAATACGTCTAATGATAAAATACAAAAGAAGTCAACACAGGAAATTTTCACAAACAATTTACTCTTATCTAGCAGAAAACGAAAAAGTCAGTTTTCTAAATAATACATTTTTATGTACTTCTGAAAGTGGCCAACATTAGCTCATTTCCTCCTTTCACTCTCTTGTAGATTTATTTATTCTCAGATATATAAATATATATATATATATATATATATATATATATATATATATATGACAGATGGATAGATAGATAGAGAGAGAGAGAAAGAGGGAGAAAGAAGATAAATAAATAGAGTGGGCATGACAGACTATTAAAAAACTCCTTGAAAATTTCGTATCTGTTTAAAATTCATCCAGGAGAAATGTCAGAAAAAATATGCTTTAACTTTTAAATGTTTACTTTGTTAAAAATCAATTATTTTTTTTATTATAGAAAGCGCATGTAAGAAAAATATTAAGATAACAAATCTATTAGATTTCTAAAACATTTACTATCATTTGGCCGTATAAATTCGAAGTAGCTAGGATGGTGGGCCTATCGAGGCATCACTGTGTTAAAGGTGATGACCGTTTATATAAATGAAAGGGACACGTTTTTCTCTACAGAAATACTGGAGGAAAGCTGCTGACTTGAACATATTGTAAAAAATTTTAACTGCTACAAGAAATAATTCACAAATCCACGGCACCTGAAGCTATTGCAAAGCATAACAATTATATTGATAATACCGTTAAACAAAAGACTGTCCATTTAGAACTTCCCGAAGGTAGATTCCATGGGGAGGTTTTCATCATAAAATCATTACTTTTGAACACAAATCTATATCTATCTATCTGTCTATAATACTATAAATTCGTGTTTTTTGTGCATTGATATTCATAATAAAAAAACATTCTCTATTTATTTAAAAAGAATATTCAATGTTATTATATATAGGTAGTGGAATTGTATTCACTAGCAAAAGATCTAACTGATGTGCATATTCTTTTAAACATTTATTTTAATTAATTCCCTATTTGTTTCTTCGGTTTTCCTATGGGAGGATCATCTTTTATTAACTATTGCGGGTAATTATATTCATGCAGATATTCTACATGATTTATACGGGCATAATATTCGCGTATAAATGTTTATAGTAAACACAAAATTGTTTCCATATATATTTATGTACACGTATATATTTTTGTTTAAAAGATTTTGCCTAGCAAACTCCTCCTAAAGGTTTTGGTCTACAGACATGAAACTTCATATATAAGGTATTTGAATCCACTCGAAAATTTATATTTAAGTTTAGCCCGGAAAAATTGGTGCAAAAGTGTGAAAATTAAGAGAAATGTAATGTGCCAGGTGAAGGTCGTACGTCGGCATTACGAACGTATAACGAACTAGCCATTGGTTCATGCTTTAATTTTTAGCCGCGCAATAAACATGTCTTCATAGCCCATTCATTTATGAGAGAAGCAAAAATAAATCGTGAGCTGAACGTTTTGGTTCGATTCTCGGTGATGGCACACGAGTCCATTTTTTAATTATTATTATATATTGCGTCCAATATCTATATATCTATAAAAGTGAAAATAGCTGTCTGACTGTCTGTGTGCACTTCACTTCCGTACATATACACACATTTTTGTATATATAGATATGCACATAAAATCATGATCAGTACATAAGGTCCGAGAAAAGTCGGGCGGAACTGCTAGTGTTAAATAAAACACATTGATGATTTAGAGGGAGATATAGTGGAAATATATTGGTATTTTAGTCACACTATATAATAGAAATAATACACAAGAATGTTAAACAATTTTAATGAAAATCTACAGATAGATATATTGTCTTTCAGAACAATAATACTTGCATTCACATAACAAAATATGTAACTGAATAGCATCTAAATAATGTCGAACATATAATCAAGGTGAAACAATCCATCAATTTAATATTACTTAAAATGCATGGTATATTTTAGAAAAACGTTAGACGCACTTAATCCCTTTACATACTATTGCACGAACGGGGGATTGTTTTAATCAATGTGCACAATTCATCAAAATAAACGTTCGTGTTTTATTAATACATTCCACGTCGCATTGTATAAGTTATTGACTTAAAATAACGTCCTACACCGTATTAAATTAATTGAAAATGCAATATGTTTCTACAATTTTGCAAGTATGGAACTGCTGAGGAGACAGTTTACGTCATTGAACAAAGGAGCGATTCGTGTAGGGACTTTTCTTGTCTTTTTATAATTTTAATTCCAGTCTCGTTACAGTGAACAAGTTTTGGATTACTTTGCCCAAAATGTGTATAATATGCCATTTATAGCTGTTTTATAGACCATCAAAAGCATTGTATTAATTCTGCTTTATTTAAGTAGATACTAATGCTCTTGCTAGACACACCAATAGTAGTATTACTGTGCTGGTGTTACTGGTTGTGTATTCTCTTCATATAAGATTAGTTTTATAAAGTCTCTTTAAAAGAAAAAAGTCTATATTAGTATAAAATAATTAAGAACAAAAATGAAACTGTGTCTCGAGTAAGCATCTCAGGAAAACGAAGATGAACTGAAGCTAAATAAAATATCATCCAGGAGGAAGTGCAATGTTTAACTGTGCCTCATCCCATCGAAAAAGTGGTCAGTGTAACACACTAGTTCTGGGGTTGATATCTAACGATTTGTTTCCTTTTTTATGTTTTAGAGATACAGGGTGCCTTAAATAAGTGTCCGCATGTTTTTGTACATGCATTTAAAATTGTCATACATCTTTGAAAATACAGTATATTATTGCTAAAGCAGTATTACTCGGCCTTGATCGGAGGTAGCCTTGGTGCGTTTTTATTCTTATTTTCATCTGTATCTTTAGTAATTACAATATTTTCATTCTTTTCTTTTTGTAATCCTAAAATTAATTTAGTAAATTGCGGTTATATTGACGCCTTACTGTCTAGCGTAGCTCCCACATAATGGATGCAACGTGCTATCAACAATCCAATGCCTCAGTAGTTATTCTTCCAGAGCAAAATCAACTATTTTGGCAAGATTTTGAGGGTCATGATTCTCTGAACCATATGCGAAAGAAAACGCAGGATCAACATCGACTATATATTCGTTTTAAGAATTTATGTGATTTCCTCGGTATAGTTCTACAATTAGTCAACTGTGTCGAATAATTCGTTTCCTTATGTTGGCGGACATACTACTTGTGCTTGGTTTTTGGGCCCTATGTTTTATTAAAACGACTTATAAGAAACCTCTACATCATATTTTTACTAAATGTGTGTAGGCTCTTTTGCAATTTCTTCAAGACCAGTTGCTTGTTATATAGACGTCCAAGAGCAGAAACATAATTTACTTTTACACTGCTAAAAACACATACATTTTCAAATCTTATAAAATTCTTTGCAATTAATTGAAAAAAAGAAAGAAATTGTCTTGCGGAGTTTGAACCTACAGACCTCGTCATGCAAAAATAAACACGCTATAAATTTTCACAGCCCGTTTTCTATCATTGTTGCTTAGTGACGACATTAAAAATGGCTTTACCGATGACAGATAAATTAAAATAGCAGTTTCGATTATCGATTATCAGAAATTATCGAGGGTATTCTGAGACAAAACCTAACTAAGATCACTTCCAGACTTATACAATAAAGTTCTGTAAATGTAAAAGAAAATCTGTTCAGCCGTTTCAGAGTCTATAAGGAACGAACTCACACAGAGACAAAGATGCATTGATATAATTTTAGCGATAGAGATAGAGATGAAATGACTGAGCAAGTTTTATGAATTCAGGTTCAGGTTCAGTAGAAATCCTTAGTAAAACCTGATTGTCACAGTTGATAAAATTAAGAAATGCAATCTGAACGTGAGGACACTTAAAAAGTACTTTAAACAATAAAAGTATGTTTTAAACTTGGAAAAACATCACAGAAACGTATGCAATTCTGCAGACTACTTTTGGATAATTATGCATAAATCGGGTATCAGTTGGGAGTGGCATTAAGAATTCGGGAAAGGTAGAAAATCTGTAAGAAATGATGAGAGGTGTGTAAGGAGTAAAGGAGGCAGAATAATACATGTGTTTACGGCCACATAAAGTATTTTATAGAGACAATAACGCACAGTTTGACGTCATTGTAAAAACTTGACACAGTTATTTGTGAAGAACTGGAGATGTGGAAGATTTGCGTGAAGTTTACCTCAATGGTGCTCCATAATTGTTACGGACTATTGGACTAAGATGGGCACCAAGACATTTCTTTCCTCTCCCTATAGTCCAGACCTTGTTCTCTTTCAGTTAATCTTTAAGTAAATGGACAACCTCAAGGGTTGACATTATGAGACAATTGAGGAGATTAAAGATGCTCTGACGAAAGTTATTGACACGCTCACGTAAGAGGCCTTTCATGGAGCTTTCTAGAAGTTGTTCCGATCGTGCAAGTAGATTGCATCCGTAAAATATTACTTCGAAGGGGGCTAGAATTTCTTGTGTTTACTAAAGAAAAATTGGAAACTTATTGAAGGTAACTCGTATCAAGAGCGATAGGTGAAAAGATACATTTGGACCGGCACATATATTGTCAATAACGGAGATGAAAAGGAAGGCATTCATATAATGTTCTTACAAATTAATACTGCTATATTAATGCGAATAAAAACAACCGAGATAAAAGAGTCTACAATAAGTGGTGATTAATCTGCACTATCCCATTTGAATCGAGGATAACATAAACAATTTTAGGAACCGGCGTATCTATATAATTTGAACGTTTGATAATAAAAGAGCTTTACCTAATCTTTAAACTAAGTTAGTACGTTTATTAGTGTTGGGTTGCAAACAAGAAGATGGTAAGATTATTTAGTGTAGATTAAAAATTAAAATAAATAGCTTGCTATTTACTGTAACAATAGGGACGAAATGCTAACTAAACAACATTTATTGGTGTGTGAGGTTGAACTTGTCGGGCATTTGTTTTTCAGTGGAAAAAAATAAATCGTATTTAAATTACATATTTATATAGAAAACATTTATTCGTCAACAGAATGTTTTAAAAAAAAAAGTCGAACAGATTGTTAAAAAAAACGAATTAGAAAATACAGTGGGTTGAATATTTCCAGCTGATAAAGAAATAGAAAAAATACATTCGTGTCTTATTTTTTGTAGTTTTTATTTTGGTTGCGAAGATCTTTTTTTTCAATTTAAATACTTATCTGTAGTATCATGTAATCTGTTTTATATTTCTAAATAGAGTAACTGTGCCATATCTTGAGTTGATCTCCCTCTACTTTTTGTCTTGTCGGTAAAAGCAAACATACTGTATCTATTCGTCGTCGGGTTGGTAAATAGTATATACCTTTAGTACAATATTCTGCTTAATCGTCAGTAATATTAGCATATGTGGCGATAAATTTAATTAGGCAGTTAAATTACACTTGCAAAAATATTAATGACAAATCTCGACTGGTAGAGAATCTGTCGGGGATGGGTTTGTTTTTGTTATATTTATATATCATGTGTTCACAATAATAGGAGCGAGAGAAATATATACTGCTCTTGCTATCACGTGTAATTAATCGATTAAAGAACAAAAATTTGAATTGACATATATCTCGATGTAACAGAGTTTCCGCCTGTATTTTTTTAATATAAATTGGTGCATAAAGGAAAACTTTACAGGGAGAACACACCCGAAGGCATTAATGCATCAAGGAGCAAGGTTCTAAAAGTAACCCTAAAATTTCCTCTAGTTCCCAGTGTAACGTTGTCCAGGAACGTTGTAATATAAGTCGCAAAGCAGACAAAGATTAAAAAGGACATTAACTCGCTTTTTTATTGTACAACAACATATATAATTCCTAATTTTGCCAGTACCACTATGATGTCCTTCGCCTGATTGTTTTCCCGAACGTCATCCGCGCTCCTAACATGATCGTTTTCTCTAGCGTATTCTTTTACTCTTCTTTTAGTCCTTTTTTACAAATGACCTTATTTTGCCTGCATTTGCGTACGCGTGTTCGCACTTTGTAACACTAGAGCAAATTAGAACGAATATGCTAGCCTTGTGAAACTGTAAAAATCATAAGTTCTTTAATCACAAAAAATAAATGATGAAACAAAAAGCAAGATCTTAATTTCTAAGGAGCAACGAGAGGAGAAATCAATTCGACAATGAATTGGGATTGGATTCCTTCATTTACTAGAAAGCTTTAAACTGCGTGGCCTTTACTTTTGTACATAACTCTATACGTATATCTCTATCTAACTGTATACTTATCGCCGTTTAAATATTAGGAGAGATAAAATGATTCACGATCGAACTTTTCCAGAGTTGGAAGAAAGTTGTAAATCATTTATTGTCCCCGCACGATTAAGGCGCGAAGACTGACGCATTAAATAAAACGCCAGCAAATTAAAGTAAAGGGGACCGAGTGATTCGGTCATAAAATTGCTACTTACCCTGGGGGCCATTCAATCACAATGAAGAGTGGATGTGTCGTAAAATGTGTCTGGTGTTAACTCGCCTCTTGTATGAAACGATTCGATTCACAGAAGAAAAGGAATCAAAAGAAAAGGGTAAGAAAATCAAATGGAAATGAGGTTTAGTTTGAACGAGCAAAATGTAGTGTTGTAAGCAGCACGTAACTTAACCAATTTAGGCGTTTTCGGAAAACTTTTACTAATCTATGCCGACAACAGGAAATAAAGAAATTACAATACATATTTCCTTTTATGTCCTTCTATGTATATACAGTAAACGACCGAGATACGGAATTAATCTGTGCTGGGGTAAGGATCGTAAGGTAAAATCATCGTATGGCGAGGCCTATGCAAAGTTTTGGGCAGTCCATATTCTGAATTAGTAACAAAATACAGTACAGTATATAATAAACATGTATAAAATCAAATAAGATTATAAATAACACCGTAACGTGGGGCAAATACCGTACATAAGGGCCGGAAACACATCGATTCCACATTTTAACCTGTACAATACTATTCCGGGAACAACGGATCCCGCCCGAGGTTCTACTATATATATATATATATATATATATATATATATATATATATATATATATATATATTTGCTCATATTATAAGCTCTATTTCCTATTTGGTATTATCGAGCTTTTATATCTGGCTGAGATAAGTTTATAAATATTAATTCTTTAATATTTATAATTTACTTTAATTTTACCATCTTGGAGCATTTTGGTAAATTCAATTGTAATTTTCATTATATATATATATATATATATATATATATATATATATATATATATATATATATATATATATATATATATATTCATATTATTTGAATTTCGCGGTCTATTATTTCCATATTGGGTGAAATTTTCACAAATCCTCCGACCTCCTCCATATGTATCTTGTCGAAATCTGGAATGTTTCTGCCGAAATAGAGAATTTCGGACAGAAGCCTTTACTTCATTGTATAGCATGCTATCGTTCGCCAGTTATAACTGGATATAGGTCCTAAGTAATTCGCAATTGTATTTTTCAATTTCAATACGATTGCGAATTGTCTAGGACTTATATCCAGCTATGTCTAACGGAACGAGAACATACTACCTCCGTGATGCAAATAAAGTGTATCGTTCGGAATTCTGTCCAAAATTTCATGTTCAACAGAAACATTACCGCGTTCGACAAGATACATTTCAATAATGTCGGAGGCAACATCGAAAACAACGTTTAAGGTTTGACACTCAACATAAAAAAATCCGAGTAACCATTCGTTCCCTCACTAATTCAGAAATGTAATATATATATATACACATATATATATATATATATATATATATATATATATATGTGTGTGTGTGTGTGTGTGTGTGTCTGTCTGTCTGTATATATATATATATATATATATATATGCGTGTATACTAATATTTACTAGATTTATAATGAGATAGCCTGTTATATTTCGCTAATATTCTTGTAATTTTCTAGATATATCTGTAAATACTAATGCAAAAATCATAAAATTACATCGATTATTAAACTTTCAATATATAAAAGTTATTAACGGTATTTCAAATAGGTTTCATTTAATGAAACGGTTTAACGATAATGTGATCGTCGCTTTTGTTACTTTCTTTAACCTACTCATGTTACGATTACATAAAATTGTGTCATGTGACAAGAAAACTTCACGTTTTTGCTCGCTTGATATTATCTTTCATAATGCCATTCCATATATTCATACACATACAAAGAAAATTACATTTATCTGTAATATATTTTAGTTTTACATATCGAAGTAACATTCTCTCAATTGTAAAGTTTACAAAAGTTAGGTCTATAATACAACTGTTTAGTTTTATTGCATAATATCTTTCGGTATACAAAGGATCAAATGCTCTGGAGATTAGTATGAATTGATACCACGATGATGCGATCTCTCTGTACCGAGACAATGTCGAAACATGTACCCACAGATTTAGCCAATGATATGTGTATAAATAAACTTTATAAAAACGCTATTCATGTTCTTTTTGCTAAACAGTTGAATTTCATTAAATGTTAAGTAATAAACAGAATCTCTACATCCATTATATATATATATATATATATATATATATATATATATATATATATATATATATATATATATATATATATAATCGTGACACCCTGCCCTGATGACTCCCGAAAGGATGAAACACTAGTGTGTGTAAATATTCAATAATTATTATAGTAAATAATTATGTCAGGCCATTCAAAGCTACTTTCTTGTCGTTGAACACTCAGTTTAAATACAAGTCAGCCAATTTAGCTCTTATGCACAGACCATCATATAATGAGTAGATCACTTTGACAGACGTTAGGGATTTTTTTTTTAAATAAATGTATAAATTTGAACAGTAACCCGCGGTTAACGTTGGCCGAATTGATTAAGTCCTTGCTAAAGAAGTCAGAGATGCGTTCTGTTGACGGGTTCGAATCCATCGACCAGTGTTACTCTTGACACCATGCACTGATGATTCCCGACAGAATTAAACATTAGTGTCTGTAGGTATTTAATAATTACTATAGTAAACAATTATGTCAGCCCCTTTAAAAAACTCATGTCTTATTGTTGAACACTTTCAGTTGAATTAAAAGTCGATCAGTTTAGCTCTTATTAACGAATACTGAATGAATTTGGTCTTTGTTAATGAAGCCAGAGATAAAAGCTCCAATAATAATAATAATAATAATAATAATAATAATAATAATAATACCGGTGATAATGATAATAATTGTTATAAAGATAATAAAAAGCGCAATAATAATATTAATAATGATGATGATGATAATAATAATAATAATAATAATAATAATAATAATAATAATAATAATAATAATAATAATCATGATGATAATATAGATTGTGCTCATAACAGAGCGCTAATGATAAAATAAAAATAATACTAACAAGAAAAAATGATAATAATAATATAAGTAACCTTCATAATAATATAAATAATGATAATACTAATAATAACAAAAAACAACAACAACAACAATAATAATACAATAATAATAATAATAATAATAATAATAATAATAATAATAATAATAATAATAATAATAATAAAAAAAGTATCCTGTGTGTCATAAGTAAGTTGGTGCAATCCATATTAAATAAAGAGTAGTCAACCACCTCAACAGAAACAACCTTCTTAGTGACATTCAATATGGTTTCCGCTCGCAGGATCTACAGCAGATGTGCTAACGGTTATATCACATAGGATTAGTGAATCTCTTGACAAAGGTTTCCTTTCCAGGGCAATTGCTCTTGACATATCGAAGGCCTTGGATAAGGTATGGCATAAGGGCCTACTGCACAAGATTTCCAGCTAAGGTATTACTGGAAATGTTTTCGCAATCATTAAATCATTTCTCTCCGATATTTTCATTAGAGTAGTGGTTGATGGGCAGAAACCAGAGGCCCACAGTATTAATGCTGGAGTCGCCCAGGGGTCCCTCCTGGGCCCAACTCTCTTCCTGATCTACATTAATGATCTCCCAAAACACATACTGTAATAATTCGTTGACATCTATGCTGATGACGCGGCCATCTATGGCAACACATCAAAGGCCGTAAATGACAAAGTTCTCTCTAATTCTCTCTCCTCTGATTTTGAGCACGTGGTACAATGGGGGAAGAGGTGGCTGGTCACTTTTAATGCATCCAAAACCAAGCTTCTATCTTTTCATCATCAACGCTCTGATCCCCATCTGGCATCAATTGAAACGGATGGCTCTCGTCTTGGGGAGGCTCCATATTTTGACAAGCCTCTGGGCTTGACCTTTACTCCTGATCTGAAATGGAACACGTACATCAAATCTGTTGCCAAGGACGCTGGGAAAATGGTGGGATCCTGCTACCGCTTCAGAAAATATCTCACTACTGATGCAATTCTCTATCTGTATAAAAGCCAAGTACGTCTAAGGATGGAGTCCTTCTTCCATAACTGGGTAGGAGCTGCTAAAAACATCCTATCCTGGCTTGAAAGAATACAAAATGGGCGTCCTGCTTTAGTGGGGGTACCCTTTTCTGTTCCCTGCAACCTCTCCCCCACAGAAGAGACGTTGCGAACCTGTCTTTGTGGTATCGTTATTTCCATGGCAGGTGCTCGTCTGAGCTCCAATCTCTCGTCCCCTCTCGCCAATATTTCAAGAGAAACACCCGTCTGGCTGAAACTACTGCCAATAATTTCCCCCACTCTTTATCTGTGCCTAAATCCAAACGTAGATTCCATGAGCAAAGCTTCTTCCTTAGAACTGCACGCCAGTGGAACTCTCTGCTGCTTGCCTGTTTCCCACATGACTACAACTTGAACGTCTTCAAGTCCAACATAAACAAACTCCTGACAAACCTCCCCCTTAAGTAAGACCCTACATCAAAACCCCCAATACTAATGATTACTACAATACTATCTCATTGATTACTCTACACGAAATAACTCTTATCCCTTAGTGGCCTTCGGGCCTTGATAAGTGGTGACCCTCATGTAAAACAAAATAATAATAAAATGCTGCTAATAACGAAGCGATAATGGTAATAATCAAAATAAATAAATAAATAATAATAATAATAATAATAATAATAATAACAATAATAATAACAATAATGGCAAGAACAGTTTATAATAATAATTATAATAATAATAAAAAATGAATATTGATAATAGTTAAGATAATAATAATAATCCTAAGTAGACCGAAGTAAAGAATGTGGTAAACCTTTATATAAAGTGCTTAATTAAAATGAAATATTGTGATCATATTTGTGATTCATTTACATACTAAGATTAAAATAATATTGGAATCCATTTTCATTGATAAGATTAAGTAAAATTGTAAGCTGCAATTATATTTCCAGTTTGTTTGTTCCCCCGTATTTCCTACATTTTGCCACGCTTTGTTTAAAAGGACATTTCAATTTATGACTATCATAATTGGCAAATCATATAATGGCTTAACCAGCAAAGTCTTGCTTGCTACAATTATAATTTGCTGATCTCTTTCTGTCCTCTGGTGTAGGAGAATAGCAAGTATAGCATTATTGTAATCCTCTTGGAATAAAGTCTTTGAAATTTTTTGAGTATTCCGTCGAAAAATAAGTTTTTAATTGTAAATTTTAACTTGTAGTTTTAATTACTTTATACATATATATATATATATATATATATATATATATATATATATATATATATATATACTAGCAAAAGTACCCGTCGTTGACTGGGTTCAAAAGAGCCTACAGAAAATGAACTCTGATTTATGAAAGTATGACAGGTCATGAAAAGGAAGGATTGTAAATTTGGGTTGAATTTGGTGGTATCAAAACCAAAGCAAAATATGATGAAAGTAAAAATAAAATAGATAAACTCCATAATTTATTATACCATACCTGTTCACACTGAAACACTTATCACAATATTCTTTGGATCTATATTAAAAACCTTGTTAAACTTTGTGACATATTTCCATTCTATAGAGGTCAGGTGCTAATGAACACCCCATAATTTTATTATACAATATTTCTTCAAACTGAAACGTAATTATCAAAACATACTTGCGCAGATAGATATGAAAAGTCTTTATTAAAGTTTATGGCTATTTCCATCCTATGGAGGCCAGGCGCGAACGCAGACACCACAATTTTATTATACTATCCTATTTAAGTTAAAACATACCTATTAAAGTATGCTTATATACATCTATATAAAAAACACTTGTAAACGTTTTTTTTTAATTTTTAATTTGTTTTATTTTCATACTTTGTGGACCAGTCGCGAACGCAGATCCCACGATTTTAATGAACCACCGTTCTGCCAGATCAAACATACCAATTCCCGTGTCTCGATAATCTTCTATCATTATATGTAATCAGTTTTTTTTTTAAGTCAACCATATAGGAGTCTATTCGTGATCAGACACACACACACACATTCAGCTTTATATTATAGATAATTATTTACTATATGTATATATTGGAAATCTGACCAGCGTTACTCTAACGTTAAATAAACTTAAATATAATATTTAATTGATAAAGATCTCCTATTTATTATTATAGGGCCAATCTTTTATCCTCGAATATTTTTATTTAGTATAATCAGCGATTCCACGGTTTGGTCCGATCGAAAGTCATCTAAGCGTTACACTTTATGCCATGCAATTCTCGTATGTATTATGTTACAGCAATTGTCTATTGAATATTATATTTAACTCAGTGCATAGTAATTATTTTATAAGTTAAAAATAGCTTGTGCTTTAAGCTAGACTCGAAACAAAAACAATCATCGTTCAACCCTTAAACAGTGACTTTTAAGGTTTCACCCACAAATGTTTTAGTTTCGATCATAGCTTAAACCTTACTGTTTAAGATATCAACAGTTGGAGAATGGATCTCCAAATTAAGACGTATAAACGCAATTATCTATATGTGCGTATGTTGAAATAAAAAGATTTAGTCGAATTACTTATGCCAGGGTAATTTTTTCTCAATTTTGACATTGTAGAACATATTTTGACTATCTATAAACCAAAGAGAACGTATTTAACATGTTAAAAAAATGAATATATCGATGTTTATGTCTGTCAACTAAAAGCGAAAATGCTTTAATCATTGCAGATTGTTTCTATCGACAGGACAATAATATTATCCTGACGATTCAAGCCAAAAAAAAGAAAAGAAAGAAAGAAAACGATTCTTAAAAAATACACATTAGTACTAAAAATCAGGATTTGAACTGCTAGATAGAGAAGGGGAGGAGTGAGAGGGAAGAAAAGAAAGGGAAGGAGAAAAGGAGGGCGGGAAATATAGATCATATGCAGTTAGGAATTAAAGTGAAAGATCAACGACTGGGGAAAAGTTAATGTTAAATGAATAAAAAAGAAAAGAGGAGGTCTGCTTGTCAAAAGAGAAAGATAAGAAAAAGAAAAATATTACGGGGTTGGAAAGAGAACCTGAACGAGAAATGCGCCGAAAAATTATGTGTCACGTAAATGGCAATTAAAGGTAAAATAAGATAAAATAAGTTGTACCTGCAGAGGCATTGATGCATCGGTAAGAAAGTCCATTGGTGATCAAACACTGGTGGAAGATAGGGCACGGATACATCTAAGGGTAGATAGACACATCTAAAAGATTTAAGATAAGATCGTTTATAAAATTTAAAGGGGTAATGATAATAGATTTCTAGTTAACAAATAATTAGGAAAAGTTGTTAGGGTAGATACTTATTATATTTCCTATGACTGCCGATCGGGTAAGAGATAGATTATTATAATATTATTATAGAATCATTATACGCTTATTATAGAATTATTATAATATTATTATAGAATTATTATTGCTAATGGAATAAAAAGAAAAAAAAACATATAAAATATATAAGAATAAAATATGATTTTTTTAAAATTAAAAGTTTAAAAAATAAAATATATAAAAACTTAAGAATAACTCATATATTTTAGTAAATAATAAAAGTCTTATTATTATTATTATTATTATTATTATTATTATTATTATTATTGCTGGCGGAGCGTAATGTACATAACTATCATTTGATTATACATAAAATATAATTAACTATTATTATTATTATTATTATTATTATTATTATTTATTTATTTATTTTTTGTTATTACAATTAATTTTAATATCATAAATATTATTTTTATCATGATCACTATCATTATAATTATTATTATTAAAGTTATTGTTATTTTTATTATTAACGATCATCATCATCATAATCATCATCATCATCAGTAAGCTACAGGGTAGATTACCTATAATTTAATTTTATTACTCATGGCATAAAGGATGAAAGCTATTACATTGAATTTTGTTAATGGGAAAAAATGCTGAGGTGTACAGATATCCCCACTTCTGAGATCCTCACAGGACACCTGCTTTTTATTTTATCACGTTAAACTCATCGATTATTAACGTGACTATCAAGCTTCGTTTTTTTAAATAGACAACTTACACATTTTCACCATACGCCGAGACCTATAAAAGATAACATGTCCAAGGTGTACGATAAGTTGGACGTAATATAAACATGTACCGAATGTAAAAATGTACCGAATGTAAAACGGAACGAAATTCAAATGTATGTTCCATTTTAGAAACAATCGTAAAACAGAACATTCTCCGCAAATTTTACCTAAAATCATGTTATTATCAGATATTCTGTATTTTCCCCTAATAATGCAATGAACCAATAGATAGTGGAAACTTTAAATTGACGTGAACATGCTGCATTAAAAAAATAGTACGCTAATCTAAGTGCATAACTTCTTCGAAACAGTAAATATAATAATAAGTTGGTTTTCGGGCCAAAGTTGAAAGTTTAGTATCTGTTCTGATGCTACACGTGCACACGCACACGAAGAAGCAGAAATGCATTTAAAAACGAAAATATGGAATTATTTCCTAATTAAATGAAACGAAACTTTTTTCGTGAATTTATCATTTTTTGTTCTATTAACTGCAATACTTGGTTTTAATTATTTTACATATCACCGTAAAAAATAAAACCTAAACATCTAAACAGAAAACAAACGCAAATGGAGGTTTTTCGTTTCATTGTGATATATATAAAAAAAGAAAAAATGTAACTCTGTATTAGTAATAATAATGTATTCCTTTGGTTGAGAGCGAACGTGCAAACAGTGGTTCTAAGGCAGGGCAGCTGTCCACTGTGCCACGAAAACACACGGAAATAACGCGTTGCTTTAAATCTATTTTACAAAGCAATGACGGGGTAATAAATTCAGGTCAATCCGTTACGTTGTTGTAGTCCCCCTTTCTCTTTCTCTGCTGATACGATAGACCTCCTTTCTCCATCTGTCTGTCTGTTTGTCTGTCTGTCTGTCCGTCTGTGTGTGTCTCTCTCTCTCTCTCTCTCTCTCTCTCTCTCTCTCTCTCTCTGCCGATACGACAGGGATCGGAAATGTAAATAAACTGAGTTGGTGCTCATAAAAAAGAAGGTGAAATGTATAATATAAGGGAAAGTATGTACAACTAAATATTCCCAGAAAGAAGACCTAAGCAAATTGTTGGATTGCGATAGTAAGCTATAATGTAAATATATGTATATATGTGTAATGGCTTACATCAAGATGCCGTAGTGCTCGTTATATAAAGGGAATGTATTAATTCCAATAATAAATGAATATCGAAATGGGTAGTGTCAGCCAATCACAACGTGAGGATCAAGTATGTGGAGACGTTAGTATTTTTAGTGTAGAAGATGGGAAGCGAAATGCAATGTGTAATAGGGAATAGATAAAATACGCGGTGTAAGTAGGTGACGGTGGTAGTACCTGGCGACATGGGGGGTGAAATGGAAACTACTTCCTATGTAAGTTATGACAATGATGATGGTGATGACGCTCCTAGGTTTAAATCTAATGTTTTAATATTACGAATTAATGTGGCTAAAATGTCGTTTTATAGTTTATTAAGGTAATGGCTAATAGGGTAAACATGATACATTTTTTATGTGCTATCTGTTGTTGTAAACCTTCGATATTTTTTTGTGGACAGGGGAAAACCGCGCCTGTTTTATTATATATAGGGGTAATATACTAGAGGGGGGGAATTGCCTGGTTGTTAAATATGCTTAAATATGATATTTTTATTTGTTCAAATTTCGTGTATATTATTATTCAAAAGTAAAAAAATATATAGTTGGGTGCCATCAGCTAGAATCGAAACAGAAAAAAACTAGCATTCAAAGCTAGTGACGTTACCACTATACCAACGTGACACGCACATGGACCAATAAAAATTAATCATTTAAAATAAACTAAGATTTATGTACGAAATGTATGACGATTTTTCCCCAATTTGGACCCATTTTGGAAGTCTTAAAACTATTTTAACCAACTAAAGACTCATTAAATCACGGACTATAAAAATCCAATCATTTGAGTCCCCCAGCGTTGCTCTGCGACTCTTAATTTCGGTAGAGATAGAGTTTGAAAACATGATAGACAGACAAAAAGACGGTCATATAGTCTTTTATATATTAGATTATATATCAGCACGTTGATAAATGTCTGTACTCTTTATCTCAAAATTAACAAATTTTAAACTGCAAATCGTCTCCTTATTTTTATGCGATCAATGTTGTTTTTATATTTCCGAGTTTAGCATTACTAATTTAAATATATAATTGTAGTTTATATTTATAGCAGTTCCCAACATATTGAAGGCACGTATGATTTTCTAATCGTATTATAGAAAATTATAACAATTAAATACATACCAATGAAGCACAAAATTTGTGTTGTGTGGCTATACTCACATTTAAAATTAAAAATAAAATGTTGACTATAAACGTGCGTATATACAAAACAGAATATTTCTTTCGTACTGCATAATCATAATATGAGATTTCAGAACCGATGAACGTTAAACATTTGAAATATATAATATTAATAAAGGAACAAACCTGATTGATATAAGTGCGAAGTAAAAAACAAAAAATAAAGGAGCATTCCATTTTAATTGATAATCATTTTTAGTATATTTTAATTTAATAAGGAGACATCAAATGGAAGAATTTTAATAGTGAACAGTGTTTTCCGCTAACAACCTATGCCGATATTGAAACTGAAATTGTTTCGTATGTAAACGCTATCTTGATTCTCATAAATATGCATTTCCTGCAGCTATGCTTTAAATCACAGTGATTTTAAGAAAAAATAACAAACACCCTTCTATTTTAATGCTTTTGAACTTTGCCGAACGTTTTTTTAAGATTCCGGTGTATGTTCGGTTCACAAATCTATTCAACAATTTTTGTTTCATATTAAGTTTTATTTTCTCATGAATTACAGTATAAAATGTATGTGAGCTTTTTTTTTTATCGAATCGAAAATTCCACAAAGATGATAAACCAGAAAATGGGATTTTGTGGGAAAATAAGGGTAGTTATCTGATATAAACGTTTGTGGACTCGCTTAGAATTTTGTCTGTTTTGTTTTCTAATTGTTTCGATCGTTTTATTTTTTTATCTTTATGAAGATAATTCTTTCGATGCTAGCGGGGTTACAATTCATCATCAACCCATTAGTTTGTGGATGGAAATATCCGGGAAAAGTAAACGTAACAAAACACAAAAAACGTAATACAAAAAGAAATCGGTTATATAACAGGATATGGGAATATTTTGAAAATGAACACATGAGAGAAAATGCGAAAAAGAAATAGAAAAATAAAATAGGAGTCAGACGATGAAGAATAAAGAGAGGAACTAAATAAGCAAAAATGAAATTAGAATACATAGAAACGAAAAATCACAATTGCAACAAAAGGGGAGGCAATATGAGTAAGGAAAAGGCGGCAAAAGAACTTGGTTCGAATGGAAAAAAAGAAGAGAGAACAAAATAAGCAACAAACGACGACACAGTAGAAGAAGGAATAGAAGAGGAAAAAGAGTGAGAAAGTGAATAGTAATAGAACAAAGACGAATAAGAAGAAGAAAAAGAAAGAGCGAGATTCTGAAAATAAAGATAATAGCATGAGTAATAATAATAAGATGAAGAAGAAGAAAAGAAGAAGAAAAGAAGAAGAAAAGAAGTAGAATGATAAAAAAACAACAATACAAATGAGAAGTAAAAGATAAAGTGAGTTTCTAAAGTACGATTAAAGAATACAAATTAGAGAAGAAAAAAGAAGAGACACTTAGATATAATGAGAAAAGAGAAATACAGAGAGAGAGAGACAGAGAGATAGAGAGAGAGGGAGGGGGGAATGAAAAGATAAATCTGAGAAGAAAATGAAAAGTGGTGCAAAATGTTAAAGAACAAAAGGTATGGGAAAAATAAAAGAGATAGAAAGGAAGATTGGATCGATCTTTTGGGAATAGAATATTTAGAAGAAAAAGCCAGGGAAAATACATTCAAAGAGTGTGAGAAACAATGAAAAACCTAGTGAAACAGAAAATAAAGTAAAATAAATAATTTTCTAATCAAGGGGAGGGGAAGAGAGATGAATAGTGTTAGAAAATATGAAAATATGTAAAAAAAAAAGGGGGGGAAAGGATTAGGAAAGCTGTAAATGGTCCGGGAAATAAAAAAAATAATAATAAAAATAAAAGTAGAACAAACACACAAAGAGATAAATACAATAAAAAACATAATACATTAAGAGGTATAACAATATAAGTGAAAAAAAGGATGAAAATCATTCGAGACCAAATATGTTTCTTCCATAGTCGGATTTCGTCGCGATTTTCTTGATCCGTGATAGTTAATAGACTTTCTTTTCCATAATGCGGTTGCTCAAGTAGAAGAGTAATCGCCTCGCATGCAATAGACTCGGGTTTCGAATACCAAGTTTGGATGTGTCTAGCTGATGAGCACAAATGAAAGCGAAACTCGAGTCTTGGACTTCCGGTTTGTTAGCGGTCATAGCTCTTGTTGATTGCGACGTTATTTGGATGCGGAAATGTATATAACATTATCTATTATCTCTTTGTTTCCAAGAAAACACAACATATCTATTCTTTACTAATCAAATATCTGCTTGAAGAAAAATACAGATATCGTGATTGAGGAAAGGATAAACAGATAAATAAAGTGAAGTAAAACATGACGTCATATTTCACTAAGTTTATATTTCTCTAATAGTAGTAGCCATTTATAATATTTGTCTTCCAATAGTAACTGATAAAGTATAAACATTCGAGAAATCTGAATCCCAAAAATATAATTGAATCCATAATGTATAGATTCACACGGTTGTATTTCGTTTGATTGTCTTTTACTTGTTATTATTTTTTAACTTTTCAGTATATCGCTCTCTATTAATGTATTTCCATGCTGTTCATACATACAGCGTTCATAACTTATTAAATGTTCATAAAATTGTTCTCGCATGTGAAACCATGTCAATAGCATTTGAACCGAATTGTGTGTTCATTAAAATAATATCGAATTTTCTTTCATCGCTTTCTACTGCCTTTTAATAGTTACTTGCGTTTCGATGTTCATCTTCTCTGAAAACAAAAGCTTTTTAAACATATTGTAAGATATACATGTCTCTATGGTTCTCTGCACAAGTGAGTTTTATTCAATTTACTTTATTTAATCAGAGTCAAAGTCGTGTCATCGTTTCTCGATTCGTTACAGAGTGTTTTCTCTCATCCTGCTATGATCTTCGCTGCAATGTTCCGCTATTCGTTTACGAAAACTCTTCCCGATCTATCTTCACTGGGATTCAGATGCAAACTTTTCCGACTTTTATTCTCTACTAGACAGAAGAAGACTGTTCGCGATTTTGTTAGTATATTTGGTATATTTCTATGCGTGGTGTAGCAATTAACAGGGGCACTACGTGAAGGTTTGCTACTTGCCCCCTAGGGCACTCACTGTTTGGCCACCAATCAGTGAGACAAAGACGAAAATTTCGCAGTAGCTTCATCAATATAGAGGAAATCGATCCCAGGTAAGCTGCTTCCTATAGGATGGAACGATGGCGAGACTATAAAAGCAGGAATAAAAATGACGTCCTACCAGACCCAAAAGAAACACTCCCCCAGGGTTCAAACGTTGGTAGAAAAAACTGGGTGACTCTAAATAGAGCCAGAGCCAAAGTAGGCAAAACAAAAGACAATCTTCACAAGTGGGGCCTAGACACCTCACCGTTATGTCCATGTGGAGAGGTACAAATGATGCGCCACCTATTGGGTCCTCATTACTCAAACCAAGACCTTAAGGAGGCAAACAACACCGCCATGCGATGCGTTAATTTCTATTGCGATAAGATATGATGATGTTAGTATATTCTTTAAATCAAGTTCCACGACAGGTTCTGTAACATCGGAATTTCATGACATTACGCAATGCGTCAATAACTGCTCTGCAGTGTTTAACTTGTTTCAGTAATACAGTTTTACATTTTTAGTTAACAAATGCAAATCACTTCTCATATAAAAAGCTAATGAGCCGCAACTTTCAATTCTATGTGTTGCACTGGTCAAACGACTAGTATGTCTTCGTTGGGTCCATTATAGAACACTATTTCTGTTCGCTATTCCAAATATAAAATTATATTTGTAATATTTATTAATAATTTGTTAATTTACTCTTGTTTTAATAAGCGTGCCTACTTACTTTCACTAATAGATGTGTTCCGTTTGAAAATTAACTTTGTACATAACTCTAAATCCCATGTAACATTCGTAATCAAGTAAATTCATCCCAGGTTCAGACGATAAAATAATGAATAGATTATTCTTTATAATGATGCTTACGCAAGATTAACACATAGGAAAATATTTATGTGTGGAAAGAATTACTATTTTACAATTTATAAAGCCCTCTGCAGAACGTGATATATGTTAAGATGACTTTTATATGAATGGCTGCATACGATTGTTAAAACATATTTCGATGTTTAAAGACATGTTGGGGAAATATCGATGCTATTTAATTCCAAGTTAAGTATTTGTATTGCACCTGTTTTTTAGCCTATCAGGCAATTACTATCCATTTATTTCCTGAAATTAAAAGTTCTTCGTTTTTTTTGGATAATTTAAGTAATCGATATGCCAGAAAAACCTTTGGAGATTTTTGTTTCTGTTTCTATTTGCTTATTTGACAAAATAGGGTATTGGACAGAATACCCATGGCTAGAATAGCAGTTTTAACGATGTTAATATCTCAGTTTTATTCTTACGAAATTATACATCCTTACCTATAAAATTATTACTGTTTTATAAATTACACAAAATAATTGGTCATTGATGTGATCTTAAACTATATCCAGTGGCCTGAGTGGTAGTACCTGCTAGGGTCTCAACTAGGGGTTAAATAGAAATCAACCTGAAAACAACAAATAATTCTATTACAAAAATTTTCATCAAAAAAGAACAACCAACCAAAAAAATAATTATAGAGCATGAAGCATGAATTACAATCTGCGTGTAATTTTAATAATTAAAGCAAAATTTAATAAGTTTAAAAATAAAGAATTTGTCTTAGATCAAAATGAAAATGCTTATAGATTCATGACAAACAAAGTTTTCCTTTACACAACAAAAGTAATTTGTAAATACATTTTTTGTACTTAATTATTTGCTAATTTCAATATTAGTAAAGGCAAGTTTCCACACATCTCTAAATTATTTTTAGTACTGAAAAAAAACCCAATTAATATGTTATAATTATTCACTTACACATTAGCAAAAAATAGCTTCATTACTTAAGTTTTTTGATTTTTTTAAATAAATGAAACATTTTTTTAGAAATTTTGATGTAGTCATTATACCATTGAATATAGAATGTTTTACAAATTAATACCAAAAACAAAAAATATACATATGCAACTGGTGAAGATCACAAAGTACAATATTTGCTTCTGCAATTAGTAGTTTACGTGAGCTTTCCAGAAGTATGGTAGCAGATAGGCACTACAAAAATATGTGTTTTTTCTAAAATTACTACGAACACTACCTTCTATTATTATCATTAATTAAATTAGTTTCCACAAGGTTACGACTGATATAACTTCCAGCAATATAAACTGCATCATTCTACAAGCGTAATCTTTATCCCGTGATTTAGAACGGGCTAGAATATCTCTTTTAGGCAACTATGAATGAGTAAGAATTTAAGGTTACACTCGCAATACTCTATCTAATATTTAATAGACAACAATTACATAATAATGCATTAACATTTCCAGAAGAGCATGACCAAATGAATAGGATTAATTTCATTCCGATTAGTGTTTTATTCGAATACATATCGCTATTTGTAAAAGAGACCATAGGAAACTACAGGATGTTATAACAGGCAAACCCTTATTAAAATCGATCTGAATAATATGTTAGTTCAAATAATACGAATTGCAAGAGCAACTTGAATACTTGTTTGGCCTTTTAGCCAGAGACAAAGTATAATATCTGTTCTGATGATGCACTTAGACTATTTTGTCCACGACAAGTTACAGGACAACCTTTTAGATTTAGGCTATTTTTTCGTTCCACTCTTAAGTGAAACTTTGCCATTGCAAACAAAGGAAATACATAAGTAAAAATTCGGGTCGGCATTTTTTTCTTTTTTAACAAAAGTTATTTCTCACCTCGACATTTCAACTTAAAAGACTGTCGTTGTCAGTCCTCATCTAGCACAAGTTTCTCTTTCTTCCGACCACCCGCTGACATAAGCCAGCCTATTCTCACATTTACTTTACATGTCAATTTTCTTTGGCGCTGACTTGTTGCCCCCACGAGCATGTGGTGTGATATTTTTTTCTTTTTATTCAGACGAAATCTCGCGCGCACTTCCTAATTTTCATATGTGCCATTTTGTGGCTACTACTACTAACATCTACGCTAGCAAGCTAACTTACAGCTGCTGATAATTCCCACCCCGCTCATAAGTCCGTTACACAAGTAAACATATTTGATGAAGGTATAATTTCCCCAGACTATCATATAATTGCTTAACTCTTCTTATATAGTTCCTGTTTAATTAATTTAGCTTTGACCGAATGAATTCTCTTAATGAAGCCTAAAACAGATTATGTGAAATATCGATCTTCCTAAACATGTCTACTAGAGTCTGTTTCATCGTTTTATATAAATGTATCCACTTTATCCGTTTTGCTGCTAATCGCTGCCATATATATGACGATTTGTCTTTCCAAAATCTTGGAGCTGGGAGTGGTGGTTTATACTGATCTATAACTTATATATATATATATATATATATATATATATATATATATATATGTATGTATATATATATATATGTGTGTGTGTGTGTGTGTGTGTGTATGTCTGTGTGTCTGTGTGTAACTTATGTTTAAAGTTTGCATCTGATGCGTTGTAATAAATTCATGTGGTGTCGGTAAATGTTGCGCTGTTACTGTAAATGTCTCAGTAGATTCATTGCAATGACATATTATTGCATATAACCCGTGAGGTCTTCCATAGAAAATGACGTTATATAATTCTATATTAGTCTTTGGGTTTATTTTATTTTGCGTTCTCTTACGCTTTGAGTCTCTCCTCCGAATTGTGAGTATGTATTCATTCGAAATACGTTATGTCGTGATGAATGAGAAACGACATGACGTTTTTATTAAGATACATATTTGTATGTATGGACAGTTGAACAGGGGGTGTATAAATAAGTTTAACCTCGTTAGATATTTCGAGTCAGCAAGAAAGTGATATTGAAGAGGATCCAAGGAAAATCTAGATATATTTTTCTATTCGCATGTTTGCAATTCGGAAATGGACGGCAGGATCTTCTCCCTTTCCCTCTCATCATCTCTGTTATTCATTCTCTTTTAGTGTGTTTATGATCTGGTCCCTCTCCTTTATTATATGACATACGTTTTGGCAGTGATCTGATATATATGTCCATTCGCCCCAAAATCAAATCAGAAGATTTCACAAAATGTTTTCATTGCCGGATCTTACTTATTCGCGGTAATGTATGCACTGCTAGGCCCAACTCTCTTCCTGATATACATCAATGATCTCCCAAAACACATACTTAAATCATTCGTTGACATCTATGCTGATGACACGACCATCTATGGCAACACAGCAAAGACCGTAAATGACAAAGTTCTCTCATATTCTCTCTCCTCTGATCTTGAGCGCGTGGTACAGTGGGAGAGGAGGTAGCTGGTTACCTTTAATGCATCTAAAACCAAGCGCCTATCTTTACATCATCAACGCTCTGATCCCCATCTGGCATCAATTGAAATGGGTGGCTCTTGTCTAGGGGAAGCGCCATGCTGTGATAAGCTTCTGGGCTTGACCTTTATCCCTGACCTGAAATGGAATACGTACATTAAGTCAGTTGTCAAGGTCGCTGGAAAAATGGTAGGATCCTTCTACCGCCCTAGAATATATCTTATCCCTACTTCCGTTCTCTACCTGTATAAAAGGCAAGTACGTCCAAGGATGGAGTACTGTTGCCACATCTGGGCAGGAGCTGCTAAAACCAGCCTATCCTGCCTTGTCAGAGTACAAAATAGGCTTTCTAGCCTAGTGGGTGATGTCATTTTCTCTTCCTTGCAACCTCTCTCCACAGGAGAGACTTTGCGAGCCTGTCTTTGTTTTATTGTTACTACCATGGCAGGTGCTCGTATGGTCCCTACTCGCTAATCTTTTACGATAAACACCCGCCTAGCTGAAACCACTGTCAAAACTTTTCCGCACTCCTTATCTGTGCCAAAATAAAAACATAGATTCCATGAACAAAGCTTCTTTCTTAGAAGTGCACGCCTGTGGAACTCTGTTCTGGTTGCCTGTTTCCCATCTGACTACAACCTGGATGTTTTCAAGCCCAATGTAAACAAATTCCCGATTAACCGCCTCCTTAAGTAAGACACTTTATCAAATCTTCAACGGTAACGTACTGTTTAACACACTAACCCTTATCCCCGAGTGGTTTCCGGGCCTTGATAAGTGGTGAGTACCTTGCAAAAAAAACAAAAGAACTCTCCATCACAAGTAAATAACGATTCTTCCTTTCTCATTGTTTTAATAAAAATAACTAGCAATAACGACGTGACTCTATCGCTGCATATTATATTATAATCGTCTTCGAATCCAATTTTAAGACACAATTGTCAAAAATCCTTTCCATAATTAATTAGGTTTAGTTATGTAATATTTTTTTAATATTTACATTCAATTTATTACACTATATTTACCCGTATTTTCGAGTGGATTCTCATTGGTGTGTACCAACATATTGGAAAAACATTGCATCGAACTTTTTTCCTCATAGGAAACTTACGCTGTACATAATGATTTCGAAATAATAAATAACTTTTGAAAATGGTTGTGAAGTTTTAAATATTAAAGAATGTTCTAATAATTCAAAGACGCTTCCTCTATATAATGACAAGCAGGGAGGCCTGCTGTGGCCCAATACCGTATAAAAACAATAAAACTATGTCGTTGCGTTTATACAAAGCAGCTATCCTATTGATATTGAGCACCTTTTGATGATTATCTATCACGTTTTCCCAAAGCAAATCTGAGAAGAGTTTCTTGTTTAAAATAATAAAACAAAACACAGTCACATTGTTTTTCGACCTATTAATATATTTTTTCTCCTCCGTTAGTTTGATAAACTTAATTTCCTTCCATCCATGATACTATATAAGACGATGCCTCAAGAATACCGGTTTCTTTTTGTGTTTTTTGTAAGGAGAGCAGTATACTGTCATAATAATTACCAGGGATATCAGAACTGAATATTCTTTTCATTGTTTTGACTCTTCAGTATATATCCGACACAGACACAATTAACCAACCGAGAACCACATTACTCTATATATAAAAGCATATAAGGTATCAACGGATACACACTCGAGAGTCAAAACAATGAAAATGATATGCTGTTGTCGTAGTTCTAGTCATTATATAGTAAGTTGTTTATAGTAATCATATAATTATTTATTTGGCAATGCATAAATTATTAGAATTATAGTTGAAGTGTATTTAGTGTGTGTGATGTTCCTGTATAGGGATGTCATAAACCCGCATGAGGTGATTGCTATTATTTTATGAATATAATGTATCACCTGTAACCATTCGCTTTTTTAAGTATTGTTTTGTCAAAAATGAATTTATTCCTAAAAAAATGTGTACATAATATTCAAGCTATGATTTGTTTAATTAATTTTGGGATGATTGCATAACTTATACTTTTATATTCTTATTTTATGATCACAGTTTAAACATTCTTTCGTGATTATCATCTATCCGATGATACAAGACAACTGTATTATACCTGAACTAAAATATTTATAGAAGTAAAACGTAAATAATTCACATTATGTGTATCAGAATTTTTGTGGAATTTTGACACTCCTAACACAAAACTTCGAATAAAATATAAAAAAAATCGTAATTTCTCTTTTAAAAGTGGGTTATTTATCTTCTTTATAGAATATACTTCCAAAATAAACTATTAAAGTAATTTAAAAAATAATAGAAATATTATTTTTTATTAAAAAAAAAGACCGTGTAACATTCGTAATCAAGTAAATTCGCGAGTTCATGCAGCCATGTTTTTTACGTAATGAAATCAATTGAATTTTACGAATTAAGGTTTTTTTTTCAATTTTAAAACTTCAAAAATCTATCATAATTTTTCTATTTGTTAAATTTTTACGATATTTCCAGGGCCAATGTGAAATTCTATGCTCTCTCCAATAAACCGAATAAAATATTTTAGTCTAACGTTATTTTTTATATTCAACCCCCATTTTGAAATGTCGATTAAAAAGTAAATAATTAATTTACGCATCAAAGTTTTATATATCACAAATGGAAGATAAAAGATCAATAAATAAAATATTCTAATTTGAAACTAAAAAATAAGTGTTTTTGGAAATTTACCTGTAAAGTCAAAAGTGTAAAACCTTTAAAAAAAACACGTTAATTTTTTTAAATGAAAGTTCATGTGATGCTTACATAGTCAATTGACGACACTTTTTTCTATTTAATTCTATGTTTTCTTTTTTAGATATTAAAAAAATTCGCTCAATAAAGTAGAAATAAAATATATTGCTTAAAATTTCATCTATTATATTCAGAGAATTTAAAAAAAAACGGTAGAGTGGGTTTGTTTTTAAACGGAAAAAAACTATTATATGAGTGTGTTCAGTTTTCATTTACGGTGACCCCAAATTACAAATTTTGGTTTACAGCACGCAATAGAAAGATACATTAATTGTGACACGTGGAGCCATTGAAGATTCAACGCGAAAAAAAAACAATTGTTCTCCCTTTTATTTCAACTATGAAAAACATCTGATCTCGAATTTTTTTTTAAATACTTGCTTAAAAAAAGTATTCCATTAAAAAGGACATGGAATATAAAATATAAATATGAATAACTTCTTAATAATGAAGAATGGAAGTGCTCATTGAATAGTATTTTTATAGGTACGTGTTTTTTTTAATTTATGTACATATATATTTATAATCGCAGTAAGTAAAATTTAGTTCATTTTCTTTGAATGTATTTTAAAGAAAACCGATTTTAAAAAACAAATATTGAATAATTTGCTATTAAGCCTGTAATTTTCTTAAATTTTGGTATTTGCTCCTTTAATTGAAAAAGAAAACAGGGGTTGAATTACATTGTTGAAGTAGTTATAAGCTTCGACATATAGTAAGTTGAATTATTAAATTTCTTATACCCCTATTTTAATAGTCGCTTCTGATACACCTAATGCTTTATATGCCGAAATAAGTATGTATGCATCCGTATTAAAATGAACTTACAGTATCAACGATGAAACAGAAAGGTTACTGTTTACATATGTATTATTTACAACCATATACACGACATGAGGGTTTTTTGAAGAATTTGGATGCAAAACGAGATTGATCAAATTATATTTAGCAATAACATAAAATAAAATGATAAGTATTTACATTCTATATTATTAGCTATCTATCTATCTATCTATCAATCTATCTGTATACTATTATATAAGAAGAAACGGCGTCTATGTTTGTGTGTTAGGGAATTGCCGGGCTGATCTGTTTGAAATTTCAGACTAAGGAACTTAGTGTGTCCGGGAGTGTTCTTGCGTAGGTGTTGTATTGAAATGCATTTGATAGAAATCGAAAATCGATAATGAAGAAATCCGATTAAAGACGTAATTTCGATTTTGAATAAAGTGCTGGATTTTAAACGACTCGTAGTGCAGTTATTAGAGTGCATTTAAAAAAGCAAACGATTATAAAAGTGATATTCCCCTTAAGCTTTATGGATCAATTCCAATTGTGTGCAGCCAGAAAATAAAAGTTCGAATTACTTATTTCATGTCGGACGGAACGAGAACATGCAAAAATCATAAAGTAAACGAAGTTCTTTGTTCGAAATTTCGTCCAAATCCCGAGTTTGACAAACACTTTACTGCGTTTGACAAGATACACGTAAAGAAAGTCGGAAGTTACATACAACGCAACGTTGTTAAAATAATGAAAAATTAAAAGATGAGGCAGTTAATTGTAAGAAGATAATTAAGAAATCATGGTTAGAATCTATGTATCATTATCTTGCATTAATAAATCAAACGAAGGATTATCTGTACTGTTTAATATACAAACATTTTTGATGAAGTTTTTTTTTTAAATTTTAATTAATCCTTGCATTTTCTTTAGAGGAAATGATAAATCTTACCCCTGCATTTCTATTTAATTTATGGATAGTTTCCTTACAGCTACTACACCATCAGCTCAGTAAATGTTCAAAGTCGTATCAACTTACTTGTGGCTCAATACTCTCTCAAGCTCACGCACTAAGACCTTATAAGTGGTTGCTGCTTAGTGCAAGTACTAAATATTAGTGTAACGATTAAAGTAAAATATGCAAAATGTATATAAAAAAATGATAAAATCTCGTATCATGAACACAGGAAATAATCAAAATTTTATTATGATTGCTCTCATTAAGCCTTTTATTAAATATATACGTCTTTTCTTTAAAAAGGGAGCAATTATTTTACGTTTGTCTATCTATATTTCTGGTAAGCTTGATTTAGCTATAAACCTAGTTACTGTAGCAAAGGTAGTAATTATAAAAGAAGAGATTTTTTTTTATAAAAAGAACTTTGTAAATCCAAGCACAAGGCATGTTTTTAAATATATATTTAATATATTTCCTTCTATGTTTATAATATATATTTCTGTACATAAAAGTTCAACCCTTTAATTTAAAACCAAACAACAAATATGTCTTGTTAAATTTTCTCGTGTTTTTTTTAATTTTTTTTTTGTATTTTCTGGTGTCTTGGAAACCTGATTTATCACATTACGTCATAGATCAATAGAGTAAATTCGAATTACGAAGCTTGCATCCCACTTGAACATTTTAGTAAAAACATCTGCTCGTGTTTACAGCGGGCGATATTAGTATTACAATTAAGGTATAGGATACAACTCAACACGCAGAAAAACGAATTTGTATCTAAGAATTATTTTATGACATCAAATTCCTTAATGGTATTGCTGAATCGACTTTGCATATATTGCATAAATATATATATATATATATATATATATATATATGTGTGTGTGTGTGTGTGTGTGTGTGAATTTGGGTATTGCGTGTGCACATATTTTAAATCAAATCAAACAAGGTCTGACATCGGAAATACATTTCATATAACCTCGTTGATAATTTGCTGTAGTTTTATCTCATTTATTTTCTCAAGTCGTTTCTCTAACGTTCAAATACTTTCATCCCTCCTCTCTCCTCTCAATTTTCTCTGCCTCGATTACTTCTACAAGTGCCATTGTAATTCAACGCATGCATTTCCGGTATTATAAAATTTCTATCCCGTGACAGAAACAGTCAAACACAACCGGACACCTCACCCAAAGTAAAAAGAATCAGATCGATGTTTCAATAACAAATTTGCATTACTTGTCACGGAACACTCTTGAAATTTCCACGGAACTCTTCCAAATTCAAGAATTTCGGATTCTGTACAAAACAGCTGCGCCCTGACCCGGTTTTCCCACGCCTTTTAGTGTCGGCTCCCTTATTTCATAGAAAGTCGAAGAAACACCTCATAATGAATACATACCATCAATCAACTTACGCTCTGTCGCTTAGACTAAGACCAAAAGTGATTGGTTGAGTTGTCAACTAACCGAACTGTATTATTAATGTCTTCTTCATATCGTTGAAAAATATATGTTTATTTTATTTGTTATTATTTCAAAAGTGGTGACATTTAAGGACTTTAAATTTGTTCCTACAGAGGCTCTATAAACTTCAACCAATCAACGCATGTATATATATATATATATATATATATATATATATATATATATATATATATATGCAAAAGTAAAATTATATGAACATCAGAAAGGCCCTATGCAAGCTATCGATGCCTCGATGCCGTTAACCGTCTTGTCGCAATTTCAATATTTAATTCGTAAAATAATACTAAGCCAATGTCGAAGCCCTATGCATTGTCGAATCATATGACACATTGTCATATCTACATAAC
Organism: Euprymna scolopes; assembly: GCF_053919585.1. Lineage (NCBI taxonomy): Eukaryota > Metazoa > Mollusca > Cephalopoda > Sepiida > Sepiolidae > Euprymna > Euprymna scolopes. Next base: position 130,011,176 of record NC_136491.1, read on the forward strand.
TGTAAATGTTTTCTCAACCATTAAATCATTTCTCTCCTATAGGCTCAAAAGAGTAGTGGTCGATGGACAAAAATCGGAGGCGTGCAGGGGTCCCTCAGGGGTCCATCCTGGGCCCAACTCTCTTCCTGATCTACATCAATGACCTCCCTAAACGCATACTTACATCATTCGTTGACATCTATGCTGATGACACGGCCATCTCCGGCAACGCATCAAAGGCTGTAAATGACAAAGTTCTCTCTGATTCTCTCTCCTCTGATCTCGAGCGCGTGGTTCAGTGGGGGAAGGCGTGGCTGGTTACATCTAAAACCAAACTCCTATCCTTACATCATCAACGCTCTAATCCCCATCTGGCATCAATTGGGACAGATGGCTTTCGTCTGGGTGAGGCCCGTGTTTTGACAAGCTTCTGGGCTTGACATTTACTCCTGATCTGAAATGGAACACGTACATCAAGTCTGTTGCCAAGGTCGCTTGAAAGATGGTGGGATCCTTCTACCGCTCCAGAAGATATCTCACTACTGATGCAATTCTCTATCTATATAAAAGCCAAGTTCGTACAAGGATGGAATACTGCTGCCATATCTTGGCAGAAGCTGCTAAAATAGCCTATCCTGCCTTGACAGAGTACAAAATAGACTTCGTGGCTTAGTGGGGGATTCCATTTTCTCTACCCTGCAACCTCTCTTCCACAAAAGAGACGTTGCGAGCCTATCCTTGTTTTATCGTGATTTCCATGGCAAGAGCTCGTCTGAACTCTAATCTCTGGTCCTCCATCGCCAATCTTTTACGAAAAACACCCGTCTAGCCGAATCCACTGTGAAAAATTTCCCCCACTCTTTATTTGTTCCTAAATAAAACGTGGATTCTATGAACAAAGCTTCTTTCTTAGAACTGCACGCCTGTGGAACTCTGTTCCGCTTGCCTGTTTCCCACTGACTACAACTTGTATCTCTTCAAGTCCAACGTTAAAAACTTCCTAATGAACCGCTCCCTTAAGTAAACACTTCGTCAAATCTCCACACTAGTGTGCTTGCAATAACCCTTATCCCTGAGTGGCTTCCGGGCCTTGATAAGTGGTGACCACTGTGTAAAAAAACCCAAAATACTTACTAATAAAAGACCTATATATATATATATATATATATATATATATATGGATATATATGCATACATATATATATATATATATATATATATATATATATATATATACTGAGCACATTAGAAAATATATTTTTTTAGTTTAATACATTTGAACTAAGTTAATTTATATGCATACACATAGAGATATGCATGCAGGCATGCAGGCATTCATACATTGTTAGTATATCAGTTTAATACGGATAGCTGCGATGAATAGTTTGCTTCCTCATTTTTCGGAAATTCATTATATTTGATATCCTTCTATATAATGTTTTTTTTTAATTTTTATGCTCATATCTTTTCTATATTTATTTTATTTCTCCATTTCTATTTATTTATTTATTTTCACTTCTTGCTTTCTGTACCTTGACTCATTACATCCCTGTTATTTTTGTTTTTCATCCACTTTATCCACTGTATTACCCTACTTTTTTATTTTATATTATCCTTTATTTCTTACCTCTTCTATACCTAATAACAACGCACCCCTTTCGAACTATTATTATATATTATTATTCGATAATTATTATATTTTAAAACCCATCCACCCCACAACCTCTAGTAATTTTCCCCCTTACTATACCATCTGCATCCTCTATCTTACTCAATTAAAATATTAGTACAAAGCACCCTAACGTTAATTATAATATGCCACCCAATAACATATATCTCTTTTAAGTGCTGTTATAACTTCACATTACCCTACTAAAAATACCGACTTAGCATAAACCCCATATCTTATGTAAAAACCTCCCCATAGATGCAACACATCTACACACACGGTTAAAAAAATAAGCCTTTTCAATTTACCCTATATTCTACCCGAGAGTTTAAACACATATATTGTCCGCATATATTAAACCCTCAATGATAGATATGCTCTGAACCTACTTATATTATATAACAAACTACACGCATTCTTTATAATAGAAAGCAATATAGCTCCTCCAATAATGTCTTTCGCTCCTAATTAAAATATTGTTATACGTCGCATCCCCATTATATTACTTAGCATCTACTCGACTCTATTGACGAGAAGAATTATACTTCGAAATATCATGATATAAACATTTTTAACCAAAACCCCCAATTGATGTATACCTTTATTAAATAAACGAATGAATCTCTGTACATATATATACATATACATACACACAAACACGCACATACACACACGCACATATATAATATATATGTGTATATATATATATATATATATATATATAGATATATATATCGATAGATAGATAGATATGTTTTATGTCTCCATTTTCTCCTTTACTGATTCCTATATATGATCAACTATATGCATTTAAAATATTTTCTTATTCCGGGAGTCCCGTCAGTGATGTTATTTGGCTTAGTTCATTGAATGGGTTCGGGATTTCAACAGTATACGGCTATCCCGAAGTAGACCCCGCCAGAGCAGATCACTCTCGTGCACCCTCTTTCTGTGGCACGCTGTAAAACGCTGGACCTATTCTGGCCCACCTCATTTAAAGGATGCCACACGAGTGAATCTCGTTCGAGCAAGGTGATTAACGCTTTCCTATCAAAAATATGTTTACTTATACTTTATATATATATATATATATATATATATATATATATATATATATATATACTTTATACTTTATATATATATATATATATATATATATATATATATTTCTGGTTATATACAACCAAAACATCTAACCTTGATCGCCCCTTCGGTGCCTGTCGCGTAGTGAATAAAGACGTTGAATTGCTGCGCGTCTTGGTGATCATTTTATGAAGAAAGCGGTTTCAATCCTACCAAAACCGGGCAGGTGATTAGTTCGCCAATAAAGAGGCAAGACGACGACTATGAAAAGCAGTAATTATTGAGAATACTATCAAGATACTCAGCAATCTCTATCCCGTAACTGTTTACCACTTAACCGAAACGTTGTCAAACAACAACAACAACAACAACAACAACGAAGATCAAGATAATACTCCGACAAAATAAGTAAGTAAAATAAGTATATAAATTCTCATCTCAAAATGATTCCAATAATAAATAATGTAGATTCTTTGATATGACAGGGACGCGTTCGAAATGAATATTTTAGTCTAAGCATAGGTGGGCAACTGTACTTGACGTTTTTCTTTTATAGTTAAATTCATAATATGATCACCGTACAAGAAGTAAGTCAGGAATATAAAATTAAAAAAAAGTCATTTGATATAAAAGAGGAGCGTTTGAAATAAATGTTTATATTTAGACGATAACTGAAGGATGATACTTGAATTTTGCATTTTAAACTTTAATGCAAGCCATTATTTATAAGCAATAATTAAAAAAATAAATAGTAGCTACTCTACAATGCAATGTAGACAGCAATGTATTGTGGACTAAGTCACTGAGGAGAGGAATGTGAGGTTTCCTTCCCGGTGCATCGCGATGGGTTCCCAAATAGAGCAGGCACTCAGTCGATTGTGTTAAAAATGGTTGATTTCACAGATCTTGATTCCAATAAATATAAGATCCCCAATAAAAACGGACCCCACCTCTAATTAGGCCCCGTTTATTAGTGTTTTTTTCCGAATTAAATGAAACTTTAGTCATAACTCGTTTATCATATTCAAAATATCACATCAAAACACTAGGGTGTTTGGCCTTTTTTCTCCGTTGACTGTAAAATGCCCAGAGAAACAATTGAATGTCCTCTGTTTTTTTTGTTTTTTTTTAGGGGGGGGTCACCCTGTATATGAGAGTGTAGAACATTAGCTGATAATCGTCTGATCCCGATGAACGTTGGGCACACCATCCAGTTCTTATATATAAAAACGCTTTGTCTTTTCGTTGGCCTGATATTTTTCCATATGGACACCAAAAGGGCTTGGTCCATTTTTATGAAATTTAATACAAATATATTTTATGTGTCTTGTTGTGTTTTTAGAACTTTGTATATAGCATAATTATCAAAAAAAGTTACACAATATTACAAAAGTATTTTCAAATTAAGCATACTTCACAGTTTCCACTGGGAGTTCATTAACCCCTCTCTTATTTGTAGTTTAAATCAAATATAAAGCTAACAAACATTCATCTGTTTGAGGTGATAAAAAGAAAATAAATATACGAATCATCTGTTGGCGTAGCAATGAAGATTACTTAATTGCACAGGTAATTTGCAGCAGTTACGAATTCAGTAGTATTACTATCGTTGAAGGGTCAGCAGATAGTTGCAAAGAGTTAAATTCCTTGTTTGACTCACACTTTAATTGAAACGAGACAAAAGTGTCGACATCGTCGTCGTGATTCTTGCAGTTTGTCTATATTTTGAATTAGGTGTAGAAAACTGTTTATCTGAAAAAAGATGAATAACTAAAGGCTAACAAAATAAAAATAAATTCCTATTGTGGACGAGATGTGCTCTTGTTAAGCCGTGAACAAAATCACTTCTAAGAAGTGATAGTAACGATAAAAAGGAAGTGTTAAAGAAAAATGACGATAAACAATTGCCGAAAAGACTTAACAGCTGCTAAAAATCAATTATGGTTCAGGAAATTGAGGAAAGATTCTCAACCCGGGTTTCAATTCTATTAAATGATCAACATTTTGTGTTTTTTGTTTCTATTGTCTTATTTGATTAACCTTAATTGCATCACTGTTTCGAAAATGTCTGTGAAAAACTCAATTTCCCAAATTACACTTTTGTGTCTCGACGCCTATTATTCTCTTTTATTATATGGGTCAGTTTCAGAAATTTCAACAGGAATTTCGTCGATACACTGTATAACATGATTCATAAACATTACATTAATTTTAACTGTTTAATATCAATCCATGAATCCTTTTGTTAGTCGATAGGTTCGTTGCTATATCACATTTATGTTTGCACTAGCTGTTGTGCGGTTATATCTGTACGAAAATAATTTATATTCCCTATTAAACACATTTGTTGACTCTTCGGTCTGGTGTAAGGGTATATGTCAAAAGAACCTAGTATGAGCAGATTCTCTTACAAATAAACCATGGATCAAATATTAAAAAATGACAAAGAAATTGAACCTAAAATAGAACACTGTATAGCTAGAGGAAGAATAACGTCGCCTCCTCAAGTTTAACTCAACTTGCATTATTTAGCTGGATATTTTACTGGACTATAAATGAAACGAGAAGAGACGAAGGGACAAAATGTTTACTTATAACATAGTTAACTAGGCAATCATGGTGTAACAGTAATCTGCTTAACTGTTTACAACCTGAACGTTTGAGACATGAAAAAGAAATGCATATACTATTCGAATATATATGTATCGCATACAGGAATAGAATGTTCGCTGCACGAACGTCTCCCTTGATATTTTAAACTTCTACTTATATAAATTTCCAAAACACGATACGTTTGAATATATAGTGTTTTATTTAGAACTATTAGTTGATTTCCCTCAGATTTTAATCATTGATCGCGTTTTTTTTTTCTAAAATCCATGACCCTCTTGTTCTAGCTAGAGATGGAGCATTCGACCGGATTGCATACATTCACCCGCTATCAAATACATTTCAACTAAGATACATTGTTTAAGATTCTAACCGTCTCTTTAAATGCAATTATCTGTATCTCTCTTGCACTTGGTCTTCCGGGTATATTTGCCAGGTATGTTTAATGAACTGTGTCGCTCCTATGATTACTGACATAATAGCAATCTTAGCTTTCAACTTCTTTTCATGCTGTTGCATAACAGCTTATTATTCTATGGCCTGATCCTTTCTAAGCTCTGTTTAATACAGAATCGTGTGTCATCAACTTTCTCCTACTAGTTTCTATCTCCAACTTAGCATCGTTAAATAGCATCGTTTTTAAATTCTTTTTCGTAAGAATCGCATAGTTATAACAGTTGGTGTTTTTTCTAATTTCGCACCGTTCCTCCGGTATATGTTCCCAGAATTTTCTGCTATATTTGATACCATATTTGTATTGTTTTAATTATTTTCTTTTATTGTTGCAGTTTCACCCCAAACAAGGCACATTACCACTTTGTTGTAGGGGACTACTATCAGGGACATAAGCATCAGGGGTACTGTGTAGGAAGTTTGGTAGCAAGATACCAGTTCACATTACACTTGAACTTCTGCATGTCAGTACAGTCGGAGAAACAGGGACCCGGAAGGGAATTCCTAATTCTAGCTGTTCTGGGGAATCGTCCAATGCAGATATCTACACACAACATTTAGTCACAGGTATAGTAGATGTTCCCTTAAAAAGAAAAACTTACAAGCGTATCTCATGTGACCCACACTGTAAATGTCTGCGTGTCAAAAAATGGCTTGTTTTTTTGTACGTCCGTCCTTGTATATCTTCATTGCAATTCATCACACTTAAAGCATTTAAATTAATAGTTATGCTATCCTACTTATTAAATTTCCCTGTTATTTATATACACTCATTAACCTATCACTTCCAAAATATCATTACATGTAAAGTAGAACCCCGTTATATGGTTTTTCAGGTAACGATGTGTAATGCGATGGGTTTTTTTTCAGCACATGGTAACGGTATTTTTCCCGCGTTACGGTGTTATTTATAATGTTATTTGATTATATACATGTGTGTTATATACTTTACTGTATTTTGCTACTAATTTTTAATATGTACTGACGATCCCAACCTCGAAACGGATAATGCGGAATCACGAAGTTCTACCGTGCTTATTTCATGCGTCTGTGTTACCTGTTAAGATAAAATACAGTAAAACTCGTTAAGTGAATTTCACCAGTCTAAACATTATCATTGTAAAGCTCTAATAAAACTTATAGATCGTACATTTATGTAAAAAATTGTCATATACAAGTCGAGCCAAATAATATATTCAACAAGTTCAAATTTCATTGGTGATTTAATGTATCTTATACTTAGTTTGTATCGCTATCTCCCTTCTTTTTCTTATATTATGAGCAATGCCTCTTATTAGGGAAATTTTACTTCATGAACATCTGAACCAATTGTAACTCCAACATATGTCTAAGAGAATTGTATTTCCTTTAAACGTAATCACATTTGCAGTATTGTGTGGTCGGTTAGTTTTTCATCGCGTTCCTTGATTGGCTAAGGTAAGTGCACCATTTTTGGCTGGTTTTGTTTTTCTTTCTTTTTTTCGTTTGTTTAACTTCTTATGTCTTTATCACTTTCTTATCCTCACGCTATGCCTTAACTGTGTGGGTTATGGGACAAAAATTTGCTGCAGAATTAAATACGGACAGGAGAAAACTTCGTTACTTTAACAGTTATAAAATATATTCTCACCTTTAGACTGCCACGACTAATAGGGGGCATATCTTTGAGTCCACAATTTAAACACACCTTCCTAATATTCTCAAATTAAGTGAATTAGATAGAAATGCACAGAACACAATGCGAAGTAGACGGGTGCTCTCTATTTTGCTTATAAATATCTAAAATTTGCCAGTACATATACTATTATAAAAACGGGCGTTCACTATGAACTCGGAAACAGCTAGGCTGATGTTTTTTATTAATTTAACACGAAGATACTTTATGTGTATGCGAGTGTACTTACATTAGTTTTGTATCGGAATACTTTCTACAAGTATTAAAAATCGAAAATCCAACCAATCTGATATAGATAGAAACTTTGATTTAAGTTTTATCACCGGAAAAGTAGAAACTCCAGTCTAGAATATTAAGTGCAGATGTTATATAAGACAGGATCATGTTCGAAATTAATTTTGTAGAGGGAAATTAGACCATGATACTTCACTTCTTACGTGTAATTTTAATTCAATTTATTATCGAAAAAATATTTAATAAAATCAACAGTGTCTTTTGTGATAAAACCGGGAAAAATTCAAGAAAAGTTTTGGTTTAGGGCCAAATTGAATCATGATATTTTTTTGGCATTTAATATTTTAAGTGCAGTCATTATTTACAGATAATCGTATAAAATCAAATTAGTTTATCTACAGTGATCTGTAGACTACAGTGTATTGTAGACTATGCCATTGTGGGGCGACATACACATTTGTCCTTACTAGATCAGGAAACCAATAGATTTTGACAAAGGGCGATATTATCGATTAAAATAACAGTTTAGGAGGGACTGATACATTTGTTGATGTTTAATCAATCGCGGACAAAGTTGGGCTTTCCTGCTAGTTTGTTTTTATGTCGACAGAGTAAAAGTTACTCGATGCATATATCATTATTGTAATATGTTAGCTTATCACTCTTAGACAGAGTTCATAGAAGAGCTCCAGCCAATGTAACACTGGAGCTATTTCTGTTTGTGCGCTTGGGTGCAAAGTACTTCAATAAAATTTGTTGCGATAGTTTGGATGCACTCATATCTTTGCGACCGATTCAACAATCGACAAAAGCACTACTTTCCATTGAATTTCTTAGACTCCGAAAATCTCTCAATGCAAATAATATTTTACATCGTACTACTCGTCTTTCGAATCCTCTCTTTGCTAATTCTTTCCCGGCGTTACTAACAAGCAGGCATCCGAATGTATGTAAACAAACATCACTCTAATTTGACTGCTTTGTAGGCGTGACCGCTAATTTATTCAACACTTATGTGTCGGTAGTAAGGTGTTTATTTTTCAATAAACCTAAGTACAAATTATAGAAGTAAAATTAATAATCATCAACCTCGTGCATGTAAGTACCACGGTTCATGCAGGTAGAATACATTGGCTTATATGGACCTAGCTAATATTTTCACATATGAAGTTTTAATCAAAGTTGCATGCTATTGATATTTGCGCTTAAGACGTCGTCATAAGATATCATACTGACGAGATTATAATTATGTGCTTAGTAATAGAAATGACCGTATTCACCACTAAGAAATTAGAACAGTGATAAGCCACTGACGTTTTTCACACTTTTTGTTAGATCGTTTGTAAATGGGAATGCGTTTCTAATGAGAACATGCTTAATCTGGGCTGAGTTACATATACAAATTCAACCCTCTTAACTAAATATATCAAATTGCGCCGTTCTTCAATATATATATATATATATATATATATATATATATATATATATATATACACTGCATATCAAATTATTAACGAGTTCACATTTTTTAATTATTTAAGGAACGAGTGAATGAAAATCCATGAAACTTTGAGAAATTACTTACAATAATATTCAGATTCTACAGTCATAAAATAAAATTATTTAAAGCAGTATTTACGAAACTATGGCAGAAGATATGATTATCTGTTGCTTTCAGTGTGTCAAGTTATAAACGAGGTTGAGAAAAAACACACTATACCCATAACTTTTTGATTGATAGAATTTTCAACCATTAACTGAACTAGTAAAAATGCTTACAACACAATAACTGCATGGCAATTGCTACTTTGACATAATTAGTAAGGAATATGCTATCCTTTTTGATGAATGACTTGTAAAAACGTTGGTCCACGGAATTAGTAAAATTTGCGATTTCATCAAAAATTATTCCTTGCGATACCTCTTGGAGAGTAATCCACGACTCATCTTTGCCTTTAAGTTGGCGTCCACTTGCATAGATGCGTCGCTTCATGATACTTCAAAGTTTTCAATTGGTTTCAAGTATTCGCTTTTGTTTGCTGCATTCGAGGGAATATTATCCTGCATAAAAATAATGGTACTTATGTACGTTTACCTTTGCTTCTTCAGGTATGGTTCAAAGTGGCCATTCAGAAAAGCTATGTAAGCATTTGAGGTCATTGTATGCCTTCTGGGACAACGAAAATACCTCTCGTAATGCTAGCGCAAATCATTATCCCACCACCACCTTAAACGCTGATGACGATGTCGTCCAGTTAGGACCCATTCCTTGCTATAGACATCTGGACCATCAAGAGTGACACGAACTTTATCTATGAACAAAACTTTGAAAAATCCGTGTCCATGTTGTCCTCTGCCCATTTCAATCGGTTTTGTATGCGATGTTGCTTTAATGGAGTCTTTGTCACTGGCTTAACAGACCTTACCACTTCTTTCAGAAGGCGATATCGAGTACTTTTTGAGACATTCTTCAATCCGGCTTAGTCAAAGATTCTCGACTTGTCTGTTCAGGGTCATTAATATCTTCACGTTTAATTTGGAGTAGAGAACAGTGTGAAACTCTAGATTTACCTTTATCAGCTCTCTTACGTACCTTTGTTGGGTCCTTGACAGTTTGATAGTACCTTCATATCATTTTCAATATTTCGAGGGTAGTTTTACCGTTTGCCAGCTGTTCTGTAATTGTAATCTTTTCAGAACTACTCAAACACCTCTACGACCCATTTTAGTTACGAAACAAACTGCTTTGTTAACAATTTGACACACCTCAAATACCGTGGATTCAGCAATTACGAGTGCAAAGTGGTTACATTGCGCGGTACAGTCAAAAAATTTACAGTAAGCGCAGCTCAGCATTGCCAACGTTTCCGAAGCTTTTGATACGAAACTACCGGTAGTTTCTGAAACAGGGAAAAATAATCTTAATAATTTGACACGCAGTATATATATATATATATATATATATATATATATATATATGTGTGTGTGTGTGTGTGTGTGTTCGTATATTAATAAGCAACACTCAACATCCAAATGAATGCTTTGATGATAATTACGGTTTTCAAAAGGCGAACAATTAAAATATACATCTGCTTTACTTAAAAAATTGATAGGTTTATTTATGGTGTCTTTAACATATAAAAAAAAACACCCAATACTTTTGCTGATGAGGAGACTTTGTTTAAAAATAAACTATATGTAAAAATTATTGTCCGTGGCTTATATATATATAGCTTGATGTGTGTGTCTGGTCAGGAATAGGCTCCTGTAAGGTTGACTATTTAAAAAAAAAAACTGGAAAATATAATGATAGAAGATGTATCGAGACACAGGAATTGGTATGTTTGATCTTGTAGAACGGTGGTTCATTAAAATTGTGTGGTCTGCGTTTGTCCCTGGTCCACAAAGTATGAAATAAAAAAATAAAATTAAAAAAACAACGTTTACAAGTGTTTTTGGTATATATGTATAAGTATATTTAACTTAAATAGGGATAGTATAATAAAATTGTGGGGTCTGCGTTCGCGCCTGGCCTCCATAGAATGGAAATAGGCACAAACTTTAATAAAGATTTTTCATATCTATCTGCGTAAGTATATTTGATAATTATGTTTAAGTTTTCAGAAATATGGTATCATAAAATTATGCGGTGTTCGTTCGAACCTGACCTCTATAGAATGGAAATATGTCACAAAGTTTAACAAGGTTTTTTTAATATAGATCTACAGAATATTGTGGTAAGTGTTTCAGTGTGAAAAGGTATGGTTTGATAAATTATGGGGTTTATCTGTTTTATTTTTACTTTCATCATATGTTGCTTTGGTTTTGATACCTCCGAATTCAAAGGTATCTCTTTACAAACCTTCCTTTTAATAACCTATCATACTTTCATAAATCAGAGTCCATATGCTCATAAAGTGTTGGATGACATGCATCACACTGACATGACCCCACAATTTTAGTAATCTATTTTTCAAGTAATATAATTACAATTTTAATTGACGATTAAATTCCTTATTTTAATGTTTATTTTTATACCAGAACAAATTTCATCATTATATTCCTTTTCCAATAAACAGATGTGTAAGCTAAACAATTGCAATTCCTTATTTCAATATCATTCTGTATTTATTTATCTTATGATTTGAATTCTTAATTGCAAATTTAGCTGCGTAAGTTCGAATCCTTGATTATCCTATTTCATATTTACATTTAACTAATTCCCTTTTTTTTAATTACATGAAAAAGGGACAGCCCTTTATCAGGTACCATCACTTCCTCTCATTTTTCAAAAAAAGAATGCACGCATTTTTAAATTTTAGTACATTTTTTCTATATAACCACTTGGCTAAGAAGGATCAGACACCATAAAACATAACCGACACCTTTTTTCCAAGTCAGCCCTTTTTCAACTGACTTCATAATTTTATTTTTTTAGACCAGACTATCTATCTGATCTCCCTGGCATATTCCTTTTGGGTGTAGGGTAGTACCTCATATAACTCACGTCAGCTGCTTCTTCCAGCCACCTTTTTGCCGTAAACTGAGGTTTCATTTTACCTCTTTACTAAGTCAACGACTCTTCGTCCAAATGTGTATTTGATCCTTTCTTCTATTAATTTGAGATTTGTTTTCGTTTTTTAACTAACTTATCTTTTTGGGACATTCTTAAAGCTCATTTATTTTTGTGGTTGACTTCCCAAGTTTCAGATATGCCTTTCATCTACTGATTAACTCGGATTTCCTTGCCTGGACCCTTGGAAATTGATGAAGATCTAGAAATATCACCCTTAACTAACTAGCACCTTTTGCGCCAAAAAAAACTATTTGCGCACTAAATTCTATCTAATTGTCCGCTTTTTGTGGTTAATTTTTTCTCTCATCAGAGCTGCAAAGATTCAGCAGTGATATCCTGCATTCATGCCTCTCTACAAAATATAAGGTTATATCTCCTTACGTACCTACGGTATATTTTTCCTTTCTCTTCCCTCATTAAGCTATATGTGATTTGCGTACGGTACTGCTTCTCATATAGGTAGCTGGTACCCTTAAGGATTCTCGTATCCTCTCCACGCCAGTCTCTAATTAACTAAGCCAAGTCTTACCTCTTGCTTGGAATCGTCACATGCGATCAGCTTTTTTTCTAGCACTTAATTACCACAGGGTCCATCTTATTCTCCTACAGGGCATCTTTAATGTTTCCCCGGCAATCACTTTTCTTGCGAAAAATACTTATGGACTTAAAAAAAATACAAAAAATATTTTATTACAAAAGAAAATCTCTCTTTCGGCTTATCACATCTGTAAATACCTCTCAAAAATACCCGTTTATGCAATTGTTATTATTGTCCCACTCCTAAAATTCCAATTTATTTCTAAGCCAACCACTCGTCTTAATTAATCTTATTTTCTCCTAGATCATTTCAATTCTAATATATATATACCTAATAATTATTTGAATTCCTGTCGCGAAAAAAAACATAACATTTACATACATTTAAGACTTTTACAATATAAAACATTTTCAAAATACATACGTTACATTATACATCTAAACTATGGTTTTCACAAACAGTTGTAACTTTTCTCAAGAAAAGAGATATTTTTGATTTTCATATGTAAAAATTCATCCAGCGAGGCATTTTTGATATCAATTTTTATGAATGACATACTGATTTAATTTTCTCTGTGTTTGTGTGAGTTCACATTTTCAAAACAATTTATCAACCGAATTCAACAATTATACAAAACAAAATTTTTCGTCTCGTCTAATATATCTTAACATAACAATCTCTTTATTTTTTCTGCTTAAACTTTCTGCGTGTGTATGTATATTTAAACCATCTTTAAATGAATGAAATGCATGGTTAAATTTTTAACCATTCATTACGTATGTTTTCTATTCGCGGCATATCGGCCTTTTTTTCTAATTGTCTTGTATTCTTTTGCTCTAATGTGTACATGTGTGTTCATTTTTTTTCTTCTTTAATACAGCGTATGTGTGAGTGCTTCTCTTTTTTTTCTTCCTAATTATTGTTTTATTTCGTTTTGCATTTTTTCCTTTGTTTTTTTCTCGTTTTTTTCTTCTTCGCCTTCTGTGATCGTCCATGGAATGGATCCTTACGTTGTGTACCCGTGGTAACGCCAAATTTCTTTTTTTTTCAAACCCACCCTTGCTTTAGTGGACTAGTCACGTTCACAACATTACAAATATGTAACGTGGGTGGTGGTATTTTTATAAGGCACCAAAATATGTGCGTATGTTACGTGAGTTCTTAGTGTTCTTGTTTGTAAAACGACTCGTATATTTGTTGTTGTTCGTCTTAGGAGAGTCTTAGTGAGAGATTAGAGTCTTAAACATGTATATATAATGAGACTGGCTGTATATATATAATAGAGAGTGTACATGTTACTACACAATGAGAGGTGATTTGATATATAGATCAATAGACCGAGAGTTTGTGCGTTTGGCATTTATACGTTTGACAGTTCTGTATGAACGGGAGTGTTTCTATAAATATTGATACATATATTTCTTACCTATTTTTGAGATGATGATTTTCACAAAGTTCTTATAAATGGACAATACATTTTCTGCTGAATCACAACACGAAAACGCATATACACAAAGATGATGACGTCCTTTATTTCATGACTGGTCCATTATTTCGCTCGAAGAATTCAAAGTTTCTTTACATGGCCTTTTCTTCTCTAACCTTTCGCTTCCAAGTTTTGACGTCAGCAGCCGTATCTGACGTTGCTCTCTCGGCTTCCCCCAACGACTCTTCTCCCAGACTGCATCTAAAACTCTTCGTATATTGAGAACTCATCACGTCATCGTATTATTAAACATGTGCTCATAAAACACGTTGGATGACATGCATCACACTGACATGACCCAACAATTTAGTAACCTATTTTTCAAGTAATATAATTACAATTTCAATTGACGATTAAATTCCTTATTTTAATTTTCATTTTTTATAACAGACGAATTTCATCATTACATTCTTTTTCCAATAAACAGATATGTAAGCTAAACAATTGCAATTCCACATTCCTTATTTCAATAACATTCTGTATTTATTTTAACTTATGATTGGAATTCTCAATTCCAAATCTAGCTTCGCAAGTTCCCATCTTTGACTATCATATTTCATCTTTACATTTAACTAATTCCCTATTTTTACTTACATTAAAAGGGGACTGCCCTTTATCATGTAACAGATTTCCAACAGACATATACGCTACAGACGTATAATTTGGTGCCGTCACCACTTTTATTTAGCAAGAATATTTTTTTAAAAAAAGGGAAAACACGAAAAGTACCTAGAAAACACAAAAAGTGTCCTTTAAAAACAACAAAAACCTATTACCACGGACAGATTATTGAAAAAAAATCGAGACTGTCAAATGAAAAAAAAAATCAAATACTTTCATTTTGAAAAAGAAAAAAACAAAAATAAGAGACAAACGAGGTAAGTCGAATCCGAATCTTTCTTTGCTTGCTTCGTCTCTTAGGTTATATATATATGCATATATATATATATATATATATATATATATATATATATATATATATATATATATATATATATATATATATACATTAAAAAAACACTTCAAGCTTTAAATTAAAAAAAAGAAAATGAAAGAAATTCGTGATTGTTTGACAAAATTTATCTAACAGAAGACAAAGTTGATTTTTTGTCTTTTAAATTGTATTTTTGTTTTCTCATCTTACGTTGTTTTTTGTTTGTTCTTTTTGGTTAAGTTGAAAAAAAGATGGAACAGCAAATCTTTTCAAATTTCGTACAGGACTTAACCATGGAGCTTAGGAATGCGGTGGGGGCCGTCTCAAAAACTGTACGAGGTGAACCCCTTCTAAAGAATATAAAATCTTTAAAAATAGAAGGGAGGGTTGATATAGGGTGGGGTTTCAAGATATAAAAATATATGTTAGGATAGTCGGTGCTGCAGATGAAGAAAAATGTCAAGCAGCACTATTATCCACTAGGGGCACGGCTGGACTCTTCATTAACGGATCAATGTCAAATAATGAAAGGTTAATCGCCTTGAATTGAAAAGAGCCTTAGAAGACTATCATGGGATAATCGCAAATCCCAACAGAACATAATAGAATAGCTAATATAAGATAGGGTAGAGAATACACTATTCAAGTTTATATGCAGAGAATAGTGCGATTAGCAGAGGGAGCATATAGTGCCATAGATGCCGGTAATGAATTAGTAAATAAAACAAGTTTTAGGATTTTTTATAGAGGGTTTCAAAGATAAGGATGTGAACATGTCCGTAATGAGGGATGAACCTACGGATCTCCATGCAGCTTATGAGAAATCCTAAGCAGAAGTAAAATGAAAAATTCGCCTCAACGCAACTCGTGAATACGATGATGAAACCATGGAGGCTTGTCCTGCGAGAAGACAGGTTAGAGTCGAAGCCGTAGGTCCAGCGAAATTCCCAAAACAAGATAGGCGGAAAATATTAGAGAATAGGGGGTTTGTATATAAGACTAGAGAAAAGGAAAAACTACTAGACAGGGTATAAGGTGCTTCAATTGTAGTTAGGTGGGCCACATATGGAGAGATTGCAGACACCGCAGTAAGGAAAACGGAGGCGCACCGTTCGTACAACGCCCGACGGACGGAACGAAGCATACCGACGCATGTAATCGGTAACATGGGTGCTGCAAATTCCGTTTCTGTTAGAATAGATAGAAATAGACTCAGGGCTTTAGTAGATACAGGCGCAGAGGTTTCTCTCATAAAAGGTAGCGTTTTTAAAACACTTATACAGAGACCTGAGCTACATAGTAAATCAATGAATTTAAGGACAGCTAATGGGTCCTCATTAATTGTGGAAGGTATCGCCCGATTAAGGATAAGGATAAGAAGTCAATTCACCCACCATGATTTCTTTGTGGTGAAAAACCTCAATAGAAATATAATACCAGGCCGAGACTGGCTTAGGCAAAATGAGGTAAGGATGTACTTTGACTTAGGGGCAATAAAATAGGAAATGAATATATAGCGTTAAAAAAAGATGCTCATATCTCAGCTATAGTAATACTGGGGGAAAATAACATTAAACCCCCAATACCTGCATACGTGCACAGCTCATGCGCGTATTAAAACGGTCAAGGGATAGAGTATGAAGTAGAGCAAATAGACGATTTCTTAGTGATCTTAATGGTATTTCAGTAGCAAATTCCGTAGTAAACATTCAAGGTTCAAAAAGTTTTCCGCTTTTAATAATGAACAACACCAATCAGAGGGTTACCTTAAGAAGAGGGTGCAAGATAGGTAGGTGTAGAGCTGCTGGTGAAATAATGTAGATTACCATGCCAAAGAAACATAGTGACAAGATTCCTGAAGAAAACTTGCAAGGGATAAACGTGTCCGAAGAATTCAAGTTAGAGATTAATAAGGTGCTTAACCGGAATAAGGGCTTGTTCGTTACGGGAGATAAGAACTTGGGCAGTACCGATACCGTAGAGATGCGTAATGATACTGGAACGCATGAGCCATACGGAAATGACCGTACCAGACGCCGCTAAAGCAAAGAAAAGAAGTAGGGTAAGCAATAGGGGAAATGATGCAGGCTGGAGTAATCGAAAGATCGAACAGCCCGTGGAGTTTTCCGATATATTTAGTAGAGAAGAAAGATGGAACCAAAAAGAAGTATGTTCGACCGTTACCAGTTATTGATGATATGTTCGTCTCGCTTGGGTCGGCAAACTACTTCTCAAAGTTAGATTTGAAATCAGTATACTGGCAGGTTAAATTAAATGAGAACGATAAGGAAAACACTGCGTTCACCTGCCAGAAGGGGTTCTTCCATCTTTAGCCAAAAGATTTTGCGTCACATAAGGATGCTGAAGACTCATCGGTTGCACACGAGCGTCCTATATTATCGGATTTAGATGTATGTAAGGAACATGAAGCAGATAGGGAGATTGTCGATTTAAAGATGCGAATGAAGAACGGTTAAGCGTCCAAGATGAAACAGAAAAAGTACATAATAATGGACGATATAGTATATTACTTGTCGCAATCCGACGACGAACCGAAATTAGGCTATATATTCCGTCACATCTAAGAGAACGTGTGTTACTTCAATACCACGATGATAGTAGTCACATGGGCGTGGAACAAACGTTTCACGCTATTAAGCCAAAATATTTCTGGCCTGGTTTATTAGAATACATTGATAAATATATTCCGTGCCAAACCAAAAATTTGAGGGAACAGGAACCTCAAATGCAGGAGAGCGATTTGCCTCCTTTTCCTTTCGCTAAACTAACGTTAGATGTTTCCGGGCCTTACCCCAAAACTCTATCAGACAACCAATACATAGTGACTTTTATAGATGTGTACAGTGGCTGGCCAGAGGCTTTTGCGGTTCCGAATAAGAAAGCAGAAACAGTGGTGCATCTATTGATTGGCGAGATTTTTCCCAGATTCGGGCACCACTGCAGCTTTTAACGGATAATGGGCCTGAGAACATAAACAAAATAATGAAAAATACATTAGAGGACCTCAATGTGCATCATGTGACCACATCGTTCTATCACCCCCAGAGTAACGGCAAAGTTGAAAGGTTCCATCGAACGATGCATGACGTCCTAGCGAAGAAAATAGGGGACAATGAACAGTCGTGGGATATACACATGAATCAGATGTTAAGGTCTCTTAGGTTCCATGTAAGCGAACCAAAGAAATGTTCACCCTATTATTTATTCTGCAATAGAGATGTTGTTCTGCCGTTGAACAATATTCTAAGACCCCGTAGAGTATACTAAGGGGATGAGAATCATGAAATCGCTCTACAGGAAATGCCTCGAGCCTTCACCTTATTAAGGAGTAATGTAAAGAAGGCTAGGAAAAATGATAGATAGATCTAAGGAGAAAACAGAAGTCGTCGAATGTAAGGTTGGTGATTTGGTGTATTATAAAACACACATGAAGCGAGGAAAACTAGATGTACGATGGAAACCGTACTACGTAGTGATAGAAAAGACTGGCCTGGTGTCATATAGAATCACGCATCAATTAACGAGCTCTGTAATGAAGGCGCCTGCAGAACATCTCAGGGCAGCGTCTATCGAGGAGTGGGAGATTCCCATTTCAGAGAAACCGTTAAGAAAAATTGCATTGTCTGCTCCAATGAAATCTAGTGATTCAGACAGCGAATCAGCCACAGATGAAGCTGATTATACAATGCAGAAGAGTCGTCATCAGCGGGAGGGGTCGGATGAGGAATCTGACGTACCGTTGATGGAACGAAAAATCGTGACACGGAGCATGACGGCGGGACGTGAAACCAATATAGACGAAATCAGCTGTCCGTATACGTCGTATGCAGTGCACGAGAATAGAAATAGGGGCAAACCTATCGTAAATAGAGTTAGGGCGAGGTTTGGTGCTGGGAGGAAGAACAGGAGAGAGGGAATTGTTTAGGATCGGTTAGAAAAATACTCTGTTTTTAAATAAAGTAAGCATCTACCGATTGAAGGCTGCAACATGACAAACCACTAATGAGAAATTTCTCTCGTTGCGGGATGACAGGCTATACAGGATTGATAATTGTGCTACTCCCTATGTTGACCTTGACCATGGAAGTTTACCAAAATGTAATCTTTCAGGTACGGGATGAGATATCGATCACACGTGCGAGGTTGTTAGTCACGTTTGCAATACACCTCACACCATATGATCCAGTCTTCAAGTGTCTGGAGGTGAGCATCAAGGACGCTCAAACCAGGGTGAGGAAGATTTCCCTCAAGAATCCCTAGGAGATACCAATGTGAATGGGGAATTTGTAGAGGTTAAAAGAAAGCGACAGGAATTACTAAATAAATATAAGGAGTATTGCTCAATGAAGGGAGGACTGAAAAGGGCCATACTGCCATTTGTACGGGACGCGTAAAGTTACCTGTTCGGAATAACATCGGAAAAAGATCTAAAGGTAGTACAAGAAGAATTGAAGAAAGTAGATAAAACTCAGGCTCACATGCTACACGTAGTGAAAGATAGTATCTTGATAGTAAACCTAAGAAGACGTGAGGTGAGAGAAAATAGAGGAAAGATAAATGAACTTATTTAGGGTTGAAGGAGCATTGTGTTATCGGTGGCGAATGAAACAAAATGTCTACACGAACGGGTGTCACGTCTGGAAATCATTACCCACAGATACTGGTTATATAAGATGTTTGTTGATAAGTTGAGGTACTATTTTTAGACGTTCACTAAATAATCTACTTACAGCTCAATCTACTGTCTTTGGGGCATTTGTCACAAAGCATAATAGCTCCGCATGATTTGAGGATGATGTTGAGGAGCGTATCTCAAGCACTCCCAGATTAGTTCAAATTAGCAAGTAAGCCAGATAATTATTACAGAATCCTTAGTTGTTCAACGCTTTTTGACGAAAGGTAAATAGTAATTGTTGTAGAAGTTCCGGTGTTGGATAGGGTTAACTCCTATATACTTTATAGAATACTTAATTTTCCGCTTCCCTTGCCCACCCGTCCAGGTATAAGGAGAGAATCTAAATTGTCCGCCAAATTTAAACTGGAGGAAGAGATGATAGCGGTGAATGGGGCCGGAACTGAATATTACCTTTTGAATCATGATGAGGCGGCTTGATGTGCCAAAAGTGTGTAAAGTGTGTGTCAGGTATCCGGCCCTGTCTACACTATATATACGTAACAATAATAGGGCTCAAATTAAAAAAAAAAAAATGACCGTTTTTTTTTCTCATTATACAACTCCAAACACCCGGGCAACGCTGGCCTGAAGTGCTAGAATTACATCTGAATGAGATCTCTGTGGAATTTGCATATGTTCTGCTAGTATAATATTCGATTACTGTAGCCAAGAAGAGCAAACATGATCAAATATCTGGGGCGATTCAAATTTTGTAATTATATTGTAACATCTACATATCTACATAATGTATTGTTAAAAAGCATTACTCATCAATTCTGCGATTTATTTTTTGCAGGTGTTTGTTTGCACGTTAAAAAACGAAACATTTATTATCAAATCCAAAATTTGAACATTTACTTCCAATTTTCGTCTGACAAATTACGTTAATTATTAATAGCTTCTACTTTTAGCCTTTTTTATATTAATATCTGAGGTTCGTTTTGTATTCGCTATAAAATTTGAATAACATAGTTAACGGGCATATACTGCATTCACCGACTGACTAAATGAGTTTCATCATAATTGACAAACATTGCCTTACATTGCCAAACAGAGTAGAATATTCATTCAAGTAGGTTATACAGGGTGTCTCACTTAAAATTTGCCCCAAAATGTAGTAAAGATATGGAACATTATAATTAGTTGGTATAATTACCTGTAGCATTATTTTAATTGCTTGTGGTGTTATAAAAGATGCTGGAAGTGCATTTCTGGACACGTTTAAGGACGTTTGCGGATACTGCGTATAGATCGTCTCTGGTGATTCTCCTGATAGCGTTGGTGATGTTCTCCTTTATTTGGTCTAAATTGTGAGGATTGTTTGCATAAACTTTTGGTTTTAAAGTCCCCCAAAGATAAAAATCACATGATTACAGGTCCGGGAAACGTGATGACCATAACTTTTGCTTATTGTTCTCTCTTCCGTTAACATGTAATGAACTCGTGTCAGAGATCTGTCAGATGTGTGACAGGTAGCGCCAACTTTTTTTTT
This sequence comes from Euprymna scolopes, assembly GCF_053919585.1. Lineage (NCBI taxonomy): Eukaryota > Metazoa > Mollusca > Cephalopoda > Sepiida > Sepiolidae > Euprymna > Euprymna scolopes. The sequence continues at coordinate 130,032,601 of NC_136491.1, forward strand.
CTTATGTTAGTTGGTTATTAAAAGAAAGATTGAATAGATCAGGCTGATTTTAAGTGGGGCGCTTGAATTGAAAAAAAGAATAGAGAAAACTTAGCTCAACCGGGCTATCTTTTAGTAGGCCGTCCTGTATTAGGAAAAAAAGCTTAACCATTACACATTCCATAAAAAAATAATTGTTTGTTTTTTGTTTTGTTTCAGTAAAAATGCTTAGTTTTTGCTAAAACGCGTACTACCGTCAGAATATTACTTTACTGTAAAATTATATGCGTAAATAGTTTTCAAACCCATATCTAGTTTGCCGTTTTATTTAAATAAATGGAACTATATAAAATGATGATGAATATAGAGCACAGTTTTGCAAAATACGACTATAGCAATGCATATGAAAAGATACATTTCTTATAAACTTCAAAAAATAGATAGGTAAATAAGCTATATATGTGAATTTGAAAATTACTACGTATAGGATGTTTCTAAATATTCTTGCGACATTATGGTTAAATAAGCTTACACATATTAATTTTAATATAGTTAACATCGATGGAAAAATATACACATATAGAGATTAGACATAACAAATGTTTGACCATTTAAGTGCACTAGGTTATGTATGTGCAAAGATGGTGAATTCTCACTGCGAACATAAATGCTTTAAACTTCATTAAGAATAATAGACGTTGCTGATAAAAAAAATACATAACAACGGAACAAACTCCGTGCATTGTTGTTCTAAATCATACTTTTAATTTCTCAGTAGATAATATGTTGTCATTTTTTTAATATAATGTATGTTACTTGAATTTGCGCATATATCGCTTCTGCGCAATACATTTTTTATGTCATAAGTTAAATATCGCGGAGTTAATTCACGTATAAAAATAACTAGGGATAGGACGCGGCTTTAAATCATCAACCGAAAGTTGATATTTTAACCGCATCTGTGGACGTTTACGGCTCAAACGAATATCTATTTTTTTAAAATTTTTTATGTTAATGCATTATAAATTAGTGACATGCTATCCCCTTTAATAAGATGTGTGGGAGAGGCAGCTGTCTATGCATGTTTATAAAAGTGCATGCACATAAGCGACCTTTAATTATTTAATAACGCTTTTAATTTCCCTTGTGTGTAATAGTCACACTATTTATTTATTAAACTCTTGTGTGTAATAGTCACACTATTTATTTATTACACCCTTGTGTGTTCCATACAGCATCAATTTATTGTATGCAGGTGATTATGGTATGTGTGTGAAAATAGTTTTTAAATTAACATTACTTAACCTCTACCGCTGGCGAGGACAGAGAGCACGCATGTTTATGCAAAATCTGACAACTTTTTAGCTTTGGGCGTTGAACTCGTGATCCTGATTACAAGGTTCTCAGGATTGGCAGAATTATGCACGAAATATTAGACAGCGGGTGATAATATAATCAATATATATATATATATATATATATATATATATATATATATATATATATATATATATATAATGTATATTATATGTGTGTGTGGGGAGACTGAAAGAAGGTTGTAGAAGAGAGAGTCATACATAACAGCATACCATAAATCAATGTTTGTAAGATACAGCCATCTAATCTGTGCGTTAACCAACACATGTTGCTATACTATACGTAAGTGTGATAAAAATATCGAAGTTCTTTCTAAAACGTAAAATTATAAAATTCTCCTATAAAGTCTAGCGAGACCGACTAACGTAAGTGCTAGTCTAGGCATACGTTGAAGGCCGGGCGAAAATATATAAGATAGACGTAAATGTTGCAGACTGACAAAAATGCATTTTAAAAACAATCCTGACAAACAAACAAACAAACAGAGAGTCTTTCGCAGAGATGTTCAGACGCATATACAATGAGACGAATCTACATTACGCCTTTTTCAACTGGAGATGATAGCTGACATTGGTGCGTAACAAACGAACAAACCAACAAATGAAACTGCCTGTAGAATATATGTTAAGACCTACATAGAAATTACGCGCATATAAATATATAGATCGGAACACGGAAAGCTACACGCACATACACACGCACGCAAACATACATGTATATATACATATATATATACATACATATATATATATGTATATAATTGTATGTATATAGGTTTTGATATTGTTATAGCTAATATGACGTACGTATTCCATTAAGTTGACCGTCTGCCCATAATGATAATGACTTGAGATTAGACGAACCACTATTATTAGTACGATCTTCGATCAGAAGTGACAGGATATAAGTCTTATTAAATGTAATTCCCGGAGAGCAGAGTATTTTTACATTCAATCCTTACAATGCATATCGCCACTTGGTCGTAAGTAGCTACCGTTTGGGATCATGTGTAGGAAATATTAAAAAGGTGTTGGATTACGTTACATTTAAACTTCTGACTAGAAGTAAACTCAGGCAAGCAGGTAGTAGGAAAGAGAATTTCAATGTTAAGCCGTTCGAGACATGAAACTATTAGAGTACAAAACTTTCTGACTTTTACGGCGCAACTGTGATAGGGTGTGATTTTCTTGCTAAGAGGGGTTGTCGGAGATAGGTATGTCGAAGTGCAATGAGTTAATCAGAGCACATTTCATTAGAATATTTGTAAAACACGCACGGAGATGTGGCATTGCGGCTATATGGACAGACATTCCAACTTAGTGGACAAAGTAGGACCTATCAGATTGAACACATTGTTTGGACCATATCGAAGAGGGGTAGGCTAGTGGTAGATGAACCTACCAATATGTGACAACAAGACCCCATGCATGGACAAATGGTGGCCTTATAGACGCACAGGATACCGTCAGGTGTGGGCAGTCTTCTAGGTAAATAGAGGACACTTGCCTTCTTTGCAGCAGCGTTTGTAATGGCATTAATGTATTTGTTTCAGTTCATATTGCCGAGAAGTTTGCAGAGAGAATTCTTAGATAGAATGTTATTTACCATGATTGGTTGGTAAGGTGTCGTGTAACTGTTACAGTAGATCTGCTTAGTCTTACTAGAATTAAATGTGAGGATCCTTTTGTGGCTCCATTCCATTACGGTCGTTATATCATTTTCTTTCGATTCTGCCATTGTCTTAATTTGTGTATATCCGTTCTTCCCTCGAGCATATCAACAAATATACCCATCTCGAACACAATATTATCAGGAAGGGCGATTATGAATATAAGGAATAATAGCGATCTAAGTATCAACTCCTGAGACACTCTTGCATTACTGTTGTACCGCTTGGATATATGCGACCCCATGACAACCTGGATTGTCATAATTACATTTAGTAATACAGTTACAGGAAACAACACCGGCCATATTCTTTCTAAGCGAAACTGGAATAGGGCCGACCGCTTCCCTAGATGAGTTCATAATTAACGTATACTCTAACTTAACGTCTAAATCTGACCCCCAAGATCGCTATGAGCATGGAATATGTGCCTACATCAAAGATGGCTTCCCATGTGGCAGGAATATCTCTAGGAAGATCCTAATTTACCTTATATGTGCTTCCGGATTGCACTTGCTTACACCACTGCTTTTATATTTGCCCTATATCGGCCCCACAACAGCGGAGTTACTATCTTTAAAAGCATATCTGAGAAAATAGACCACATACTGTCTGCACATCCCTCGGGTAACATCCACATCTGTGGTGATTTCAACGTCCATAACGTGAAATGGCTGAACAACTCAAATAATAAGGAAGCTGAGGCGAGGTTCTGTCATGATTTTGCCATTGCTTATGACCTCACTTACATTGTTTATGAGCCCACCCGTGTGCCCGATACTACAGGTCAATATGCAAGGCGCCTAGACCTTTTTCTCTCAACTTCCCCTGAGCTATGTTCCTGTTCCATTCTTTCTCCTCTAGGACCCTCCGACCACTCTATCGTATCATTAATGAAATGTTACAAGTCCCCAAACGTACCCCTCAAGCGTACTGTATACCGATACCTCATGCCTGACTGGGATAGCTTCCGTACATTCATATCTGATCTACCTCTGCATTCCATGTTTAAAAGGATGTGTCATCTATAGTATCAGAACTAACCGAATTGTTAATTGAGGGCAAAGACCGAGTCATACCATCTAAATAATTCCAATAAAAACCTAACAGCCAGCCATGGTTCTCCCCAGAATGTGCTGCTGCCATCGCACACAGAAATCATTTTTTCCATAGCTACCAACGTAATAGATGCACTGAGACTAAAGCTGCTTTCAGGAACGCCAACAGCCACTGTAAAAGAGAAATAAAAATGAAAGGGAGCTATATGCCCAGTCTGTTAAATCCAAAGTAGATGATCAGCGGCTTGATTCCCACCAGTTTTGTCAAATAACAACTAGGATCCCGAACAGAAGTGTGCGTTCTATCCCAACCATTATCAACGGAGCAGAGGTCATCTTGTCAGAATCAGACTATGTCAAACTATTTGCCAAGAAATCAGCTAATTCTACCCTATGCGACGAAGGCCATCAACTCCCCATATTTCCTTCTATAACACAGAACACGTTAGGTAACATACGATTATCTGTGCATGAGGTCGCCAAACTAATCAAGAACCTTGATTCCAGTAAAGCAACTGGCCCTGACGGCATCCCAATTATAGTGTTAAAAAAGCTTCAACCAGAACTTGCTCCCATACTTACGAAACTGTTTAAGCCTTAAGGAGAAGTGCTTTCAAACACCCTGGAAAACCTCGTCAGTATGCTCGATATTTAAGAACTCAGGTGATGTCATCTCCCTCTCAATACATACGAATAAGTTTCCTGTGTGCCATGAGTAAGTTGCTGAAATCCATATTAAATAGAGAAATAGTCAACCACCTCAGCTGAAACAACCTTCTTAGTGACACGCAATATGGTTTCCGTGCTGCAAGATCTACCGCAGATGTGCTAACGGTTATATCTCATAGGATTAATGAATCTCCTGACGAAGATTTCCTTTCTAGGGCAATTGCTCTTGACATATCAAAGGCCTTCGACAAGGTATGACATAAATGTCTACTTCACAAGATTTCAATCTACAGTATAACTGGAAATATTCTCTCTATCATTACATCATTACTCTCTGATAGGCTCATAAGAGTAGCAGTTGATGGACAAAAATCAGAGGCCTGCAATATTAATGCTGGAGTCCCTCAAGGGTCAATCCTGGGCCCAACTCTCTTCCTTATCTACATCAATGATCCCCCTAAAACATACTTAAATCATTCGTTGACATATATGCTGATGATGCGACCATCTACGGCAACATATCAAAGGCTGTAAATAACAATGCTCTCTCTGGTTCTCTCTCCTCTCATCTCGAACGAGTGGTTCAGTGGGAGAAGACGTGACTGCTTAACTTTTAATGCATCTAAAAGCAAACTCCTATCTTTATATCATCAACGCTCTTATCCCCATCTGGCATCAACTGAAATGGATAGTTCTCGTCTAGGAGAAGCCCCATGTTTTGACAAGCTTCTGGGCTTGACCTTCACTCCTGATCTGAAATGGAACACGTACATCAAGTCTGTTGTAAAGGTCACTGGAAAGATGGTGGGATCCTTCTACCGCTCCAGAAGATATCTCACTACTGATGCAATTCTCTATCTATATAAAAGCCAAGTACACCCAAGGACTGAATACTACTGCCATATCTTGGCAGGAGCTGCTAAAAACAGCCAATCCTGCCTTGACAGAGTAAAAATAGACTTAAACTCCAAGATAATGAAATCCAAGCTGTATATTGTGTAATAATTATAGGACAGTTATCTTGGATTTTACCGCGCAATTTGGAACTAAACCTTTGTGTCCTTTGCTTCAATTTCCCCTGCGATGTGACTTCTATTTACTTAATTTGCTATTATGATTTTCTATGTCTAACTTCCGTTAGCAAATAGAGGTGCGATAACCAGAGAGAACTTTGTCATTTACAGTCTTTGATGTGTTGCCGTAGATGGTCGTGTCATCAGCATAGATGTCAACGAATGATTTAAGTATGTGCGTTGGGAGATCATTGATATAGATCATGGAGAGAGTTGGGTAGAGGATGGATCTCTGAGGGACTCCAGCATTAATGCTGAGGGCCTTTGATTTCTGCCCATAAGAGAGAAATTATTTACTGACAGAGAAAACATTTCCGGTCATACTGTAGCTGGGAACCTTGTGAACTAGCCCCTTATGTCATAACTTATTAAAGGTCTTTTATATGTCAAGAACAATTACCCTAGAAAGGAAGCCTTTGTCAAGAGATACAATAATCCTATCAGATATAACCGTTAGCGCATCTGCTGTAAATCTGGCGGAACGGAAACACTATTGCATGTCATTGCTGAGGTGGTTGCCTACTTCTCTATTTAATATAAATTCCAGCAACTTACTCATGACAGCCAGGAGACGACTAAACGAGAGGGAGACGACTAAACGCCTGGATTCTTTAATACAGGGGCATATTGATGAGGGTTTCCAGAGCGTTGGAAAGCGCTTCTCCTTAAGGCAACACTTAAACATTTTTGTAAGTGTGGGGGCAAGTTCTGGTTGAAGCTTTTTCAGAACTATAACTGGGATGCCGTCAGGGATAGTTGCTTTACTGCAATAAAGATTCTCGATTTGCTTGTCGACATCACGCACATATATTTGTATACTCTTTCACAGTGGTTACTGGCAGTCCTGAAAGCAGCTTTAGCCTCAGTGCATCTATTACGTTGGTATCTATGGAAAAAGTGATTTCTATGCGCGATGGTATCAGCATATTCTGGGGAGAAACATGGCTGGCTGTTAGGTTTTTGTTGGAATTTTTGGATGGTATTAATCCCTCTATGTCTACAAGTAACAAGGTCTGATAGTATGGAGGACACATCCTTTTTAAACATGAAATGCAGCGCCAAAACAAACAAAATATAAGGAAACACGAAATATTTCAAAGGATGTGGTGACCAGACAAAACCAGCGCCAGAAAAAAAGTGTCTCGCATGTTAAACCTTTGATATTAAAGTGTGACTCTCTAACAGATACAATATGGTCATTAATCAAATTAATATTAAATAGACAAGTGAACTCTTAAATATTTACTTCGTTTACCATTAAAATTAATTAAAAAAAAAATCAATTAGGTTTGGAGAGTCTGAGAATTTTCTTGCGTCGAAAAAGGTGCCATGAAACTTTACTTATTTCAGAAGAAATCTATGATAACCATTCCCATGTACAGCTGTCGCCAACGAAATTTAACCCTTCCTCCCGGCCAGAGCATTTAACACTTGTTATTAATCATATGAACATTTTTTGATAAAGAGGGGCCATGATATTTTAGCAAATATGCCAAACGATTTCAAGGGTAATAGGCAAGTTATAAATGACCAATAAATAAACTTAATTAATTTATGTGAGTAAATGAAGCAGTTATATATATATAATAAAAGTTACAATGAGTTTACTAGGGTAATCAAAATGGTAAACTTAACTCTTTTTCAAGATGTCTTTTAACATATTTTATTAATAATTTGTTCATATATATATATATATATATATATATATATATATATACATGTATATGTATATATATATATATATAACTGCTTCATTTACTCACATAAAATTAATATATAAAAGTATAAATTTATGCGTAAACATTAAGTATTTACTTCAAAAGTGCTCAATACGTAGGTAGAGCTAGTGTGTACGTTATAAAATATATATGGCGATTAAGCTACACTGAATATTCCGCGTTTCATCCACACTAGGATACTTCAGGCTTATGCGCGAATTTTGTGGTTGTCTGTCGTTTTCATATAAGCATCTTCTATTGAGATTTTAGTCAGCCAATCAGCTTTCTAGTATCAACCGCGCTCTTCCTATCAGCCAATGGACATGCACTTATAGGACAAAGGCCCCTTTTGACCGCTGGTTGAACTGATTCTTTGTGTGTGTTCTATTTAGCTTGGATATCTACTATTTTTGAAACGCGGAAAGTGTAGCTTATTCGCCATATATATATATATATATATATATATATATATATATATATATATATATAAGCAAACGTACCCGTCTTTGACTGGGTTCAAAAGCAGCCTACAGAAAATGGACGCTGATTTATTAGAATATGATAGGTTATGAAAAGGAAGGGTTGTAAAGAGATAGATCGAATTTGGGGGTATCAAAACCAAAGCAAAATATGATGAAAGTAAAAATAAAATAGATAAACCCCATAATTTATTATACCATACCTGTTCACACTGAAACACTTATCACAATATTCTGTTGGTCTATATTTAAAAACCTTGTTAAACTTTGTGACATATTTCCATTCTATGGAGGTTAGGCGCGAACGAACACCCAATAATTTTATTATTCAAACCGAAACATAATTATCAAAGTATACTTACGCAGATAGATATGAAAAATATTTATTAAAGTTATTGCCTATATCCATTCTATGCAGGCCAGGCGCGAATGCAGACCCCACAATTTTATTATACCATACCTATTTAAGTTGAAACATATTATCAAATCATTCTTATGTACATCTATATCAAAAACACTTGTAAACGTTTATTTTTAAATGATTAAATTTCTTATATCATATTTTGTGGACCAGTCGCGAACGCAGACCCCACAATTTTAATGAACCACCATTCTGCCAGATCAAACATACCCATTCCTGTGTCTCGATACATCTTCTATCAATATATGTAATCAGTTTTCTATAATAGTTAACCATATAGGATCTTATTCGTGACCAGACCCTCACACACATACACACACAGACGTTCAGCCTTATATTATATATATGTATATATATATATATATATATATATATATATATTCACGTTTTACTGTATCAATGGGGCGTATAAAATGTTCCCAATTAAAGCCATTGAATTTTATAGGAAATAAATATAAACTATTACATTTATAAACACAAGTACGTGATAACCAGAATAATGTTACAGAACTGACATGTAACAGTTAATCGCATAAGTACTTGAAAACAAAAACGAAAACACAATTTATGCTTCAAAGTAATTAGAAAATGGTTAAGTTTCTCAAAAACTTATCACCTCAAATATATTCTAACAAACATTTCAAAAATATTGTTGTCCTTCAGACATAGATTTGGATGGAAATGTTTGCATTCTCTTAAAACACGATGCTTGTTTTATCCGAGTCAATATTCCATTAAAAATACGAAGGACATTGACATTTTGAGAAGTTCGACCTTGGAACCACATCGCCATTTACTTTCTAACTTGAAGCCATATTTCCCTATTTTCTAATTACAATTTGAAAACGAAGAAAGTGTCATCAAGGAATTGGAAATTAGTTATGTTTTTGCTATTCTATTTGATGTGATAATAGCTTCATTTTTTTATACGGATCGTACAATGCAATGCAATACGATGCAATGCAATACAATGCAATGGCTTCCATGGGCGATTTTATTGAATTATTTAAGATACTCATCAACGTATATTCTTTCTTACCTGGAGCACTAGAAATCGAATAGACGTAGGTAAATGAATATCGTTTAAAGTGAGAATCCGAAATGGTTTATATCACATTAAAATTCTTACAAATATATCGAGAAACCATGCCGTAAATAGAACTCCTTTTGAAACTTGTACAACCATTATTTCATTCAGGCATATCTCACAACGTTTCAGTCATAAATGTCTTCTTATCGCCGTTTCATCAGCAGCAGACTTCGATACAATGGCAAAACTCTAACACACTCATCTCTTTACAATGAAATAAATTTGGCTAAATTTAGGAAGGATTTACAGATTTCTGATAGTGTCCGTTCAAGTTATTAAAGTACTGAACAAGTGTATTTCTTGAACTAAGATGTACCCCCCTAATCAATTGAATTGGTAATAAAATACGCAATGTTTTCTGCAATCAACGCATATTTAGTGCAGATTTCAATCATAAATATCAATTTCTGTTTCATGTACGTTTAATTATAAGCACATTTAAATACAACGGTTACTTTAACTAACATTTAATTATAAACATACCTAAATGCAACGGGTAAAGAAAGTGATGCTTTATTAAAAATACACTCAAACTACAACGGGTTATATATATATATATATATATATATATATATATATATATATATATATATATATTATATATATATATATATATATATATATATATATATATATATATATATGACGTTTAGTTATGCGCACACTTGAATACAAGGGATAAAAAAACGTTCAATTGCAAGAACCCTTAAATACAAAGGGGAATCAAACTGACGTCTATTAATAAGTACCCTTAAAAATCATAAGTACCCTGAAATAAACCAGGAAATTAAACGCACGTTTAATCATAAGCACGCCGTAATAAAACAGGCAAACAGACTGACGTTCAATTATAAGTACACTTTATACGACGGGCAATACACTACTTTAAAGTGTATAGAAAAACAAACTTACTAAATTAAATTAGGCAGAGAAATAATTGACCGTAAAGGATTGATACAATATTGTAATTTTCTATGGATTACCACTACAAGTCTTTGGAGAGATATTCTTTAGGTTCAGTATATATTTAAGCCAATATTACATTCTTTATTGCTTAAGTATTGCTATTGATTTGTTATATTGCTAATGCCAAATTTACCACTGATCTTAACGTTATTCATTTTTAATATTGACAAGGCAATATATTTGTTACTGTAATTAACTATTACTTCGCATTAACTAAAAATGATTATTATTTAAAAGTAGATATTGACTATATTTTGCCTAGTAGTTAAATGGTACTCATGCACTTATTGATTCGTTCTAAAATAATGACGTTATTATTTAAAAAGCCATTCTTAACATGGGGAGGGGAGGGTGTTTTGTACCTATTCTCTCCTTTAACCTTACAATTGAATAAAAAACATATAAAACTTAAATTAAACCAGTTTAAGTAATAAGGTTGTAAGATATGGTGCAAGGAAAATTAATTCGTAAAATATTACTATACGAACTTTTATATTAGTCGAAAGAAACATCGTGGTTGTCCTCGATCGTCGTGCATCTAAAAACATGTAATTATGAGGGGTGCACGAGGCATCTATTGTTAGACCTTTTTTATTCTTAATATTTATAAATACAATTCTAGATGCTATTGTTTCTGGGGTAATATATTTGCTTTATCTATTTTAAAAATGTGAGCCAAACAAACCAACACATTCCTTGGAAATATTTTAATCTTAGACAATGACTACGAATTGAAGCAACGTTGAGTCTGGTTCCAGATTACGATGTATCTAAGAAGATGTCAACACCTCCATGCAACAACTGCAAATACCTCATGTCATCATCCCGCGCTCTTACAGGGGTATGCGTGCGACTGTGGACCGCTTCTAAATCTTATATTCCATTGAAAATCCTTCTGAGGAAAAATCGGTTCGATCCACCTAGATGAATGCAGGTGCTATGCCGGTGTTTCGTATGGTTATTGAGCACTGATCGTCCACGCATTTCAGATAGCATTTTGCCTCCTGTTAGACCATAGAAAATACATTGTTATACGTTCGTTCCTTACCCAATCACTCATGGTTCTGTCTAAACATTTTATCAAATGAACATTATCAGAAACAGCATTTGTTGGAGGCAGTATATTTTGTGTTCATCATTTTGTACTATTTGCATGAACAAAGCATAAAATAGTTATTTTCCAGCTTGTGTTAAAACACTCAAAATTTGGAGCAATTATATGTTACAGTATCTCCCATATGCATGCATACGCTCAAACGCATATAAATATACATATATTTACATGCATGTGTAGTATAGATACTAGTGTATTGTACCCCTCAAAGTGAGGGAGAAATGTTTCGCTAGTGTTTATCTAAATAGTCAAAGAAAGGTATACAAAGAAGAAATAACGACATGATTCCATTTCTGTTTAAAGAAAACCGTTTTTTGGGGGTAGGGGTATATACAATCTACTAGTTGGCAAATTGTGTACACATTCCGAGAGTTATAAGCGTCTTCTATCATGCCTGAAAGTAATACAATATTCAAAGATCGGGATCGGAGATACGCCGCTGTACAACACATGCTCTCTACCGATACAAATTATAATTACAAGACCTTAGAAATGCATCGCTAGATTTCCAGGAATAACAGGGACGTGCTCATGTTGATGAAAACAAGGTTTTCGGCCATGGGTAAGGTCTTTGGTATGGTTTCAAGTGCGCGCTACATTATGTCCCCTTACATTTTCGAAGTCGGCTTTAAAGTCAGCAATAAAGTTTACCTGAATGTTGCCTAAGAATGTGGTTATACCACAGTGCAATCAGGTGGTCGCTAGCAGACTGGGCAGGGCAGCAGGACTAGGCCCCGGCCTACAAGTTTAAAATAGGAAGGCTTGGCTTTAGAAGCAGTGATATGTCTTTGTACCCTTATCTCCCTACCTCCTCCACTCCTGACCTAAACCTGCTGAAATACTTCGTTTGATTATACGTCGAGAACATCACAAACATGACCTCCCACAACACCAAACCAGCTTGATCGCTTCCATTCGCCGAGCTTTCGCCGAGCTTTAACCGAGCTTTCGCCGTCGCTTTTGGAAAAATGCATGCTCCTTATTCCGGACCCATATCAAAATGTTGATTGAGGCTGAAGTCGGCTACATTGAATAGATGTCAGCTCTACTATATAACCCAATGACCTGATTTAATGTTTTTATAAAACGTTTTTAAATATAGCTGTAATACTGTATTCTTAAGAGCGATAACTGTATCGTCTCACCTTGTACATTACAGTTATTTACTATTATATCATTTGGATAATCTTATAGCAATAAAAGAGATACACAAACTGTGAACTTTTATCTTTATATAAAACTAGACTGGGTGACCGGCATTTCCCGGGTGTTTGGAGGTGTGTATTGAACAAAAAAAAAGCTGTAGTAGGCAGGCAGGCCTGAACCCGAACCGCAAATTAGGAAAAGAACGTGAAAAAAGTAACGTCTTTGCCGTTGCCTCCATCGCCAAACCGGAAGTGGCACATGCTATAATTAAGGCTAGTAAATTGACAAGAGAGGATGGATTTCGAAAACATCGGCGAAAAAAAGCGATCCCGCCCTATAAAAAAGTGCCCCGTCATGGATGAAGTAATTAATTTCTGTATTCTAATGTTTGATATTTATCATCCGAAAGGTCTAGGTCAAAACGGTACCGATCTTGTGAAAATCCGTGATCTCTGTCGTAATTTTTAGGTAGACATACAAACATACATACATTTAAACAGGCAGGTGAGATTTATATTATAGATAAAATAAAGGCAATTTTCATCCTCTACAAATAAGGTTTGAAAATATGCAGTGCACACGCAGACACAGAGAGAAAAAAAGCAGATCATTTTGTCATTGAATCTTTTTATTTATTAAATTTTCACCCCAAACAAGGCTAATTGTCACTTTGGTGTAGGAAGCTACTATCAGAGGCAGCAGCTGCTGGGGCACTATGTTGGGATTTGGGCAGCAAGATGTCGTTTCACGTTACACTTGAACTTCTGCATGTCAGTACAGTTAGGGAAGCAGGGACCTGGAATAGAATTCCAGAGTCTAGCGGTTCTGGGGAAGAAACTACTGGAGTAGAAAGATCTTTTACATCCAGGGATCTCTACTATGTGGGGGGTGGGATATAGCTGCCTATCGGGTTTGTCGAGGGTGTCTATGTCGTGAGGGTACAAGTGTCTGCAGTTCGTCCGAGCATTCACCATAAAAATACTTGTAGAACAGGCAGAGGGATGCAACGTTTCGTCGATGGGACAGAGGCTGAAGTTTTGATGCCAGTTCAGGGCCTATCAGATTGGCGACTCTCTTTTGAACCTTGTCTAGGAGCGAGAGACTAGCAGCAGATGCACCAGCCCAAATATGACAACAATACTCCATACATGGGCGAATAGTGGCCTTATAGAGGTACAGGATACTTTCAGGTGTCAGTAGTTTTCTAACACGGTAGAGAGAGCCTACCTTTTTCGCAGCGGCCCTTGCAATGTTTTCAATATATATAAGGTTGATTGGGCGAAAGACTATTTGGTTAGTTATGCAAACAGAAGTTGGAGCTTTACCAGTTCCAACTCATGTTTTCTGTGAACGTTAGGCCAAGCAGTTTGAAAGATGTACTCTCAAGCAGGGATTCACTGGGCATATCTATTGATGGCAGAGAGGGGTTCTTGTAATTATTAAAGGAAACCAGTTTAGTCTTGACAGCATTGAATGTGACTATCCATTTATGTCCAAATTCCACTACACATTGGAGGTCATCCTCTAGTGCTTTTGCCATTTCTTTAGATATGTGTTCATTTGTTTTCCTGTCTGTTATAGAGTGTGGTGTCACCAGCATATATACCCATCTCAGAGGCAGTTTTCTCGGGGAGGCCATTATTAAATATTGGGAACAATAGAGCCCCAAAGATAGACCCCTGAAGCACTCCCGAATTTATATCACACTGCTTAGATGTACGACCGTCGAGGACAACCTGGATTTTTCTCTTATCTAAGAAGGATTTAATTATGTTAAGTATTCTACCAGTGATACCGTATGGTTTAATTTTCCTGAGGCGACCCTCACGCCATACCCTGTCAAAAGCCTTATATATATCTAGAGCTACCGCTCTGCCTTCCCCCGCTTTGTCCAGTGGATGGTATATACGTTCAGAGATTACAGTGAGGATGTCTGCTGTGGAATCGGCTTGTCTAAATTCATATTGTTGGTCAGTCAAAAGTTTAACATCTGAAAGGTGCCGGATTAGAGCATGGTTTATTATGGTCTCACATATTTTGGGGAAAAAGGGGGAGGAGGCTAATGGGGCGATAATTTGATGGGCCAGTTCCTTCGCCAGAATTTTTGAATACTGGTACCACAGAAGCAGTTTTCCAACAGCCAGGAAAGCATGATTCATTAAGGTATTTGTTGTAGAGTTTGGAGAGGACTGGGGCTACTTCGGCTGAGCACTTTTTTAATAGCACAGCTGGGATGAGATCAGGTCCACATGCTTTTAAAGTGTCAAGGTTTTTTTATGATAGCGTATAACAGGCCAGGGGTGATTTTTAGATCGTCTAGCATGGTGTCAGTCCGCAAAGGAAAGTCAGGCAGGAAGTGGTTAGAAGGGTCCCGTGTGGAGGTCGAGGCAAACCGGCTGGCAAGCATATTAGCCTTGTCGGTTGCTGAGATAACAACCTCGTGATTGCTAGTTAGTGGGTGAATTTTTGATTTCCCATTATTTACTTACTTGCTTACTACACTATTGTAGAGTTTCCACAAGTCAGGATTTCCTAATTTTTGTGCTTCGATGCGTTTTTTAGTCGTTTCAGTAAATTCTCACTTAGCTGTCGCTATTTCTTTCTTAACGTTACTTCTAGCTTCTATATACTTCTGTCTGTTTGAACTGGACTTATGTCGGTTAAATCTGCGCTATGCATGCTGCCTTTGAGCGATGGCAGTTGCGCAAGTCCAAGTAAACCATTGGGGAGACTGGGGATTGCTATAAAATTTCCGCATAGGTGCATGTGCTTCAATTGTTGTTTTGAACCATTCAGTGGTCTCATTTGCACACTGTTCAGCAGGAAGAGAAAAATATTTCCCCATGGGCATCTCTGATAAGATCTCTGATGGCTTCCCAGTCAGCCTTTTTATAATATCTGGTTGTTTTGAGCACTGACTCTTCAGTTTTGGGTCTAGAATTTAGGGCGATTTCTACCATTATCACTGCATGGTCAGCGTTCCCGAGTGGGTTGTCAGCATTTGTTGCACAATCCTCGGGAACTGTAGTCAGAAGCAGATCTCGAAATGATGTGTGTTGTTCTTGCTGGTCAAGGAAACGGGTTGGAAACGTAACCATTTGTGATAGGGAGTGAGATATAGCGAAATGATGTATTGAGCTGCCCGCTGCATCTGTGTGAGTATTAAATCACCAAATACATGTACTTGTGCGCTAGTGTCGAGGGAGAGTGCTGTGTCTATGCTGTCAGAGACTTTGTTTATTATGGTGTAGTCCTGGGTCGAGGCAGAGCGATAGAGAAAATATAATTAGCTAATGTTATGTTGCATATTTAGTCTAAAGCACATAACGGTTTGATCGTACGTTTCGATGTTTGTTTCTCTAGTCAGGGGGGAGGGTGTTACGAATGTAAACTCCAAGTCCGTGCATATGTCTGTCAGAGTCCTTATGGCCGAGTGGGAGATAGCCAGGCATGTTAAAGTAGTTAAAGGGGATGGAGGAGGGTAGGTTAGTCTCGCTTAGTGCTAAGATATCCGAGGTATTTGTTCGGAGAAATGCTTCAAAATCAGCTAAATTAGTTCTAATCCCACTGATGTTAGTGAATGCAAACCTAAAGGGAGGAGGCAAGTTGGATTTGTTTGTCCCTAGGCCTGGTTTAAGCTTATTTTTATTGTACTGTCATCATGTTTTTAAAGAGTTTCAGTAAGGTGAGGGGAAGCTAAACAAGATGTTATGCAGGGTATCAGACATGCAACATAAGTAGATCATTAGCTGACCTTTCTTCAACTAATTCAACGGAGATGAGTGCAGGGTCCCTTTCCATACGCGCATGGCACTAAAAACATCCCGCTATGATACAACTGTTGATGGAGCAGCTGCTCTAAGCGCTACCAAAGAGTTAGGGCTCCTGTACTACCAGTCGGAAACAGCAGGCAGGAACTGTCAATCCGGTACCCTCAAGGGAAGATAACCGCAATCTAATTGCACAGCCATGTGTTGTACTCAAGCACTCCCAAGTGCCCAGTTTTGAGGGGTGGAATGTGTCGGGAGTGGGGGAACGGCATTCATTGCCCTAGACAAGAAACAAGATCTACCATGAAGTTTTTTGTCGATTCACTTGTGATAGTGTTTCTGCGCCTGCCTAATAGGCAAAGAAGGACTATGGAAGCCGGCGATAGACAGAGCATATCTACTCCTTAAGCAATTTAGGTTTGCATACCGGTAATTTGTTTGAGTCATCAGCTCTAGGAATGTTGTAATCCAAGACTGGAGAGGCCTCCCTCCCCTTGGGTTTAGTTTCAGAGTTTTCCTTCTCCTAGACGGGTGATCTGGGATGATCTACTGGGTCCATCAACCCTGAGAGGATTTGCTCCGCGCCTGGGTCCTAATCCAGGTATTTATGCGACCCCGCGTGGTTAGTTAATGTTACAGGGTTAGTTTGTAGAAGTTATATATCTAATGAATAGTTACACTCCTCAAAGTGATTTAGGGGCATGCAGTGGAAGCGGTTTCATGGGGAGGCTTGTTAGAAAAGCGTTAGTGTGGAGTAAGATTTTACCTTTAGGTTTTTCCATTTTTTTAAAACTTTATGTTTATGTAGGTTCAGGATAACGTTATAGTTTTAGTGCGTATTAGGAATTGAGCAAATAATTTTGCCCAGTCACTGTATATTTAGATTTACGAAGGTTAGGGTGTAGGTGCAGTACAATAAGGGTATAACTGGAGGTACATTTTAGTCATGGCGCATTCCGTATGTATGATTAAGTAAATAGATATTTGGGCAAGTTTTCAGTAGAGGCAAATAGATAGAAGTTGTGTTTCTACTATTGAGGGGAGATAATTTCAGTTTTCATTTAAAAGTCATCAAGCGTTTTGCATTACAGGGAGTATCGGATTTGGTTTAGTATTCTTTGTTGCAAAACCATCTAGAAATTGTTATGTAATGAAGATCGCTTTGCATCAGAGTGCATACTTTGGCTGGTAAGTACCAAACTGGATAGGAATGAACTCTAATGCATGTCAGAGGTAGAAATGTATAGATGTTTAGTGATGATTGTTAGGCTGTTAGCATGTGAAAGTTAGGAGCTTGAGGCTAAGGATTCCACTACTAAGGCGTATGTATAATATAGGGTTTTAGTGTCAGCTAGAGGGGGGAGCAGCTTGTTAGCTTTCAACGGTCGGGGTTATTTACTTACAGAATACAGTAAAGTTTCATTTGGATTTAGAGTTTACAATATTGTTTTAGCTTGGGAGAAAGGAATAAAATCTTCCCTTCTTCCCCCTATTTTGCATGCAGGTTAGACATAGGCAGTCGTCTTGGAGGTAAAGAGTAACAATTATTTCGTCGTGATTCGGAATTCATATTTATAGGCAGTCGTTAAGGTTGGGGACAAAACAATTGAATCTATTCAGAAGAAAGTAATAGTGACGGAACTAAGATCACTGTAGATGTCAGTTACAATTTAGTACAGTTAATTATAAGCTATATCCAGATATTTGGTAGAGAAATAAACGAGGCCTCTTTATGAATACTATCGAGCATGAGGTAATTGTAGATATTAAGTATATGACTAAAATAAAGTTCTTCTAACTTCTACGGTAGAAAAAATAAATCCACGTTTGTACTAATTTCAGAAAATTTATCCTGCTTAATGGTATTTTATCTCTAGCCTTAGTACAGAGCGGGGAATTATTTAAGCTGGAAGAGAACGTGGTTGAGTTTCTCTTGCGGGTTGGAGAATTTAAAAGGCTAAGCAGAGAAAACAAGACAAATGCATATATAAATTAAAATACACATAATTACAAAATCAAATAAGAAATTTAAAAGAGAAGAAATAACAAAGTTAGTATTTTTAGGACTAGGATGATTTAGGATAATACTTAACTTGCTCCACACACGACAGCACTGACGGTATCACGGCTAACCAAATTTAGAGTAGGGGGGAGTGATTTATTGGACCGGATATTGTTTGTGTTTGTTCTATTTTTATCTTCCGAATTCTACGCACATGCGTTAATTTTACTTTCTTTTTTTATCGAAATGTCTGCACGAATTGTATACATTGTTCAATTTTAAGGTCGCTATACTTTTATGAGGAACAGAACGAAAATACGGGTTTTGTCAAAAAAGAAAAAGTAAAATGTTTTTGACTCCTAATGGGGGTAGTTATTTATTTGCCGCCCACCTCGGCAAAATGTGGCACAAGACAGGAAAGTGGGGATCCAGCAGGCTCCCCTAAAGGAGGGGCACTCCTGCAATTATAAAAATAGCCTGAGTAACCCCGTCGGAATTCCCCGTAAGTAAGCAATGAACTAACTCCACCGAAAAGCCCAGTGACAAGGCCTGGGAGCGTGGACCTCCTAGGTATTACCCAGGCGGCGTACCTCAGTCTAACCCTGTTGGGCTGAGTGTCAAGTGACGAATCCTTGACGAGTACTACTACCCTGTCTCCCTGCAGCCGAAGCCGCTAGATGACATTCTCCATCAGAGGAACTGATGTGGGTAGTTATTTATTTGCCGCCCACCTCGGCAAAATGTGGCACAAAGCCGGAAAGTGGGAATCCAGCAGGCTCCCCTAAAGGAGGGGCACTCCTGAAATTTTAAAATTGCCTGAGTAACCCCGTCGGCATTCCCCGGTAGGATAGCCTCAGACAGTAAGCAATGAACTTACTCAATCGGAAAGCCCAGTGGCAAGGCCTGGGAGGGTGGACCTCCTAGGTATTACCCAGGCGGCGTACCTCAGTTCGACAGGTGCTGGGCAAGTTCCAAGCTCCTCACTGTCGGGCTGAGTGTCAAGTAACGAATCCTTTACGAGTACTACTACATTGTCTCCCTGCAGCCGAAGCCGCTAGGAGACCTTCCCCATCAGACGAACTGAGTGGGGTATGAGACGAATGGATTCGCCAATCATTTTTATAACCAACGGCTGTGCTAAACAACCAATGAACACGTTTCAAAATTATTATAAAAGTTGTCGGATTTTGGATTCAAGCAGTTCGCCGTTAACGACCGCATTTGATTCTTGGCCGCCATCTTGGTTACTGATCTGAACTACGCCGCCATCTTTGTTCAACACAATGTCGTAAAACTTAACAGATTATGCGCTCAGCCAACGCCTTTTCTTTAACGGATCGGAATCTAAATTCGAATTGGGGCAGGTAAAATTTCTGGGATATCTAAGGATTCGAAAACTACACACAGTCATACAATCTCAAACAGAGAATTCAAACGACCCCGAATTTCTCAAAAAGAACACGATTCATTCAATGTTTTGGCGATAGAAGTCTGTCTCTGATTATAAGTGAAGAACTGGATGATGGAAGGAAAGCATTGAACATATTAAGAGAACATTATTTATCAAAAGGAAAACCGAAAATTATATCCCTATATACAGAACTAACGTCTCTGAAACGTAACGAGGATGAAACGATTACCGACTACGTTATAAGGGCAGAAACAACCGCCAATACTTTAAAACTCTCAGGTGAAATAATAAGCAGTAGCTTGTTGATATCAATGACCTGCAAGGGACTTCCAGCCGATTTTAAACCATTTACAACTGTTATAACTCAGGAAGACAAACCCATCAATTTCAGCGAATTTAAAGTGGCATTGCGCAGTTAAGAAGAGACTAATCGTATGCTCGTGAACAATAATAACTCCAGCAATATTATGAAGTTCAAAAATGCTTTTCGAAAGCAGATACCACCAAATTACGCACATTCACCGCAACGTCTCCAAAAATAATTTTCCCAAGAAAAAGAAAATGATCTGCTATAATTGTGGACGGCCCAACCACAAAAGTTTACAATGTCGATATAAACGCTCAAAAATTGACTCCGTAAAAAACGTTGAGAACTTTGAGGAAGAGCATACATTTTTTATTCACATGTAACTTTGACAATACCACAAACGGTAAAAATATCGTTGTAATTGTGGTGCTAGAGCGCACGTTATCACCTAGGAATCTGATTTTATTAATTTTGATTTAAACTTTAATCCTCAAAGTCATTTTGTCGAACTTGCCGATGGTAGTCAAATAAATGATATAGTCTTGAAAAGAGGCTATGCTAAAATATCCCTAAAAATAATAAAGGCGAAATCTGTGACTGTATTCAAAAATGCTCTGTTCATACCTACCTTTAAGCAAGACATATTTTCCGTGCAGGCTGCAATTATACGGCGCGAATATACAATTTGGCCAAAATACATCAAAATTGATATACCCCAATGGAACTGTATTTGATATTACAGAAAATGGCCGATTATATTTTTCAAAAATATGGTTCCTCAAAAACTGCCTGTCACGACTTGAAACCTGGCATAAAATTCTAGAACACTGCAATACAGCTGATATTAAAAAATTACAAAATGTAGTCGAAGGCATGAAAATAAAACCTTAGACGATCTCCCAAATTGTGTTGTGTGTGCACAGGAGAAAATGACAAAAGATTGTAAGCCGCGTTTAACTTCCGTCGAAATAGACATAAATAAAAATATAGGGACCGAAACAAAATCATATATAACCGAATATACAGGGAAATGGTAGGGAGCCTCATCTACTTGATGACCGCAACAAGGCATGACATATGTTACACTGTTACAAAGCTATCTCAAAACCTATCGAAACCGACAATTAAAGACCTTAATCGTGCAAAAGAAATCCTTCGTTACCTAAAAGGAACCAAGGAACAATCTTTAAGATTTAAAAAATCTACATATCCTCTAAATTTAGAAGGATTTTCGGATTCAGATTAGGCTAGGTCTGAGGATAGAAAGAGTATGGCGGGGTATTATTTTAGACTGTCAAAGACTGGACCTATGATCGCTTGGAAAACTAAAAAGCAACAAATTGGTGCCCTTTCTACTTGTGAAGCAGGATATGTGGTTCTTACTCATTCCGCGCATGAGGCAATTTTTCTGAACACCCTTCTAACATCTATTTTAAAACCAGATCTAAGTAAAAAACCTATAGTAATTTATTGTGATAATCAGAGCAGTATCTTATTAGCAAAGAATTCTATGATTCATCAAAGGTCGAAGCATATTGATATAAGATATCATTTTATAAGAGGTGAAATAAGTAAAAAATATATTGCTCTTACTTACGTGACGTCTTAAAGTAATAAAGCCGACATTTTCACTAAACCTATAAAAAGAATAAAATTAAGACATTTTATACCCGGACTTTTTGGAATCTAATTATGAATAAAACTCTTTTCAGAGACCCAAAAGGAGAAGCATGAACAGTCAAAACCACACAAAAAAATAAAATAAATAGTAAATTGTCCCGGGCACGACGTAAAACTTCGACCATTTCTACCTTACTAAGCAAATTAACCTACTAATACCTAACATAATGTTTCCAGTTTTGTTACAAAAAAAGCCACTTGTTAAAACCTTTTTGTAAACTCCTATTTGTTAAATAGTTCTTCTTTGTATCTTTTTTGGCAAACATTTGATAAACAAAAAACTGTATATTTGTGAAGTTTTGTGCATATGTTTATATGTATTTGAAAAGTATTCTATTTATATTTTTATATATATTTGAAAGTGTTTATTTTTATATGTATAAAAAAGCTTCTTTTTGCACACATTATACCAATATATTAATGATTATCTTTGACCAATCAGAATAAAGAAAAATTCCCCCATAACTAGAAGAAGAAAAAACAAAAATAAAACAAAAAAAGAAAACAATTATTTATTGGTTTATTTTTTTGTTCATTTATTTTTATTTATTTATTCATTTTTCTTTCCTTTTCTCAAGTCAAACCAAAATAGAATCCGAAAGGATTTTTCAATTATATCAAAAAAGGGGGCGTGTAAAATGTTTTTGTACTCCTGATAGGGGTATGAGACGAATGGATTCGCCAATCATTTTTATAACCAACGGATGTGCTAAACAACCAATGAAAACGTTTAAAAGTTATTATAAAAATCGTCAGATTTTGGATTCAATCAGTTCGCCGTTAATTACGGCACGGACTGCATTTGATTCTTGGCCGCCATCTTGGTTACTGATCTGAACTACGCCGCCATCTTTGTTCAACACAACATCTCAGAACTTAACACGTTAACTACGCCACGGACCGCATTTGATTCTTGGCCGCCATCTTGGTTACTGATCTGAACTACGCCGCCATCTTTGTTCAACACAATGTCTCAGAACTTAACAAAATTCAAGGTCGCTATACTTTTATGAGGAACAGAACGAAAATACAGGTTTTGTCAAAAATAAAAAGTTGATGAAGCATTTTCTGTTCACAGTTGAAATTTCTAGAGTTAATGTCTTTTATTTGTTTTGTTTTTGGAAAAAAAAGGGATTTTGTTGATTAACGGACTTTGATGGTGTTACAGAAAATAATTTTCTTCTTTTCTTGTGAAAAGTTGCAACTGTTTGTGAAAATCAGAATTTAAATGTATAATGTAACGATTTTTTTTGAAAATGGTTTTATATATTGCAAAATGTTTTGATTGTATGTAAATGTTATTGTATTTTTGCGACAGGAATTCAAAATCATTACTAGGTATATACATTATAATTGAAATGATTTAGGAAAAATAAGATGATACTGATAAAATGGTTGGCCTAGATAAAATTAGAATTTTAGAGTGGGGCAAAAATAGCAATTACGTAAACGGGTATTTTGGAAAAGTTTTTAAAGATGTGATAAGCCAAAAGAGAGATTTCCTTTTTTTAATAATTTGATTTTTGTGTTTTTTTTAAGTCCATAAATATTTTTTCGCAAGAAGAGTAACTTGCCGGGTAAGCATTAGAGATGCCCTATTCGAAAAAAATTAACTCTGTAAATTGACTGCTTGAAAAGAAAGCTGGTCGCATGTGTCGACTCCAAGTAGGAGGTAAGACTTGGCTCAATAAATTAGACGCCTTAAATCTGCAAAGAGAGTACCAACAACTATGAGAGTCGTACCACAGGCAAATCACATATAGCTTAAGAGGGTGAGAGAAAAGTAAAATATACCGTAGGTACGTAAGAAGATACAACCTTATATTTTTTTAGAGATGCATGAATGCGGGATATCTCTCCAGGATCATGGAGCTCTGATGAGAGGAGAGAAAAATCACAAACATCGGGACATAGCTAGAAATTAGGCGCAAATAAGAATTATGGCGCAAGTTGGGGCTTAATTAATTAAGAATGATATTTTCTAAATCTTCCTCAAAATTCCAAGAACCCGAGCAAGGAAATCGAAGTGAATCAGTGTGATGAAAGGCATATCTTAAAATTTGGAAGGCAACCACAAAGATTAATTATGAGTTTTGAGATGTCCCGGAAAAGATAAAATAGTTACAAAATGAAAACAAAGCCATACTTAATAGAACACCCGGGCAAAGGATACGATTAGGGCACTTTTGGACGAAAAGAGTCGTCAATTTCGAAAGAGATGAAGTGAGACCTCTAGTTTACGGCATAAGGTTGGCTGGATAAAGCAGCTGACGTGGATCAGGGGATGAATACCTACACCTAAATAGTAAATGCCAAAAAGATCAGAGAGGATCTGATCAAATAAAAAAATAATAATTGTGAAGTCAGTTAGAAAGGGTTGACTAAAGGATTTTTTAGCCTGATCTTTCTTAGCCGTGTGGTTGTGTAGATATAGAAAAAAAGTACTAGAATTTAAAAATGCGTAATTTTTTTGGAAATAAGGATAGAAGGTATGTTAAGGAACAGTCGCTTGTTCTTGTAAGTGAGTAAAAATGAGAAAGTATAATCCGAGAATTCAAACCTGGGAAGCTGGGTTTGCACTTAAGAATTCAGATCATCAGCTGAAAATATATAATACAGATATGTTATTTAAAAGGAGTTCGTTGTCAGTCATGTTGTTGAAAAAGGAATTTGATGATGCGGTTTTGTTAATGAAATGAAATTTAATTAAAATTGAGGTGATCTAGATCCGAACAATAGAAAATGTTAAACATTATTGTAACTTAGGTTAGTCAGAAATAGATTGGAGTATTTTTCTTTGCAAGCATGTGTGGTCGATGCACGTGTTTTGGGCATGTTTTAAACAACGTTAGACATGTCAGGCCACGGGACCGATATGCACGTTGTTTAGTCATGCAATGCCGTCATGAGTAAGACAATAGTTCTCAATATAGTATGAGCTTTAAGAAAGGAGTGAGTCAATCAGAGAGAAGTCAGTGCCGAAACAGGGTCGGACAGACACAGCTGACATCCGTCTTGGAAGCGAAGATTAGAAGAAGGAAATAATGTAGAAACTTTGAATTCCTTGATACGAAGCCATTACCCGGTCGAATAGAATACACGAACATCATCATATATTTGTAACTGTCGTCTTCGTGGTATGTCATTACATTACAAAGGTATTGTGAACTTGTATTATAAGAATTTTGTGTATAAACTCATCTAAGAATGTGTCTCTATCATCTTAAGTATGTGCCTCCCTCTCAGTATCAAGAAATAATGAATGGTCCTTCATTATGATAAAAGACTCAAAATCCCCATCTCAAAAATATATCTATTAAAGAGAGATAATGTTTATGGAAACGCTTCCAGAACTGTCAAACTGTATAAATGTCAAACTTTCTTCTATCTACATATCTATCTATCTATCTATATATCTCTCTCTCTCTCTCTCTCTCTCTCTCTCTCTATATATATATATATATATATATATATATATACTCCTCTCATCCAAAGTGTAATACATGCCTCTATTAAAATGCCCCTATCTCTGTATTAAATATACCTATCTCTCACCAATATGAGCAACAACAAATATAACATACTAACATAATAAGACCACTATGTAACAATTACACGATAGCCAAAGAAACACATGGTCAAGCTATTTATCTAAACTTATCATGGCACGTCTTTGTATCTTATGAATATTTTCCGGTAAAAATCGATCATTTATTTACAGTTTGTAAATTCTTTGCTACTATTCACTCTCCCAATGAAGACATGCATTCTATTTTCACCAAACCAGTTACCACTACAGCTAACTTCACAGTCTATGCTTATCGTGATGCACCGTCATTATTTTGTTTGGCCGTTACGTGATTCCATAATTCACAGCTCATAACCTTGATGACTAACAAACTTAGTTTTACTTAGTTTTACTTCTATCTATAACAAAACTTTCCTTGTCTAAACAAACATTATCTGTCATTTCATGTTTCGAATTAGCAGAACACTGCAGAATACTTGTTCATTGCATCTAATATGGACGCCTCTTTCTATTCATTTCGGACGAAAACGTCATTAGTTATTGTTTCTATTACGAATACCGTCTTAGTTAACTGTAACATTAGCATTCCGGCAATGCTTCATTAGACAAAAAGAGACTAAGAGACACAGAAAGTTTCAGAAATGTTAAGGGAAATCGAGAGAAAAAGAGAAAGAGAGCGAGGCTGATTGTGTGCGTATGCATCATTCGTTTTCTCCATCGTCTTCTCATTCTGCATTTCAACTACCGCTGTTCGTTTTCAATAAGCAGAGAGAGATAGGGGGCAAGTGAGCCAGAGAGACAGATAGAAAGAACACTTGTGTGTGGTACTGTTTGAGCGTGTGTGTTTTCTGCTAAATAATCAAACTGCGAATATCGCATCGTAAGAGAGGACTACATTTTAGCTGACAACTTCGAAACTTATTCTCTTAGAAACAGTCGAGTTTCATTCATTGTATTTTCTGAAACAATCACATTATACCAAGCCTTACCTCAGTTCTGACGGTTTTCTTTTCTGATCGATTTCTTTCACAATAAACCTAACTTTGAAACCATTAGCTAAAGTCGATTTTCGGTAATTGTCTTCGAAAACTGTTTTTAATCAATACTGAACGATAAAGCTGTCGCCCTATAGAAAATAACATTACAGCTTTATTTTAAAACTTTTGTTTAAAAAATTAAGTAGAGCTGGCATTTATTCAATGTAGCCGCTTTAGCCTCAATCACCACCTCGATACAGGCCCGGAGTTGGTAGCATGCATATTCCACAAGCGCCAGCGTGAACGGCGCGAACACTCGTCTGATGGCGATAACCAGGCTGGCTTTGGCGTTTTGGTAGGACATGTTTGTGATGTTCTCGACGTATGAGCAAAAAAAGTATTGGCCCGGGATAAGGTCGGGGGAGGAGGGTGTCAGTGAACCCAGCACCTACAAATCCCTTGACTCACCGTGCTACCTTTGCCTAAGCGGAAAACTATCTATTCCCAGTTTTAAAGAAAGAGGCACGCTCCTTAATAACAAAAATGAAACCTTTATTAACTGTGGTCCCTATAAATCTCGCCTTCTACCCCATATTGATTTT
Organism: Euprymna scolopes; assembly: GCF_053919585.1. NCBI lineage: Eukaryota > Metazoa > Mollusca > Cephalopoda > Sepiida > Sepiolidae > Euprymna > Euprymna scolopes. The sequence continues at coordinate 130,059,635 of NC_136491.1, forward strand.
CTTCCATAACTCGAAACCTTCTTTATCTGGATTTTAATTTTCATTTTTGCACTGTTGATTCCTACATAACACCTTATATTATGCTCTTATTATTTTATTATGTGGGGTTTGTTACATTATAGTTCCTCACCTTTCGTAATCTCGACCTTACATCTTTTATCACTCTATCCGCCTTAATTCATCTTTTACCTATTTTTCTATCTCATCGTTTCTTTATTTAAATTTATAACCTTAGTATATTATTACCTTCTAAGATTTATTATCATTTATTATAAATTTACCTCTATCGTACTTATAATCTTTGACATTTTTTCATTATAATGTTTAATATCATGATTAGATTTTTACTATTATTATTATTATTATTAGTAGTAGTAGTAGTAGTAGTAGTAGTAGTAGTAGTGGTAGTATTAGCATTATTATTATCATTATTTTCCATTATTTTTGTACCTGCACCTTCATTATTATAAATTTCTTATTATTAAAATTTTCTTCTTTTTCTTCTTCTTCTTCTTCTTCTTCTTCTTATTATTATTATTGTTATAATTATGTGATTTTAATTTTTATTACTGTCATAACTATCACGATTAGCATTTCCTTTATTAATAATATTAGTATTATGATTAATATTAGCATTGCAATTATTTTTGTTATCATTATAATATTTTAGTATCATCATTATCGTTATTATAATCTGTATTATTTTTATTATCATTTGGATAATTAATTGTATTAACCTGTTCATTTTATTATTATTATTATTATTATTATTATTATTATTATTATTATTATTATTAGTCTATCATTACCTTTTCCTTTTTTAATTATCATTGTAAGGATCATTACTATCATCATTATAATTATCTTCATCATTATTATCATCTTCATTATTATCATTTTTATTAATATTACCATTATTATTATTATTATTATTATTATTATTATTATTATTATTATTATTATGATTGTAATTGTTAATATTATCTTTATCACTATCATTTCTGCTATTATCAGTGTTATTATTATTGACATTATTATTACCATTATCATTATTATCATCATTATTAATAATATAATTATTTTTAGTGGTCTTATTCTTATTCTTATTTTCCTATATTTATTATTTTTATTATTATTATTATTATTATTGTTATTCTTATTATCAATCCTATTATTATTTTTGTTTACGATTTGTCTTATTGTTATCATTATTAATACTATTATTTGTGCTATTATCATTAGCATTATGATGGCCTGTGTCTTTTATTTCTAATTAATATTATGATTATTAATATCACAATTAATATCATCTTCATAATAATCATCATTTTTATTGTCATTATTATTATTATTATTATTATTATTATTATTATAATCATTATTACTATCATTCCTATTATCATCGGTTTTATTATCATTGTCATTATTATATGTATCATTATATTTATCGTCCTTATTATTAGTAATATCATAATCATTGTTTTTTTTTGTTATTATTCTTAGTCTTTGTTACTGTTATTTCTATTTATCTTAGTATTATTGTTACAATTATTAGTAATATTAATAATTGGAAGCCCCACAAAGATGAAGTAAATAAGCTATGAGTATGTCCCGGAAAAGATAAGATAGTTACAAAACAAAAACAAAGCCAGACTTAATAGAACAACCGGGCAAAGTACACTTTTGGACGAAAGAAGTCGTCAATTTCGAAAGAGGTAAAGTTAGAACTCGAGTTTACAGCATAAGGGTGGCTAGATAGAGCAGATGTCATGGATCAGGGGAGGAATACCCAACACCCAAAACGTACATGCCAAGAAGATTGGAAGGAGTCTTATAAAAAAACAATAAATAAATAAATAAATAAAATTGTTAAGTCAGTTGGAAAGGGCTGAGTAAAGGAGTTTTTTTTTTTAGCTTGATCTTTCTTAGCCGTGGGGTTGTGAACATATAGAGAAAAATATACTAGAATTTAAAAAGGCGTACATTTCTTTAAAAGATGAAGGATACGGATGTTAAAAGAACAAGTCCCCTTCTTTTGTAAGTAAGTAAAAATGAGATAGGATTGACCGTGAATTCGAACCTGGAATGCTAGGTTTGGAATTAAGATTCAGGAGAAGCACATTGTTTGTTGTAATATAAAATAGGGGCTATGTTTGTTTGAAAAGGTATTCGATTATTAAGAAATGTTATTGGAAAAGGAATTTGATGATTCAATTCTGTTTATGAGAATTGAATTAGAACAAAGTCAGTTAGAAAAACGAACAATAGCAAATTTAAACATGTTGAAAAATAGGTTAGTCGAAAAAGAGGTTAGAAGAATATATATGTGAACAGTGCGCGTGAGTTCAGGACCACGTGTGCCGAGCATATGCTTGGACGTGAGGGAACGAGAAACGTGAAGCACGTCCAGGCCATGGGATCGATCATGCAGGTTTTGGGGCATGTGATGACATCATGGCAAAGAGATGAGTTCTCAATATAGTTGGCAAGTTTTAGTGAGACAAATAGCCAGGGATCGGACAGAGTCGCGAGACAGGGTCACACAGGAGAGTCGAATTCGGATTGAATCCCCCTTTGGAAGCGAAGGGTTAGAAGTTGAAATCATGTATTGACTTTGTATTCTTGATGTGAAATCATTGAGCCGTCGAAGAAATAAAGGAACGTCATCATTTTTAAGTGCGCCTTGTGTTGGTTGATTCTCAACAAACAAAGGTATTGTGAATCATTTCTATGAACTTTGCGTCCACTCATCGTAATAATACACTTTGTGTATAAACCTCGTCCTTAGGAAATGTGTATCTCTCTCTATTAAGAAATAATGAATGTCCTCTACTGTGATAAAAGAACTGATAAGATGTCTCCTCTCTAAAATATATATATATATATGTATATATATATATATATATATATATATTATAAATACATTCCCAAAACAGTATAAATGTATCTCTTATATCTCTCCCTCATCAAATTGTATTACATGTCCCTGTCTTTCTTTAAAATGTACCCGATGTATCTCTCTCAAATATGAACACTCAAATATTTAATATTTGTCTCCTAAATATGAGCCCTCCCTATGCAACATATTAATCAATGTGCTCTATTATGTAATCCTGGTGGACATGCTTTACATGTTTATATACATTCTTAACCTAAAATAGTATAAGCGTTTATATATTATAGTGCAAAATAATGTCGTTCTTTTAAGTTCAACTTTATGTAATAAAAACGACATTTCTTTTGCACCAAACTTATATATATATATATATATATATATATATATATATATATATATATATATATAAAATACAGCAAAGATATTATTCGACAAGTAATGCAATTTTAAATGTTTTAAACTATTTTCGAATATATATGTATATATATGTCTATGCGTAAATATATGTGTGTAAATATATGTGCACGTATATTTACATATATATTCATACATTTATTATGTAATTCTGTCTATATATATATATATATCTATATTTAAGCATATAATTATATATATAAATTATTGACATTACATATAGATAGGTATATTTTAATTATATACAATTATATGTATAATTATATATAATAATTTACATATGTACATACAATTTATTCTTTATTAACATAAATTATTGCATTTTAATAATCACATTAAATTTTGTATATATTTATAATTATATATAATTATACATATATTTTATTTATACTTATATATATTTATATAAATATTCACATATATTTATACATATATACACATGATCACACATTCATATATATATGTATATATATATGTATATATACATATATATGTATATATATATACATTTATATATATATATGTATATATATATAAATATATATATATATATGTGTGTGTGTGTGTGTGTGTGTGCAAAGTTATTTAAACTATGTATGTTCGTGTACCCTTATGGTCTTATAATAAGATTATATCATAATATTCTAAAATGCTTTTTGTAATTCATCTACATTTTCGATTTTGTGCTATTTTTAATCATATGATCGTAATATACAGTACTGCTTCACCTCTGCTTAGTAAACGGCTGTTCGTGTGTTTGTTAGACATCTCGACGGTGCGAGCCTTGATTGCATTCATGGCGTTTGTATTCAACAAGAAACTGCTGGCCACACGTTCTGCTTAGTAGTCCCCTATCTAAATTCAGTCACGAGGAAGCAAAACACCACTTTTAAAAACAAAACTACTTTTTAATCCGAGTATGCCTTTTCCAATTCTGCGTTAGGATTTCGTGATAAATTTTTCGTGAACACTTTATTGAGAGGTTATTTATACGTTTAATTGCGTATGTACGTTACTCTGATTTCATCTGGAGTTACATGACATTTTAAAACATCATTTAGTTCAGGGCGGCTCACTTAAATGTAGCCCGACCTCTCTAATGTTTTGTTAAACGATTAACAGACACCACAAGACAAAATGCAATTGTATTTTATCAAAGATATCGCTACATGCTACATGTCTCACAGACGACTTACACGAGTTCGTGATGTGTTTACAAAATGTTTATGCAAATAATCCTCACAATCTACACCAACTAAAGGTGAACATTACCAACACTATCACGAGAATCACTAAAGATCTCCAAGCAGTATCTGCAAACACTGTGAAACGTGCGTAGAAATGCATACATTTAAACTAGGGGCTTTTCAGCATCTTCCATAACATTACAGGAAATTTTAACAATGTTACATGTAATTTAAACAATAAAAAATATTCCTCCTCCTGGTGTTTTTTGTTTGTTGTTTTTTTTACAAGGTTATCGCCACTTATCAAGGTCTGGAAGCCACTCAGGGATAAGGGTTATTGCATGTACAGTATGTTCGAGTTGAGATTTAATAAATTGTCTTGGTAATGAGGCAGTTCATCAGGAATTTGTTTACGTTGGACTTGAAGACATCCATATCATAGTCAGGTGGGAAACAGGCAGACGGAACAGAGTTCCACAGGCGTGCAGTTGTAAGAAAGAAGCTTTGTTCATGGAATCTATGTTTTGATTTAGGCACAGATAAAAAGTGAGGAAAATGTTTGACTTTGGTGTCAGCTAGACGGGTGTTTATTGTAAAAGATTGGGGAGGGGCTTAGAGATTGGAGCTCAGACTAACACCTGCCATGGAAATAACGATAAAACAAAGATAGGCTCGCAACGTCTCTTCTGTGGAAGAAAGGTTGCAGGGAAGAGAAAAGGACATCCCTCACTGAGCCTCGAAGTCTATTTTGTACTCTGTCAAAACAGGATAGGCTGTTTTGTGAAGCCCCAGCCCAGATATGGCAGCAGTATTCCATCCTTGGACGTACTTGGCTTTCATATAGATAGAGAATTGCATCAGTAGTGAGATATCTTCTGGGGCGGTAGAAGGATCCCACCATCTTTCCAGCGACCTTGGCAACAGACTTGATGTACGTGTTCATTTCAGATCAGGAGTAAAGGTCAAGCCCAGAAGCTTGTCTAAACATGGGGATTATCCTATACGAGAGCCATCCATTTCAATTGATGTCACATGTGGATCAGAGCGTAGATGATGTAAAGATAGGAGCTTGGTTTTATGCATTAAAGCTAACCAGCCACGTCTTCTCTCACTGTACCACGCGCTGGAGGTCAGAGGAGAGAGAGACAGAATCAGAGAGAACTTTGTTATTTACAGCCTTTGATGTGTTGCCATAGATGTCAACAAATGATTCAAGTTTGTGTTTTGGGAGATCATTGATGTAGATCAGGAAGAGAGTTGGACCAATGATGGATCCCTGAGGAAATCCAGCATTAACACTGCGGTCCTCTGATTTTTGTCCATCGACCACTATTCTTATGATCCTATCAGAAAGAAACTATTTAATGATTGAGAAAACATTTTCAGTTATACCGTAGCTAGAAATCTTGTGAAGTAGGCCCTAATGCCATATCTTGTCGAAGGCGTTTGATATTGTGGTCAAAAGCTAAGAAAAGAAGTCTTACCATGGGCGTGAAGCGAGTGAATTCAGGCCAATAAAAGGAAAAACAAAGATGGCGGTATGCATTTTATTACGTGCGTTCTCGCAAAATCTCATGTGCGCGTGAAGCTGGAATCTACAAATCGAGCTTCATTTTTCGGTGCTTGGAGATTCCAGATCTGGCAGGAGAGTAGGTTCAACAGAGCTGAAGATTCTACTTTTTCGGATTTATTCACTTTTGTGTGTTTTAGTTAACCCCCCCTGCTTCGGGAGGTGCACTGCAGTTTAAGGACTGTGCCCCCTTTTTTAAAGATAGTATTTTCAAGCTATCTCGGCTATGACCAACGCTGGCTTAAGCAACATGATTAACCCTTTTAATGGCGACGATGATGTGTAGGCATTGCTCAAGAAAGTGGTCCTTGTGACAAGGATTCAAAAGTTGGACGATGTTGCCGCAGTAATACCACTGTTTCTAGAAGGGGACGCGCTGACCCTCTATTTAAAGGTCAGCGAGCAAGATCAGGGTGACGCGGACGTCATCAAACGTCGACTGATCGAAGCTTTTGCAGAGGGGCCTATCGAGGTCTTTAATAAGTTGGAGGAGAAGAGGTGGGCTGGTGAACCTGTTGAGGTCAAGGCGAATGAAATAAGGAGATTGGTTGAGTTGCCGGGCATCAGGAAACACACCACACATCACGTAGTCAAAATGACACTCATTACCGGGTTCCAGGAAGAGATATCGAAACGTTTGCAGCCGGTCCCGGGAGTAGAGATGCTGGATGTGAGTCAGCTGCTCAAAATTACAAAGATCTTGGTGAGCATCCAGCCCACGGAGACTGGAGGGACAACAGCAACGGTACAGCAGGATTTGGGCAGGAGTCTGCCGAACCCGATGGTGGAATGCTTCGAATGTGGGGTCCACACATGAGAAGAGACTGCAGGAAGTTCTTGCAACGGACCGAGTGTTATAAATGCAACCGGAGAGGCCATTTAGCAGTGAAATGCACGAGTTCGGGAAACTGGCAAGGGAAGCTGAAGCGCCAGCGCCCGCCCCGATTCGGGAATAGTGGCGCACTCGCAGCAAATGCCCAAGCAGAAGATCGTGGTGGAAGTTCGGGAAGTTATGGCCCTGATCCCCACTGGCTGTACCACTACCATGGTGTTAGCAAAGACTACTGCATTGTCCAGATCTATTCACAAAATGACAATACAGTAGCCTCAGTACTTTACACCTACTGATAGGACAGCCTCCTTAGTGGTTAATCCAAGGTTCTGTCCATGACTATCGGACGGGTAACGTCAACCCAGATGAAATGTTTACCTCCAGCACCCTTACTAGTGACATGGCCACAAGGATAGACATAGAGACAGAAAAATGACCGACATCTCATACTACTGTTCACAAGGTACTGCCGACCTGGAAAGCAGCTTTTTCTTCACCGTTCGTCAGAAAAATACCTTTTTTGAATGAGGATTGAGGGACAAAAAAGGAGAAGCGAGGGTTACTAGAGCTGCCGATAACACATACATTGCCTTATCCACTCTCCATTTAAAAAAAGTTGAATAGGTGAGAGGGGCTTATCAATATCTACTTAGTATAACTCCGGTGCTCAATTATCAATGTAGGACGCTGTTTGAAGATAATCTCCCCTCCCATATTTATGTGGGGATGTTTTTACCGTTATCTATCTCGAGTTTAAATCTTCGAGCTTTATCTTATTTTTAAAATCCAATAATGAACTTTTATCAATTTGTGAAGTCGGTTTAATTTTGTATTAATTTAATTTTTTTTGAGTTTAGATAATAGTTCAAGGTTTAATTAACGTTCTCTTTTTCATGGATGACTTTTTTTTGTTTTACATGTAACAAAACAGTATTGGTTAATAGTATATTTTACAAAAAATATTTCAGAACAAAAAAAAAGAAAAACAGCAAGACAAGATAGGTAAAGTTAAGTTCCGAGGTTTAAGTCAAAGCTGCAATAAGAAAAAAGAAAAGAAAAAATATTTGCAATACAATATGTTAGCGGTAATAGCACAAAATAGATTTCAAAAAGTTATAGATAGCAAATTTTTTAACCTTAGCTTAGAGTGTGGAAAATGCGACCTATCCTTCTTCACGTCATATCGAAAAAGAAGGGAAGGTAGCAGACCTAGCTGATTCTATGTACATAAAGATATGGTGGAGGGTGTGTGTGTATATTTAGGGGGGTATAATGCTTTTATTTTTTTCATTTGTTTGTCTATTTTTAGTTTTTAGTTTTTGCTTATCCATCGAGTTTGAATCTTCGAGCTTCATTAAAATCCAATAATGAACTTCTATCAATTTGTTAAGTCGGCTTAATTTTGTATTAATTTACATTTTTTTTTAGTTTAGTTTAGTTTAGATTTTTAGTTCAAGGTTTTAATTTTGAAGGTTTTCGTGTGTTAAGAGGATTCATGTTGAAGAGAGACGGAGACATATATAACCTAATGTGGAGGAGAGGAGACATTTATACTTATGCAGTTCTGTTCTGAATTGCTTGGGATTTCATATATATATATATATATATATATATATATATATATATATATATATATATATATATATATATGTACTGAGGATGATAGGGTGATACATGCACAGTTCTTATGTTTTTATAACACATATAGAAAGGAGTAAGAATACATATTCTTGGGAGGGTTACGCAATGTTCATAATTAGATATTTAACACCAAGGTGATTCTTTATTTATTGGACCGGTCGGATGCTGATGACGTCATGAATTCACTTGTATCTACATGGTTTAATATTCTTCCCTTCGCTTCCAAAGGGTCAGCTTACCACTGACTGCCAACTGACTGACTCTGAACTCTCTCGGACTGACTAGCAGACTAAGTCTGAAATTCGGACCTATAGAACTATATGGAGCATCGTCCTGTGTATATGACGTCAGAAGTGTTTTTCAAATATGACTAATTCACGTGACTATGCATATTTATACAAAACACACTTCTGCAAACAAAGACCCCCTCCTAACCTATTTTTTAACCTAACATATTTTAACAATGTATTTTTAATTTGTATTGTTCTTTCTTTTAAGCTGACATTTTTAATAATCAGTTTTTTAAAAAAAAATGAACAATTAATTCTTTTCACGACATAAACAATATCTTACTATTTCTAATAGAATTTAACAATAGGCATTTTAACATTCTGATTTCTAACATTCTATTTCTTAACCTTGCTTACAAGGTTCTAGTCCCGGCTTATCCTAATCTCATTTTCACCTTTCTAATATTCTTTTTATTTACATGGAAAAGAAGACACCATTTTACTGTAACACTCACTCTTACATTGTTTGGATTATTTTGACGTAGGTCGCCCTGTATTCCCCAATTATAATCGGCTTACTTGTATCATAAAAATCTAGCAGAATTTCTGCAAGAATCAAAATGCAGTTTATTGTAAATGTTATTTTATTCCGCATTAGATACCAGATATTTTGCGCAGAAATAACTTATTATTCGGACTAATTTTCTTATCTTGAGTATTATTCGCACAATATTTCGGTCGATGTTTCATCTAGTTTTATCCAACCGTATCTTGTCGAACTTTTATAATTATTCTGTCGAGAATATAAACGGAATTTCGAGCAGAAATCTGTATTTAATTATTTTTGTCAATATACCATTCTTCAGCCATAACCGTGTAGAAGTTTTGAGTAATTGTCAATTCTGTTCTTTGTATAGCCGTGCTATTGAACGTTCACGTATCGGGATAGTGTAATTTTATAGGGAATTTTACCAAACTACTCGGTCAGTTATACCACGAATAATCCAGTTAGTGCATAGTATCAGTCCTAATCTCTACAATGAAGAAACATATGGAGACATGTTTGCGATTAGTTTTGCCGTGATGGAGTTATGAATTAGATCTTCAGATTGTGCAGGTATGTGTAACGTTACAATACTGAGATGTAGACACTTGGGACCCAACACGTTGTAGGATAATACATAAGCAACATAGTAATAACTCAACTCATTTTTTGTAACAACAAAATTAATTTCCGGGTATTTTGCCGAATAACACGTGATAGCGCTCTTTCTTTCTGACCTCTGCCATCTCGAACGCCGTCATCGGTTTGCGCACATGTTCTATGTTTTATAGTATTTTGATTTTTCTTACGGTGATGTCACTTTGCACACGGCTCGATATTTGCATACAGCCGCCATACTACGTTACATATGTAAAATACCCCCAGAGCGCTGAATATCCCTTCTGTGTATAATTCCATATCATTTTTGAGCGATGTGTTTTACCTGTTAGCCTTCATCCGATATCCCAGAGGTTAATCATATATGAAGCTACTTAGCAATGGTATCGAAAACGCATCTAAGGGTATAAAACTCTGAAAAACGATCACAATGGATGAAAAAAATTCCGATAGTCACGTAATGCAATCTTTTAGTAATGGCGTCGCAAACAAAAGAGTAAGTTTTTTTTTAAACTATCATAAATATGATAATATCAGTGTGCAATTTGATCTAACCGATGTTAGCAAAATGTATGTCGTCTGTTATACAAAGAAACATATCTGAACACACTAATTCTGCAATTCGTACTCTCTCTACTTAACTCAGTTTACATCATCAACATTCAATATCTCTGTTCTCTCTCAGACTCAAAGTCTCGACTCACTTTCCTTATCAATTTTTTTTATAACCTATCTTCTCCTACATTGTCAATTTAATACATAAATATATAATAAATCAACAAACTCACGTTCATATTTTCGTCTTCCTTTGCCTTGCTGTCAAAACAGATGCGATGCCGCGTGTAAGTTATTAATTGTATTTGAATATACATTTGAGACAAACAACAACAACACCGCCACCGCCACCGCCATCACCATCACCATTACCACTACAACAACAACAACAACAACAACAGCAACAAAACTTTATGGTAACTCTATATAAGGAGTCTAGCAGTATTCGAAATAGATAGCCGACAATAGATAGTCTTCTATTTTCTAGTAGACAGCAAAATGTGCTTTGTTTATACGTAGCTATCTGGTTATTATGTTTATCGTGCTGTATCATGGTAAAAGCATATAATCTATTCAGTATGAATCAAAAATATACTTTCTTACATTCTCCAATCGGTAGTTATACAACTTCCTTTGAGGTATGCCTGTAGACCGTATTCTGATTATGTTTACGATAATGAAACATTAAAAAACTTGCTGAAATAGAAACTAGATAGTATAGCCGTAATTTTGAACAGCCTTTCTAACCGTTGCAAATAATATTTCGTACATTTTAACGAGAATTTTTTCAATTTTTTTTTTGTAGTTGATAGAAATGTTATATATTACCGGTCTCTTTCACAACTCCAGCAACAATATAGTCGAATTCATGCATCTTGTTTGACATTCATCATCGTTATTCTACAGAATTAAAAAAGACCCTGTCGTCTCAACACGTGCGTAAATGTCTGTCAGGCCCACCTGCTTCTTTTCCTCTTTTTACGTCCTCTTTCTTCGCTCTGACGTCACCTTGCGCAACGGCTTAGTCATTTTCATAGGTCGTGATTCTGCTGCTGCTGCTGCTGCTGCATATGTGTGAGTTACTACGTTATATAGATACTTCTATCGCTTGCTACGAAAAGATTCCCATTATTTAAGTAGACCTGTCAAAAAGTTTTCTATTATTTTTTTTTATTTTACTGCAGTTAGCTCTCTGTAATAAATAGGCTCTTTCCTGGGGCTTTTACTTGAATACTATATTAGCTATACATACATATATATATATATATATATATATATATGTATATATATATGTATATATATATATATATATACAATCGAGTGTTACATTAAGATTCTTTTGAATCTCTCAAATGTTGAGATTAAAGCCTTTAAAAGCATTACTATTCTTTTGTAAACCATGTTTATCTTTCTTGGTCTTTCTTGGTTATGCTAGATTCTAAAATAAAATGTATCTTATTTAGTGGAGCATCCAACTAAATTGCATTACTGAGGTAACATCACCATGAATAATTTCGACATCTAAGCCAGGTTATAAATACGCTGAGGACATATTTATTATTGGAACGTGTTTTATTCCTGGTAATGGTGTATGAAGAGTCCGCATAAACAGCTCATAACATCCCACCATAATTGTAAGTTACGGAACACAAAACATTTACTTAAACACTTTGGCTTGCTTGAATGCATATAGAGCATTATTCAACGCAAAAATGCACTCGATATACATTGTGTCTGAACAAGAAAACGAACTATTACAATGAAAAATATTATGTATTTTTATTCCAGCGCTTTTCAAGAACAATAAGTATAATAATCTATTCCCAATATAATTTAGTATTATGACGGATGTGATTATACTACATACGTATGGAGCGAGGAAAATGAGGCTGACTAGCTTCTTTTAAGCAAAAAAACAAAAAATGATTCATGTGGAATAAAAAGCAAAACAATTGCCTCATGCGCAATATGAAAATAAAAGGAAATGTTTATATCAATTATATAAGATGACGAATACTAATGTTAACAGAGATGTGTAATCGTCTCTATGTTTCGATATATGGGCAGCAAATCTAAACCTGTAGTTATACAAAGCAAGTTAGACTGAATAAGCTGGATTAAAGTCGATAAAAAAGAACACACTTGCAATTTTGTTGTCAAGAATTTATCCGGATGTATTGCTGTGAAGAGCAAAACGAGATACAAAAAAGAAAGCAGGGATCCAGTAGATATCTCACTGCTGATACAATTTTCCACCTCTATAAGAGGCAGGTATGTCCAGAAGTCGAGTACTGTTGCCACTTCTGGGTAGGAGCTACAAGGAAAAGACTTATCCTGTCTTGATTCTTAAAATAGACTTTGTTGCCTAGTATTGGGTGTCATTTTCTCTTCCCTGCAACCTCTTTCTCACAGTTCTCACTTTTTTAAAATTTTATTTTATTTATTTATTTATTATTTGTTCCCGCAATGGAGAGTAGACAATGGATGTGGATGTGTTATCGGCAGCTCCAGTAACTCTGGCTTCTCCTTTTTTGTCCTTCAGTCCTCATTTCCAATGAATGATTTTTCTGACAAAGGATGAAGAAAAAGCTGCTTTTCAGGTCGGTATTACTTTGTAAAGAGTAGTCTGAGATGTCGGAAAATTTCTGTTTCTATCTCTATCCCTGTGGTCATGTCACTAGTAAGGGTGCTGGAGTTAAACGTTTCATCTAGGCTGACGTAACCCGCGTGATAGTCAGGGACCCGAACCTTGGATTAACCACTAAGGAGGCTGTCCTGTCAACAGGTGCAAAGTACCGGGGCTGCTGCATAGCCATTTGGTGAATGGATTCTGGACCATACCGTAGTTTCTGGTGGGGCTTCTCGATTCCATGCTAGTAGGTAATTGTTACGGCATTACCTTATCATGTGCCACAAAATAAAAAAAAATCCTGTCTTTTTCTCTCGTTTCCCCCCTCTGTCATGCTCCAACGTAGTCTACCGACCTGCTCCGCCAATCCCGAAATTTCAACAATCAGGAAAATCTCCTAAAAAGAAACACGAATAAACCTAGAAACCATCCTCCAACGTAGACCCCTTCTACCAGGTCTCCTCTAGAGGTTGAAACACAATTACAGGAGAGGAAACCGGGCATATTATTTCTAAGTGAAACTGGCATAGCGCCAACCACTTCTCTAGACGAATTCATAATTAAAAGAATACTCCGACTTGAAATCTAAATCTGACCCCTAAGATCGGCATGGGCATGGAATATGTGCCTACATTAAAGATGGCTTTCCATGTGGTAGGGATATCTCCAGAGAAGACACTAATTTACCTTATATGTGCTTCCGGGTTGCACTAGCTTACACCACTGCATTTATATTTGCCCTCTATCGCCCCCACAACAGTGGGGTCACTATCTTTAAGAGCTAATTTGAAAAAATTGACCAAATCCTGTCTGCTCATCCATCGGCTAACATTCACATTTGCGGTGACTTCCATATCCATAATGTGGAAAACGGATGACGAGAGGAGATTTTGTCATGATTTTGCCATTGCCTACGACCTCACTCAGATTGTTTACGAACCCACCCGTGTGCCCGATACACCCGGTCAATATGCAAGCCTTCTAGAACTTTTCCTCACAATTTCCCCTGAGCTGTGTTCATGTTACGTTCTATCTCCTCTGGGATCCTCTGACCACTCTGTTGTAGCAGTTAATCTCATCTTGTTGAGGGAAAGCGTGCCCAGGGTGGCCAAAAGATGAGGTATAAGGACAACATCAAAGCAAATCTAAAGCGGTTTCACATGGACCTTGAGACATGGGAGGACGTGGCTGGGAGCAGGTTGGCATGGAGGAGCGCTGTCCACAAAGGTGCTGCGCTTTATAGTAGTGACCTAAATCAAGCTGCTGAGGATAGACGCAAACACAGAAAGGACAGATTATTAACCAGACACACCAAACCCCACCCTACCACCACTACCTTTATCTCCCCAAATTGCACAAGACAAATTGGGTCTAGGATTGGGCTCTATGCTCACCTGAGGACCCACAGAAGCCACAACGGAGGACAGTCTTACTCGGACACGAGTGACCGCCGATGATGAATATAAAAATGAAATGTAATAAGTCTTCAAACGTACCTCTCCACCTTACTGTACATCGATACTCCATGGCTGACTGGGCTAGCTTCTATACATTTATATTTGACCTACCTCTGCATTCCATGTTTAAAAAGGATGTGTCCTCTATAGTATCAGACCTGACCGAATTGTTAATTGTAGGCATAGACCGATTAATACCATCCAAAAAATTCCAAGTAAACCTAACAGCTAGCCATGGTTCTCCCCTGAATGTGTTGCTGCCATCGCGCACAGAAATCAATTTTTCCATAGCCACCAACGTAATAGATGTACTGAGATTAAAGCTACTTTCAGGACTGCCAGCAACCATTGTCAAAGAGTAATAAAACATACAAGAGAGCTATATGCATAGTCTGTTAAATCCAAAGTAACTGAGCAGCGTTTTGGGGCCCACCAGTTCTGGCAAATAGCAAACAGGTTCTTGTACAGAAGCTTGCGTTCTATCCCAACTATCATAAATGGACCTGAGGTCATCTCGTCAGCAGCAGACAAGGCCAGAATATTTGCCTAGAACTTTGCAGCTAAGTCTACCCTATGCGACAATGACCATCAACTCCCTGTATTTCCACCTATAACAGACAACACGCAATTCAACATACAAATATCGGTGCATGAGGTCGCCAAGCTAATCAAGAACCTTGATTCTAGTAAAGCAACTGACCCTGACGGCATTCCAGTTATAGTGATGAAAAAGCTCCAACCAGAACGTGCGCCCATACTAAGAAAACTGTTTAAGCGTCGCCTTAAGGAGAAGTACTTTCCAACACCCTGGAAAACCTCATCAGTATGCTCTGTATTTAAGAATTCAGGTGAAAAATCATCTTCCTCTCAGTACAGACCAATAAGCCTCCTATGTGGCATGAGTAAGTTGCTGGAATCCATATTAAATAATTAAGTAGGCAACCACTTCAAAAGAAACAACCTTCTTAGTGACATGCAATATGTTTTCCGCTCTGCAAGATCTACAGCAGATGTGCTAATAGTTATATCACATAGGATTATTGAATATCTTCACAAAGGTTTTCTTTCCAGGGCAATTGCTCTTGACATATCGAGGCCTTCGATAAGGTATGGCATAAGGGTACACTTCACAAGATTTCCAGCTACGGTTTAACTGGAAATGTTTTCTCAATCATTAAATCATTTCTCTCTGATAGGTTCATGAGAGTAGTGCTGATGGGCAGAAATCAGAGGTCCACAGTCTCAACGCTGGAGTCCCCCAGGGATCTATCTTGGGCCCAACTCTCTTCCTGACCCACATCAATGATCTCTCCAAACATACATAAATCATTCGTTGACATCTATGCTAATAACACGACAATCTATGGCAACACATCAAAGGCCGTAAATGACGAAGTTCTCTCTAATTCTCTCTCCTCCGATCTTGAGCACGTGGTACAATGGGGGAAGAGGTGGCTGGTATCTTTTAATGCATCCAAAACCAAGCTTCTATCTTTACATCATCAACGCTCTTATCACCATCTGGCATCAATTGAAATGGATGGCTCTCGTCTTGGGGAGGTTCCATGTTTTTACAAGTTTCTGAGTTTGACCTTTACTCCTGATCTGAAAGGAACGCTGGGAAAATGGTGGGAGCCTTCTACCGCTCCAGAATATATCTCAATACTGATGCAATTCTCTAACTGTATAAAAGTCAAGTACGTCCAAGGATGGAGTACTGCTGCCACATCTGGACAGGAGCTGCTAAAAACAGACTATCTTGCTTGACAGAGTACAAAATAGACTTCGTGGTTTATTTGGGGATGCCCTTTCCTCTTCCCTGCAACCTCTCTCCCACAGAAGAGACGTTGCGAGCCTGTCTTTGTTTTATCGTTATTTCCATGGCAGGTGATCGTCTGAGCTCCAATCCCTCGCCCGACCCTCGCCAATCTTTTAGGAGAAACACCCGTCTGGCTGAAACTACTGTCAATAATTTTCCGCACTCCCTATCTCTGCCTAAATCAAAACGTAGATTCCATGAGCAAAGCTTCTTTCTTACAACTGCCATGGTTCTCCCCTGAATGTGTTGCTGCAACGTCAGTGGAACTCTCTGCCGCTAGCCTGTTTCCCACCTGACTACAATTGGACGTCTTCAAGTTCAACATAAACAAACTCCTGATAAACAGCCCCCTTTAGTAAGACACTCTATCAAAAACCCCAATACTAATGAGTACTACAATACTATCTCATCGGTTACTGTACACGCAATAACCCTTATCCCTGAGTGGCATTCGGGCCTTGATAAGTGGTGACCCACATGTCAAAACAGAGTCTTTGCAAGCCTTTTTCTGCTTTATTTTCATGGCAAGTGCTCTTCTGAATTCCCATGTATGCCCCCCTCGCAAAACTTTCACGAGAAACACACATGTAGCTGGAAACACTATCAATAATTTCTTCTGCACTTTATCTGTACCTATACGTAGATTCCATGCACAAAGTTACTTTCTCAGAACGGAAAGCCCCTGGAACAGTTTTCCATTTGCATGCTTTCCAGCTAACTACAATATGGCCGTATTCAAGACAAATGCAAACAAATTCTTGATGAGCCGTTCCACTTGTTAACGAATTGACCGAATGTTCACTACTAACGTTTACTATGATTTTGATACTGTACAGTCTTCAACACTTATCCTTGAGTTGCATCCATGTCTTGATGAGTGGTGTCTCCTTTGTAAAAAACAAACAAAATAAACAACAAAAGAAGTAAGTGTAAGTCATTCATCAGTTACGTCATGATATGTTTTTATTGAGCCAACACGTCAAGTATTTTGATTTAATTCAGTGAAATTAAACGTTAACGATATAACGTTTCAGGCTATTTGGATGTAAATAGTTTAAGCCATCGATTTCAATCCAACCTGGGAATTTATTGGTGTCACAACTTACCTGTCTATCAGTAAATGCTGGATATATTGAGCACTATTTACAGAATCAAGCACCCTATACAATTACAAATACAAGGCGTTGCTATTGTCGATAAAAATAGTTGCGTCAAAGAGGGCAGCGCGGAACAAATTAAACAAACCATTATTCCTGCATATGTGGCACATAGGTTAATCAGGGCGTGTCCTATTTGCCAAGGGAAAATGGTAGACTAATTTCTAGCTAACAGATATCCCTTGATGTAGTTGATCAGAGAATTGCTACTCAATCGAAAAATGGCGTGTTCATTCGTGTCAATGCTGTCAGAACATATCAGAGAGTGTCGTTGAGTCGCGTTTAAATAGCAAAAATTAATATAGAACATCTTATGTCTCGGTCAGTAACGATCACAGCATATGACAAAAACCACATGTATCAGCCGCCAGGTCGGTAGGAGCACTGTATTTGGGTGCAAGTCTATATTTGCTTAACCGAGAAATCATCAGTTAGGAGTATTCTAGGCGCAACTATATCGCGTTAAATTATAAACAAAATTTATAAAGGATCAGATGGAAGTGTTTAGGTATTTGGCGGTGACGACTCTATGTCTACGAGGCTATAGATTTAGGCACATTTCATCAGATTACCCGCTTAAACACTTAAAGCTGAGAAGACATCAGCTCGTACCCTCTTCTTGATTGTGAACACCGAAAATTATCTGTTGTACGAATGTTAAAAAATGGACGAGATGTACAACTCCTGTGGATTCCGAATAAGCACGAACGCTTGTCATTTTTCGTTCGCAGAGCAGTAAGATGTTGGAGTAGAAATCTGCAGGGTCTAGATTACGTGAAAATTTTGCTAATTGCCTACCAATGTAAGGAGTCACCGCTTATCAGGGCCCGGAGGCCACTCGAGGATAATAGTTATTGATAAGGATTATTAATGCGATAATTATGTGTAATCGTTATTAGTAGAATGTAGTAGGTAAATTTGATTATTTACTGGGACGGTTTATCAAGAATTTGTTTACGTTGGACGAAGTCAACCAAATTGTTGTCAGCTGGAAAGCAAACTAACGGAAGAGAGTTCCACAGGCGTGCAGTTTTTAGAAAGAAGCTTTGTTTATGGAATCTACGTTTCGGTTTAGGCACAGATAAAGAGTGGGGAAAATTATTGACAGTGGTTTCAGCTAGAGTGGTGTTTTTCGTGTAGATTGGCGAGGGGGGATAGAGGTTGGAGCTCAGACGTGTAATTGTCATGGAAATAAAGTAAAACGAGGCAGACTCGCAACGTCTTTTGTGTGAGGTAGAGTTTGCCAGGAAGAGAAAAGGGCATCCCCAGCTAAGCTACGAAGTCTATTTTAAACTCTGCCAATAGAGAATAAGCTCCTGTCCAGATGTTGACAACAGTATTCCATTATTGGTAATACTTGGCTCTTTTAGAGAATTGCATAAGGAGTGAGATATCCACTGGAGCGGTAGAAGGATCCCACCGTTTCCCAGCCATCTCTGCAAAAGATTTGATGTATGCATTCCATTTCAAATCAGGAGTAAAGATCAAGCCCAGAAGCTTGTCAAACATGAGGTCTCACCAAGACGAGAGCAATTCATTTCAGTTGATTCCAGGTGGGGATCAGAACGTTGATAATGTAAAGATAGGAGTTTTGTTTAAATGCATTAAAAGTAACCTGTCACCTCCTTACTCATTGTACTATTTGCTCAAGATCAGAAGAGAGAAAATCAGAGATAACTTGGTCATTTATTGCCTTTGATGTGTTGCCATCGATAGTAGTGTCGTCAGCATAGATGTCTACGAATGATCTATGTATGTGTTTTGGGAGATAATTGTGAAGATAAAAAGAGAGTTGGGCCAAGGATGAACCCTTGAGGAACGCCAGCATTTATACAGAGCTTCCGATTTCTGCACATCCACCACTACTCTTATGGACCTATCAGAGAGCAAGTGTTTTATAATTGAGAAGACATTTCCAGCTATACCGTAGGTTGAAATTTTGTGAAGTAGGTCTTATGCCATACCCTAATAAAGGCCTTCTATATGTCAAGAGCAATTCTCCTATAAAGTAAGCCTTTGTCGAGACATTCGCTAATACTATTAGATATAACCTTTAGCATATCTGCTGTAGTTCTAACAGAACGGAAACGATATTGCATATCACTAAGAAGGTTAATGTTGCTGAAGTGGTTAACTATTTCTTTATTTAACACGGATGCAAGCAACTTACTCATAACGCACAGGAGACTTATTGGTTTGTACTGAGAGCGAAATGACCGATCACCTGAATTCTTAAATACAGGGCATACTGATGAGGTTTTCCAGGGTGTTGGAAACAATTCTCCTTAAAACAATGCTTACTCAGCTTTGTAAGTATGGTTGCATCTTCTGGTTGAACCTTTTTCAACACTATAATTGGAATGCTGACAGGGCAAGTTGCTTGACTTGAATCAAGGTTCTTGATTAGCTTGGTAACATCATGGATAGATATTTGTATGGCGCATAGCGTGTTTTCTGTTACAAGGGGGGAATACGGGGGAGGATGATAACCTTGAGCGCATAGGCTAGAATTTCCTTCAAAGTTCTTGGCTAAAGAGTTTGGTCTTGTCTAATGCTGACGATATTTCCTCAGGTCCATTGATGTTGGTTGGCTAGACCACAAACTTCTGTTCGGGACCCTGTTTGCTATTTGCCAAAACTGGTGGGAGCAAAGCCGCTGTTCAGCTACTTTGGATTTAAAAGACTTAGAATACAACTCTCTTGCATTTTTTATTATTCTTTTACAGTGGTTTCTCGCAGTATTGAAAGCGACTTTAATCTCAGTACATTTATTACGTTGGAAGCAATGGAAGAAGTGATTTCTGTGCGCTATGAGAGCAGCACATTCTACAGAGAACAACGTGTAGCTGTTACGTTTTTGCTGGATTTTTTCGAGGGTATCAAGCTGTGTATACCTACAATTACCCACTTGTGTGGGGTATATGGTAAGAAAAGAAAAAAATGTACCGACCGTATCTGATTAGCTCTTTTGGAAAGAAGAAGGAAAGGATGGTCAGCGCATTTGTATACGCGAAGGGCATCTTGGGAAGGCAGAGTATGATAGGAGAAGCTATTTTTTCCTGTCTCTTCCTTTTTTTCTAGATAGGAGTATATAAAAGCTGGGAAAAATTCCTTGTGGCAGCAGAGAGAAAAGAGTCGTGCACATTTCTTGAAAAGAATTTCGTATTGCTGACGTTCGGATTGTGCGGTGTGACATTGGTGGCGAGAAGCCAGGTGTTGTAGATTGGAAAAGAAGAGGGCAGAAACGTGCTGTTGTCGAGAGAGTGACTCACTCCTTCCCGAACCCCAGAACCGAATCCTGATTATAACTCTAGAAGCTATTTCGGTGAGTCAAGCAGGTTAACATGGCTGGCTGGAGACTCTCAACTCAGATGTTGAGACCCTTCACTGGGGAGGGTAACCTAATTAAATGGCTGGAAAAATTAAAGATGGTAGCAAGGTTGCAAAAAATCGAAGATGTGGTCACCCTGCTGACGCGTACTTACAGGGGGAGCCCTCACTATTTACCAGCAAATGCGCGATGAATATAAGGAAGACCTTGCCTCAGTGGAGCAAAGACTGAAATTAGCTTTCGCCGAGAGTCCATTTTGGAGAACTCAGCAAGCTTGCAAGTTTGAGGTGGACCGGCGAGTCTGTTGATGTCTGACGTCTGTGGAGATCAGAAGACTGGCAGGATTGGCTGGTTACTTGGGGAGGATTCTGGAGATGACGGTAAAACTATGCCTAGTGAATGGCTTCCCAGAAGAAATCTCCACGAACATGAAGAGAATCACTACGATGGAAGTGGACGATCTCTTGGTCCACGCCAGAGTCCTAGTCAAGAATGTCAAGGGCCCAATCGTAGATGCAGCTATGAGCTGAAATAAGTGCATGAGGCTCCACTCGAATGACGAAACACAAGCAGCGAGACGACAGGAGGGGAGGCCTGCCAACATTTGCTTCCGGTGCCAGGGTACTCACCTGCTCAAAGACTGCAAAGAGACGAGACCGGGGGTCATCTGCTACCGATGTGGACGAGTGGGGCACATTAGCCGCTATTGCGTTGCTACACGAGACCAAGGAAACGAGTGAAGGGGAGGCATTTCGCCAGTGGTTCCCCTTCTAGGTGGAAATGGCGCACAACGAAACATTGCCTCAGTTACCGGTAGTAGTCAATGGGAGAAGAGCCATGGCCCTTGTTGACTCAGGCTGCACCACGACGTTGGTAACGAAGAATATCGCTAGATCATGGAGCGGAGCCAGGAGTTAAAGACCGCGGATGGCAGGGAGGTGAAATGCCTGGGAGAGACAACAGCGGAAGTACTGGTGCAAGGTGTCCTATTGGACTACGAGCCCTGGTGTTGGATCGTCTGGTTGGTGATGTTGTTGTGGTTTTAGGTGTAAGTGCGATCAACCAACTCGGGGGGGGGCTACGTTGAGAGTGGGTCTCGGCGCAGTAGGAATGGCAGCAGTGGAAGGTGATATAAATATCAGAACACGAAAACCAGAGGCTTGCTGCATCGAGGATGAGGATTTCCTAGCGAGGTTCGATGGTGAAAAGTGGACGGTGGAATGGAAATGGATCTCCGAGCCTCAGGAACTACGAAACAAAGTAAGCTGCTACGAGAAAACACTGCGAGGAAAAATAAGAAAAGTATTCGAGGAAGAAGTGGAGAGATGGATAGAGGAGGGAATTCTGAAACCGTGGACAGGGAAAAAAAAGAAGTGCTGCCATTACTGGCGGTTGTTCAACCCACAAAGAATAAAATTAGACCGGTACTGGATTTCAGAGAATTAAACAGATACGTAGCCTGCCACACTGGAAAGGGGATTGATGTATGCAAAGAGCTGATGAGGAAATGGAGGAGGATGAAGCAGGCCACTAAGATTGTCGACCTTAAGTCTGCTTATCTCCAGATCCATGTAGATGAAAAACTCTGGAAACATCAATTGGTCCGGTACAAGGGGAAGTTGTATTGCCTGACGAGGTTAAGCTTTGGGCTGAGCTCAGCCACAAAAATTATGACTGCTGAAGACGGTGCTGAGTAAAGACTGTACAGTGGACAAGGCTACCAGTTCATACATTGATGACATTCTCGTGGAGGAAGCAGAGGTGACGGCAGAGGAAGTGAGAGGCCATGTCGCGAGGTATGGGTTGACTGCAAAACCGCTCGAGTCCCTAGATGGAGGAGCGGCGTTGGGGTTGAAACTATGCCCAGATGGCAAAGGAAGCCTTGTCTTTAGACGAGGATATGCAATACCCAAAATCGGAACCGACCTGACAAAACGAGAACTCTTCTCGGTCTGCGGGAGACTGGTGGGACACTATCCAATCGCCGGCTGGCTCAGGAAAGCGTGCAGCTTTATTAAACGGCAAACGGGCACTGATGGTTGGGAGGGCCGTGTTACGAAGGAGGTCACGAACATGCTACAAGAAATCATCGCGAGAGTGACGAAAGAAGACCCAGTAAACGAGAAATGGTACATATGCGGCGGAGACGCGGGGTGATTTGGTGTGATGCCAGCAGTCTGGCATTGGACATCGTATTTGAGATGGGAGGCGTGACTGTGGAAGATGCGGCGTGGTTAAGGAAGAAAAACGACTCTTCCCATATCAACGTAGCCGAACTAGAGGCCGCTATGAAAGTAATTAATCTGGCCCTGAAGTGGGGATTGAAAACGATTGAAATTAAATCCGATTCGGCAACGGTAGTTTAATGGATCGGGTCAGCAGTGGCTGGCAATTAGAGAGTTAGGACCAGAGGTGCTGCAGAAATGCTGATCAAGCGCAGGCTTGGAGCACTTGCAGATTTGATAGCGGAATTCCAGTTGAAGGTATCTGTAGTGCTGATCCTATCCTTAAACGACAAGGCGGATTCGATGACACGGGTAAAGAAGGCCTGGCTGCAAGAGAGAAATGAGGTTTCCTCAGTATGCTGCGCAGGAAACCAAGTAAAAAGTTACATGAAATGTACCACTTTGGTCGAGAACGGACGTTATTCCTGGCAAGAGAGGTTTACTCGGAAACCACCGAGAAGGAGGTCAGGGAGGTAGTGGAGCCCTGTCAGGAGTGACAATCGATAGACCCCGGACCATCCAGACACGAAGCAGGAGAGTTACACATTGCAGAGGACTGGAAGCGATTGGCCATTAATGTGACCCATTATCACCATAAGTTGTATCTGTGCACCAGGGAAGTTTGCCATATGGAGGGGGATCAGCGCAGAAGCTGCATGCGCGATCGGAAGGGTCAACGAAGAAATATTTATTGGAAAGAGGGACGGTTGAGAAACTGTTAATGGACAATGAACAATGGCCCCGCTTTCCGATCAGAAGTCTTTAAAGAGGTGTGTGATAGGTGGGGAGTAATGCAATTTTTTAGGGTAGCGTATCGACTGAGTGACAATTGGATAGTGGAGAGGAATCATCGCACCATCAAGGCTGCTGCGGAAAAAAGCAACATTTCACCCATGGAGGCGGTGTTTTGGTACAACATCTCACCGAAAACAAGACAAGATGAGACAACTGTGCCTCATAGAGCCATCTTTACATATAAGTGGCGGCATCCGTGCAACAAAACGGTAGGAATTGTGGGTGAAGAAGCTTCCATTAAAGTGGGCGAGGAGGTGTGGGTAAAGCCCCCCAATGCAATATGTACCACTCGCTGGGGGAGGGGGTCGTAACGGGAACGCAGTCAAAGAACAACGTAATGGTGAACCTACATATTTGTGCCGCCTTTTCGTTAGATGATCCCGACTTTAATGTAACGTTTGGTCAGATTATTAAAACATGGACTGTCGTTTAGATAAGCAATGCTGTCAGTCCCCCAGCGAGTTGATAATTAAATTATTGCAGTATTAAGCGTGTAATCACCTTCAGTAGCGTAGGAATAACTCGCTCTATAGCCGACAGTTATTACGACACTGTAAGGGACCTAGTTCTCTGCTTGACGTAAGCAATGCATCGCTATAAATTCACATCGACAGAGCATTGTGACTCTTGTAAACTATACTCATCAAGGAAAGTGTAGTCTGGATTAAATGTGGCTCCGCTTTTTAGGAATCTGTTAGTGCCTCGAAAAAGTCTCAAGATAAGAGAAGCAATACTCATAAATTTACATATAGTTTCTGAAACAACACTTACACAGTGGATCTCTCTGTAAAGATCATAAAGAAGTGGGTAGCGTAGATTTTCTTGAAAAAAACCCACTGATTTTCTCTCATGGAAACGTTGTGCTTAGATAACGGAAATGATCTTTGTAGCTACCTGTCAGCATATTTTTATTCATGCGAAAAACTAGTAGGTTATTTCTCTCGTGTTTGACTGGCCTCGGGTTGTTAGTGTGTTTATAAAGCACTAGGCGTGTGCGCTAATAAGCATTAGAATGATGAGGTCTAGAAGTCCTCTTTTGTTATTTGTTTTTTAACAAAGAAGTCATCACTTATCAAGGCATATATGCCACTCGAGGATAAGTATCCAGGAGTTAATCGGAGCAATATCGTAGTAATTGTAAGAGGACGACTCATAAATAACTAGTTTATGTTGGACTTGAAGATAACCATATTGTAGTCAGCGAAAAAAAACAGGGAAAACGGAATTCGATAGGCATGCAGTTTTAAAGAAGAAGCTTTATTCGTGGAATCTACGTTTAGTTTAAAACACGGATAAAGAGTGGGGAAAATATTGATAGTGGTCTTAGCAAGACGAGTTTTTTCGTGAAAGTTTACCGTCGAGAGATCATAGTTTGGAGTTCATAGTTTGGAACCTCGCATCGCACTTGCCAATGGAAATAACGATAAAGCAGGGATATGCTCGCAACATCTTTTCTGTGAGGTTGCAGGGAAGAGAAATGTTTATTCCCCAATAGGCTATGAAGTCTATTTCGAACTCTGCTAATGCAGCATAAGCTGCTTCTAGTAGGTCCGGCATTATGAGGCGATAGTACTCCATCCTTGGACGTATTTGGGTCTTATAAAGGTAGTAAATTGCATCAGCAGTAAGGTATCTACTACGGCGGTAGAATGTTCCTACAATGTTCCCAGCGACCTCGACAACAGGTTTAATGTACGTGTTCCATTTCAGGTCAGAAGTGAAAGTCAGACCCAACAGCTTGTCATAACATGGAGCATCCCCAATAAGAGAGTCATTCTCCTCGATTGATGCCAGAGGGAGATCAGCGCTTTAATGATATACACGTAGAAGCTTGGTTTTAGATGCATTGAAATTAACCAGGCACCCTTTTCCCATTGCACTACATGATTAAGACCAGAGAAGAATCAGAGAGAACTTGGTGTTTTAGAGCTTCTGAAATGTTGCCATAGATGGCTGTGTTGTCAACATAAATGCATATGAATGATCTTAGGATGTGTTTTGGGAGATCATTGATTTGATCAGAAAGATATGTACTCAGGATATACCCCTGGGGAGCTCGATCATTAATACTGTGAGCTTCTGTTCATGCCCATCCCCCATTAATCTTATGAACCTATAAAAGAGAAATGAATGAATCATTTAGAAGACCTTTCCAGCAATTCTATAGCTGAAGATATTATGGAATAGACCTTGTATGCTACACCTTATTAAAGGTATTTGATATGTCAAGAGCAATTGCTCTAGAAATCAAGCCTCCATCGAGAGATTTGCTTATCTTTTGAGATATAACATTTGCACATTTGCTGTAGATATGACAGAAAGGCAACCATATTGCATGCTACTGAGGAGATTATTTTTACTGTGGGTTGACTACTTCTCTATTTAACACATATTTCAACAACTTACTTATGACACACAAAAGACTCATTGGTTAGTACTGAGAGGGAGATGATCGATCGCCAAAATTCGTAAATGCGAGAGGCCCTGATGAGGTTTTCCAGTGTGTTGGGAAGCAACTCTTGTTAATATAACGCTTAAACAGCTTTGTACTTATTAGAGCTAGTTCTGGAAGGTTTTTAGCACTATGATTGACATACAATAAAAGGCAGTTGCTTTACTGGAATCAAGAGTTTTGAGTAACAGTAACATCACACACATGCATCTGCATGTCGCATAGCGTGTTTTTAGACACAGTAAGAACTATGTGGAGTTGGCTGCCTTGATCTCATATGGTTGGATTCGTTTCAAATTCTTGGCGACGAGTTTGGCTTTGTCCGATGCTGACGAGATTACCTCAGGGACATTGTTGATGATTGGGATAGAGTACACACTTTATTTCGAGACTCTCGTGTTATTTGCCAAAACTGATGGGAATTTAGCCGCTATTCAGCTTTTTTGGACTGAGCATACAATAGCATAGTTATTTATTACATTTTTACAGTGGTTGCTGCCAGCGCTGAAGGCGGCATTAGTTTCAGTACATCTATTACGTTGGAAGCAAAGAAAAAGTGATTTATGTGTGCAATGGCAGCAGTATATTCTGTAAGAGAACCACGGATGGCTGTTTTTTTTTTTATTACATTTTCACCCCAAACAAGGCACATTGCCACTTTGGTGTAGGGGGCTACTATCAGGGGAAACATCTACTGGGGTACTATGTAGGGATTAGGGCAGCGAGATGTTGGTTCACGTTGCACTTGAACTTATGCATGTCAGTACAGTTGGGGAAGCAGTGACCTGGAATGGAATTCCAAAGTCTAGCAGTTCTGGGGAAGAAACTACTGGAGTAGAAGGATCTTTTAAATCTAGGGATCTCTACAGTGTGGGGGTGGGATTTTGCAGCTTGTCGGGTCTGTCGAGGGTGTTCACGTCGTGGGGGCACAAGTGCTTGCAGTTCGTCAGATCATTCACCATTATAATACTTGTAGAACAGGCAGAGGGATGCAACGTTTCGACGATGGGACAGAGGCTGAAGTTTTTATGCCAGTTAAGGGCCTATCAGATTTGCGACTCTCTTTTGAACCCTGGCAAGGAGCGAGAGACTAGTAGCCGATGCACCGGCCCAAATATGACAGCAATACTCCATACATGGGCGAATAGTGGCCTTATAGAGGTACAGGATACTTTCGGGTGTTAAAAGTTTTCTAGCACGGTAGAGAGAGTCCACCTTCCTTGCAGCGGCCCTGGCAATGCCCTCGATGTAACTGTTCCAACTCATGTTTCCAGTGAACGTTAGGCCAAGGAGCTTGAGAGACGTACTCTCAGATAAAGAGTCGTTGGCCATTGCTATAGGTGGTAGAGAAGGTTTCTTGTAATTATTGAATGAAACCAGTTTTGTCTTGGTGGCATTGAACGTGACCATCCATTTTTGTCCCCATTCCACTACTGATTGGAGGTCATCCTCTAGTGTTTCTGCCATTACTTTAGATATATGTTCGTTTGTTTTCCTGTCGTGCCTGCTATAGAGTGTGGTGTCATCAGCATATATCCCCATCTCAGAGGCAATCTTGTCGGGGAGGTTATTAATGAATATCAGGAACAGCAGAGGTCCCAGGATAGATCCTTGGGGCACTCCCGCATTTATATCATATTGTTTAGATGTACGACCGTCGAGGACAACCTGGATTTTTCTCTTATTTAAGAAGGATTTAATTACGTTAAGTATTCTACCAGTGATACCGTATGATCTGATTTTAATGAGGAGACCCTCATGCCATACCCTGTCAAAAGCCTTAGATATATCTAGAGCTGCCGCTCTTCCCTCTCCCGCTTTGTCCAGTGAATGGTATATGCGTTCAGAGATTACAGTGAGGATGTCTGCCGTGGAACGGGCTTGTCTAAATCCATATTGACGGTCGGTCAGAAGTTTAGCATCTGTAAGGTGCTGGACTAGAGCATGGTTAATTAAGGTCTCAAATATTTTGGCAAAAAGTGGGAGGAGGCTAATAGGGCGATAATTTAATGGGTCAGTTGTTTCGCCAGAATTCTTGAATACTGGTACTACAGAAGCAGTTTTCCAACAGCTCGGAAAGCAAGATTCATTAAGGCATTTGTTGTAGAGTTTGGAGAGAACTGGGGCTACTTCGGCTGAGCACTTTTTTAATAGCACAGCTGGGATGAGGTCGGGTCCACATGCTTTGGAAGTGTCAAGGTTTTTTATGATAGCATGCACCTGAGCAGGGGTGATTTTCAGGTCGTCTAGCATGGCGTCTGTCCGCATAGGAAATTGAGGTAGGGAGTAGTTTAGAAGGTCCAGTGTGGAGTTTGAGGCAAACCGACTGGCAAGCATGTTAGCCTTCTCGGTTGCTGAGCAAAGAACCTCGTTATTGTTGGTTAGTGGGGGAATTGTTGATTGCCCATTATTTACTACACTGTTGTAGATTTTCCAGAAGTCACGAGTTCCTAGTTTTTGTGCTTCGATGCGTTTTTTCGTGGTTTCCGTAAATTCCCTCTTAGCTGTCGCCATTTATTTCTTAACGTTACTTCTAGCTTCTATGTACTTCTGTCTGTTTGAACTGGACTTATGTCGATTAAACCTGCGGAATGCATGCTGCCTTTGAGCAATGGCAGTTGCGCAAGTCGAAGTAAACTGTTATGTATTTACTTCAATAATTTTAAGAGTATGAAGCGGGCTGTACTTACAATATACTATTCCGTCAGGTCTGATACTATAAAGGACACTTTCTTTGCAAACGTGGAAAGTAGGCTTAGATCTGATATAAATGTCAGCACTAGAGTCTCGATAGACTGCACAATGGACTTATTACATGTTTTATCAAAACTGAGACACTAGAGTGGTTGGAATATCCTAGTGGAGACTACAGAAATGAACATATTTTAGGGCAAGCTGTGAGAAAAAGATTTAGGAGACTTAAACACTGATCGCATGTGTCGGGCACAGGGGTGGGTACGTAAACAATCTAAGGTCATAAGCAATTAAGATATCGCGAAAGCACCTCTAGTCATCATCTATCTTGTGTATGTGAGCTAACAATTCCATATTGTGAACCGTGAAGCTTCCATAGACGTCAATATATATCGAAAGATGAGCTGACGGGATATGATCAATTTTCTCACATATGTTCTTAAAGATAGTAACTTTATTGTTGTGGAGGCTATAAAAGACAAATATAAACGCAGCAGCGTGAGCAGGGGCAACCAACAAGACCATATAGGATAATTTGGTGTTTTATCTGGAGATGTTCCTGATAACACGATGAAAGCCATCTTTAATAAAGGTACATAGTCTATGTCAATGGCGATCTTAGAGGGCATATTTTTATGTTAAGTTAAAGTAGTCTTTAATAACGAACTAAGGTAATAGTCGGTTTAATAGCAGTTGGGCTTAGGAATAATTGGCCTAGTTTGGTCTTCCGTAATTGGGTATAAATCCCTGGAGGGTTGGAATGTAGACTCCTGATGTTGGAGAAGGAGACATGGTAGTGGGCGTCTACACTAGGTGTAAGAATTCTGAATATAATAATATTCTTTCTTGGGACTTTTCATGATGGAGATTGGGGACTTGTGGAATAGATTGACCGACTTATTTAGAGCAGGGCAGTGAGGGAAAGTAAGGAGAGAAAGAAACGAACAAATATTTTTTGTTGCACATAGTAAGGTAAATCCGTAACAATTACCTAATTGTATGGCTTCGAGAAGCCTCACCAGATGCTACTGCGTGGTCCAAAATCCATTCACCTAAAGGAAATATAAGAGTCCTAGTATTTACACCTGCTGACAGGACGGACTCCTTAGTGGTTAATCCAATCTTTTCGTCTCTGACTATCAGGTGGATAACGTCAGCCCAGTTAGAAAATTTTACCTCACGCACCATTATTAGTGACATGGACATAAATAGAGAAATAGACAGAGAAATTTTCCGACATTTTTTCGACTGCTCGCGCAAAAATACTGCCCACCTAGAATTCAGCTTTTCTTATTCCTTGGTTAGAAAAGCATTCATTCTAAATGAGAACTGTGGGACAAATTAAGAGAAGCGGAGTTACGGGAGCTGCCGGTAATGCATGCACAATGAATTGTCTGCTCTCCATTACAAAATAATAATGACAATAATACTTATTGTACATAATATAAGCTCAATCGACATTTTAAGGGAAAGTATCGTCGTAGATTTCCCTCCACTAACTGCAAAAAAGAAAGAACTAAGATAGCAAATTTACGTATGTAATTTTTGCGGCAACTTATCTATTTTCCCTGAGTCATTCGCAACATACTTTGAATGGAAAAAGTTTGATTCCGCTCTGCCTTCAACAAAACAAAAACAGTGCCATTGTGTCGATCAGTTGGACTCTAGAGTGTCGTTTTTATTGATACGAAGTGAGGGGAGAAAATTGAATTATCTTGTCGTTTTATGCGATATTTTAAATCAGCATTCGAGTAAAATAGATATGTTTATTGAATCAGAAACTATTATCAGTTAATAAAACGCAATGAAATAAAATAGAATAACAGTTATAAAGTGAAGTAAATATTTTATATTAAAATTTGCATCTAATAAAAAAAGAAAAAATACAGCAAATTCACAACTTATCTGCTGGGAGTTATTATCAGAAGCAATTGCACGAGCAATAATCACGTGTTCAAGTGCAACGGGAATGTCATTAGAAGTGAATGGAAAGCTGATGGTAGATGCCCACGGTGTTGGCCGATCAGTAATACTACGGATATAAATCTGGCTGAATTTGATGGCTGGATAGATACAATATACGGGCGAGTTATTAACGCCGTGCCTTAGCTTGACTTCTAATGACTCAATAAGAATACAGGATAAAGGATTCTGGACTTTAAATTTCATGCACTAGCGTTGTATCAAATAATTGATCGATTTCTCACATCCTGACAAGAATGGTGTTGATGTGCGTGGTGTTATTGATATTCTGCCTAAACTCCACCAAATTTTAGCTGGCATGACTAGATTTGCATAGGAACGTAGGAAAACACGATTTCGGAGAATTGCGCCAGTGCAATCACCACAATAAACTAAATCAGGTTGACAACATTCACCTTAAAAGTGGTTACACAGGTGTAAACGACGACACTCTACTTTGCCAGCACTTTTGATCAACTGGTATTAAAAAAAACAAAAAAAAACTTGTCAAATCGAGTGTCAGAGCAGCTGCAGTTTGCCAATCGATTCATATACAACTAATAAAATAGACGAAAACAATTTCGCAAAACTGAAAGCTGGTTGGCGATAGACATAGACAGGAACAATTAGGACTGGTGCCTATTTGTAATATTTACTGATTGTGGTCACATTCATTTTGTTTCGGCGGCAACGACCGATTCATATAATATAAGTGAAGAAAGGGTGTGTTGTTTTTTTTAATGAGACCCACCAATCAGAGTATAAACCAACAATAACACTGCTTTCATTTGCAGACAATTCAAGGAATATTAAGTTCGCTTACGTTTTCTCCTGAAATAACATCATCTAATTCAATAACAGAAGAGTCAAAAAATGCATCTTAACACACTTGCATTTCGCTAATGAATGGCTGCTAGCATGAGTTATACTGACGAATAACCCACTCCCCATTGTCCACAGCCCAGTTTACATAATGCATATGTACAAATGACACAATAATGGAACAAGATAAAGAATTCAGTCTTGGATGACCACATTTAGTAGAGACAACCAAATTCAGAACTGGGTACATAACCGATTTGTTAGTATGCATCGTTGCATGTTAATGCAAGACCTCATATTAGAGAGCTGCGCTTTGTTTGTAGAATCCTGTTACGATATATTCGAAAAGATTCAACAGATTGTGAGCGGCAATCTACATTGGCCGATTTTTACAAAAATTTCATTCCAATATCAGTAGCTTGCATCTTCTGATATGTCTAATGCGTCAACTCTTAGTAAAAAAGACTCAAACAGTTCCTTTCGCAGACCACCAAAATTGAAATTGCATTTGCAGTGTAATTTATGCGATCAGATCAGAGGAGAATGTGACAAATTTCGTGGTTTTACATTACTATAAAAAAGGTTCCTCTTTGTCTGACTTGCAATTCGAAAATTTACACACATGTTTCAATCATAGTTTGTGAATGAAGATCCAAAAACATCCTTGTACATAGCCAATATCGGCATTGGTTTCTTTATTCTAACATACGTGATAGTGAATCGAGAGGTGTAATTATTTAAATAAAGTTGGGTTGAAAGAGCTGTGTATAAGTCCATAAAAACGAGCACGGTAGCATGCTCTTGTAGGGCGTTAGCATATCAAATATACATTTAATTATAATTTTTATAATTTAGACTAGACTACCCGTGACCGTTGGGTCAGTATGTTATATTAGCTATGGAATTCATGCATGAGCATGACACTTGTGATGTAAAGAAAATAGTTTTTTTTTTTACATAACAGAAACATTTCTATGAAAGTATGTTAAAATGAAAAAAGAGTATAGATAGATTTCTATAAATCGTTCTGTTTATTATATTTGATTAATTTTTAAATAAAAATTATCGTTACTGAATTATAAGTGGTTGGCCATACTTATAGGTAAATGTGCACTGAACAGATACCATAATACTTATTATAGTTAAATTCAAATTTTGATATACCTTCTTATTTTCCATCGTTCATTTATGTATTACGTTTAAGTCATTTTAAACCCCACTCTTCCCATGTTAAATAATACTTTCGAAATATTAACGTTAATGTTTCAGCGTCCCAATTGTTCTTTTGTTTTATGTTTATTTTTGTTTTTCGCGTTTAAATTATCCAAATAAAAAATTGTTAATACTGTCTGTTTTTTTTTACATCGTACATTTCTGTATTATGTTTAAGTAATTTTAAACGCCACACTTCGCATTTTAAATAATATTTCCGAAATTATAACGTTAATATTTCAGTGCGCATGTCATGCGCGCATGCCCAACTGGATGTCCAAAACCAGGAAGTGGGTTACACACATCGTTACAAGGTCATTTGAGTTTTATAATTATATAGATTAGTACGACTTTTTTCTTCTTCTTATATATATATATATATATATATATATATATATATGTATAACTACTTCATTTACTCACATAAATTTAATATACGAAAGTATAGATTTATGCGTAAACTTTAAGTATTTACTTCAAAAGTGCTCAATACGTAGGTAGAGCTAGGTATTAATTTATAAAATATATATGGCGACTAAGCTACACTGAATATTCTGCGTTTCATCCACTGCAGGATTCGTCAGGCTTATGCGCGAATTTTGTGGTTGCTTCTTGTTTTTATATATGTTGAGGATTTCTAGTTAGCCAATCAGCTTTCTAGTATCCACCGCTCCCCCTCCTATCAGCCAATGGGCATGCATTTTATCGAACAACGGATCTGTTTTTGAACTAGGTTAGTGGTTTAAGGTTTATTTCTAGATCTTATTCAAAAGCACTTTCCCGCAACCATCCCCTTACACAAAATCTTCAATAAAAATACCTTGAAGTTATCTTACAATTGGTGCGAAAATTTAGAGATGATAATTAAAGCACATAATAACAAAATACTAAATGAAAATAATGTAAACAACAACAAAATAAACAATAAAAAAGTAGACACCATGACAGAAATAAAACCAACACTAGCAGAAATAATAATAATAATAATAATAATAATACTAATAATAATAATAATAATAATAATAATAATAATAATAATAATAATAAAAACAAACCAACACCGGACAAGAACAACCATACCATAAATAATAATAATAATAATAATAATAATAATAATAATAATAATAATAATAATAACGAAGAAAATAAATGCAATTGTAGACACCGTACAATTTGCCCAGTCCAACATAAATGCCTAATAAAAAGTGTAGTTTATCAAGCAACAATATTTGCGAAAGAAAACCCGAATAACAAGTAATATTAGATAGGCATGACTTCCCTAGATTTTAAAACCCGATTCTATGACCACAAAAGTACCTACAAAAATAAAAACACCGTATAAAAACAACACTAGCGAATAAATACTGGGAACTCAAAGAAAGCGGACATTCGCCGGTAGTCGAATGGAAAATAATGAAGCAAGCTACCACATGCAGACACTTAGACGACCCATGTAAATTATGCCTCAATGAAAAATTGTCTATCCTGTACTTTAAAGAACCTCAACATCTATTAAATTGTGAAGAGAAATAGCAAACAACTGTGTTCACAAAATAAAACTCACTCTAGGATAGCGTTAAAAATAGCTTTAAAACTAACAATAACAATAGAAAACAAACAAATAAATAAATTAAATAAACATGAATATACATAAACGATCACACATATATGTATATATATGTATACATATATGTATATGTGTGTGCATGTGTGTGAGTACACATAGGTATATTCATATATAAAAAAAATAAATGAATAAAAATAAATAAATAAAGAGGGAAAAGATCTACCTTAAACCCCTAACCTAGCTCAAAAACAGATCCTTTGTTCGATAAAATGCATGTCCATTGGCTGATAGGAGGGGGCGCGGTGGATACTAGAAAGCTGATTGGCTAACTAGAAATCCTCAACATATATAAAAACAAGAAGCAACCACAAAATTCGCGCATAAGCCTGACGAATCCTACAGTGGATGAAACGCAGAATATTCAGTGTAGCTTAGTAGCCATATATATTTTATAAATTACTATATATATATATATATATACATATATATATATACATACATATATATATATATATATATATATATATATATATATATATATATATATATATTCTTATTTCAAGACTTTCGTTGATTTTTGTCAGAGGACCAGTTTTACGTTAATTATAATTTTTCTTCTTGTGTTAGGTACGTGTTTCGCTTGTGTTTTTTATTTCAGGTTCCTCAATGTGGGTCACTTCTCATCAGCCAAAGGAACGCATGTTTATCGATATTAAGAGCCAGCCAGGGCTTTGCATTCCGCCATAAATTCTTCATCTAGTAAACCTCTAAATCGTCATAAATGCCAAAGACTATAAGAGGAAAACAAGCTTTTAAGTAGATGACAGAAATTAATTGATTTGTGAAAAGTTAAAGAATTAAAATTTTCTCATCAAAATAAATCTGGGACAGTTACAATATCTGGGCTAGTTACAATATTTTTAACAAAACAGTATCGCCCTCGACAGATCATAAACATTAAGAGTTATAATAGTATGAATGATTGTCTTTTGTTATAAATGAAAGGATTATCATAAATGATTATGTTTTTACGATGGATTCCATTATATGTTGAAGGACATCTGTCCAAGTATTTCATAGTCTTTTTACTTTTTCTTAGCAGACCATGGCAATCATCAACCTATATGGACATTTATAAGTTTGTTCTACAAATAAATATTTAAAAATCAGTCTATAATCTGGAAGAGTGACCAGCAAAAATCCATTCATCATCGAAGGTAATACGTTATTTGTTAGACTTACAGTTATATGAGGCAACTTTGAATCGAATGGCTGAAGAAACTAACAAATAAGGCAACATCAGAATAAAAAAATGTAACTCAGCTGGCTCGTCTTGTGGATTAATAAATTACATATGATGTAGGAAAACACTTAATATCTTATTAAAACAAAAGCAAAATATAGTATCAGTTTTCTTCAATCGAGGTGGATGCGAATAGAATAGACAGCAAAATGTGAGTACTGGTCACGAGAAAGTAAATATCTGGAAAACAAAAACTTGTTCAGATTTAGAAGAAAAAGAAAAAAAAATGAACCTCTCAAAGGATGTGAAATATTTCAACTAGATGAAAACTAAGTCTATCAAAATCACAACTATCAAATGTATTCACTTCAACATCAGAATAAAAAAGTTCCTAGTCTCATTCGCACCCGCATGCTCAACTGTTACTAATCCCCTGGGGAAGAGAAGATATGAAAAGTTTCTGCATGTCCCCTCCAATGAAAATACGTACTCATTCGTCTCCCTATAATACACATCCAAATACGCACCTCTGGTTTTTTTTTCTTAACTAAATTCCTTCTAGAAAGGAATTGGGTACTTACAGAGGAGACCACGAGAACTTTTTTAATATTTTACATGAAAGTGATTTTTTGTGGAACTAACTTTATTCGAACTTGGTTCATCAAGTTCATTTTCTATGTCGTTAACCAATGTAATACCATCACACACATGTGTAAAATGTTAACAGCGCCATTTTGTAAATGTGAAGTTACATATTTTAATTTCCAACCATGATTTTAGTTTCCAAAAGGGAAGCATATATTTTAATCTTTCCTATTTAAATGGTGTTTTATTTTAGGATAAACATTTTACTGTTCAACCATATAGCATCACTAAATATTCAAACATTATACATTTGGATTAACGCTCGTTTGGCGAGTCTTTATTGATTGTCTCAAGTGTTTATTAGTATTCATTGAAAGTTTCAGAACTTACCAATTATTGATCAGTCTGTGGCAATGTGTGATGCGCCAATTTTCTATTTGAATGAATTAATTAACAAGGAATCAATGTAACGAATATCAAACAACTTAAAGTGTAAAAGCTTTTGATTAATTTGAGATACGTAAAACGATGTATGCAAATTAGTCGCTCGATGAATCGCAGCTCTAGCTTAACGTATAATCAAATGACACTTAAAAATAAACTGCCATTTAAGTAGATGTCGTAAGCCCAATATATGGTAATGCGGCTAAGGCTATTCAGAAACAGTTTTTATTTTAAACAAGCCATTAATCCACAAAATCGATGTCTAAAATAGGACCAGTAATTTTGCGTGTGCTACTAATATAATGTTTTAAAACAAAAATCAGTATTAGGTAAAATCTCTATTTAAAAGCCTTTAAAAAGCCAAACGGTTTAATTAGATTGATTGATAGATTTTTTTTTTATCTGGCGTCACACTAGCAATGTACGTTGTTCCATTTTCGTTCGATTGCGCAAATATGGTTTGGCTAAATTGATATATTTTCAGTTAAATGATGAATAATATAATAAATTGATTGAAAAATATAATGCAACTAGAAAAACTTTGCTGTGCGCTCGAGTACCCGTTTCGCGGGCAAACTTGCATAAAGTGGGTTCTGTAAGAGCCGAACGAAATATAACTTTAATTTTGACCTTGACTTTGAAAAATGATACGCACCATCGCTAGGTCGGAGACCATCATCATGACATATCTAGGTATGATCAACCCAGTTCTGTAGGCTGTAAAAGAGTGTATATATATATATATATATATATATATATATATATATATATATATATATATATACTGTTTATTTTAGAAATATTGTTAATTTCATGGTATACCGTTTCCATTTAACAGGTTGAAACTATTGGGATAAAAGCAGAATTTCCATTAACAGTATGAGTATAGATCAATGGAACTATTTTGTAGTGGCAGAGTATATACAGTACAAGATTCGTTGAGATTTAAAAACTCACATTGATTATATAATTTTCGCTTATTTCATCGTGGATTTCTTACAATGTGGCCGATCTGTAACAACGTGGTTACGGTATTTATTGTCTCCAGAAAACACGCCAGAATAATCATGTACTAAACAACTTTTTGTAAAATAAGACCGGAAGGGAATCCTGCCTGAAGAGTTTACGGGTTGGAAAAAAAGTCTATGGAAACATAAAATCATGAAATTGTCATCCGTTAACGAAACGGCTGTAATGAGAAAAATCGATGATGAAATAAACGAAAGTTATCTAAAAAATGTGAGTTTTGGAATTTATACCATCATGTACTATATATATATATATATATATATATATATATATATATATATATATATATATTTATTCAAATTTAAATAGATATTTAAATAAGATAGAAAATCATGGTAAATATCTCAGGTAAACTAATAATAATTATAATGATCCAAATTATATTAATGAAGTTATTAATTTATAAATTATAAATTTTACATTTTAAGATAGATTAATAATAAGCACATTTTAATGGCATCTGGCGGTTTATGTTTGTTAAATCTAAACCAACCTTTATGAATGCATTCCGAGAAAATTTCATCTTTTTGATTAAGGAGAATGGTTTTATGTTTATATTTATAGTTCGTATATATATATATATATATATATATATATATATATATATATATATATATATATATATATATAATAGAGAAATATATAAATTTAATGGTTAAAGTTACATTATGTAAATCAAAATATAAACACATATAAATAAATATGAGCCAATATTGAAAATCTATCTATATAAAAGCCTGATGCAATTCTCTACATATATAAAAGCCAAGTACGTCCAAGGATGGAATACTGTTGCCATATCTGGGCAGGAGCTGCTAAAAACAGCATATCCTGCCTTGACAGAGTACAAAATAGACATCGTGGCTTAGTGAGGGATGCCCTTTTCTCTACCTTGCAACCTCTCTCCCACAGAAGACACGTTGCGAGCCTGTCCTTGTTTTATCGTTATTTCCATGGCAGGTGCTCGTCTGAGCTCCAATCTCTGTCCCCCCTCCCCAATCTTTCATGAAAAACACCCGTCTAGCTGAATCCACTGTGAAAAATTTCCCCCACTCTATATCTGTGCCTAAATCAAAACGCCGATTCCATGAACAAAGCTTGTGTCTTAGAACTGCACGCCTGTTGAACTCTGTTCCGTCTGCCTGCTTCGAACCGGACTACAACTTGGATGTGTTCAAGTCCAACTTAAACAAATTCCTAATGAACCGCCCCCCTTGAGTAAACACTTCATCAAATCTCCACACTAACGTAATGTACTTGCAATAACCCTTATCCCTGAGTGGCTTCCGGGCCTTGATAAGTGGTGATCACTGTGTAAAAAAATCCATGGATTAAGGAAATAAACATATTTCTCTTTGTATATTCCTTTTTCAAACAATAATTCTTAACTTAAATATATGTGTTTATAATTTGATTTACATGATTTAAATTGACCCATTAAACTTATATAACTATATATATATAATTATATATAACTATATATATATATAAAGAAAGAGAGAGAGAGAATTCTATATCCATCTATCTATCTATCTATCTATCCATCTGTCTATATACATATATATATATATATAAACAGAGATGTGTGTGCCACGGACGGTTTCTGATTGGTTAATCCAATAATCACATCTCCTAAAAAACTATGGTTCCTACGTTCTTAAATTTACCATAAAATATTATGCCCTTATTTATTGTCTATCTTGGAAGGGTCTATTTTTTCCTACCTTGCCATTTACAAATTACAAAATTACGAAACTTACACCAGCCATCACAATCTAACCTCCGACACCACGTCCGCCATTCTGGTGCTAGCCGCACACACGTACACACAACACGAAAACAAACGCTGTCCTCCAAAGGACAGACTATTAGTGCTACTACCCAGCACACGCGCACACACGCACACATACACACGTTCACTACCGTACTTGTGTACGTCACGTTGTTATGGCAACCAAGCCCACTGACTTTCATAACAAACACACACAGTAAATCTGATTTTCTTCATTTTCTCATTAAATTATTTTGGTATGTTCCCGTTTATCCATTCATTGGCTTATACTTTCTTATACTACATTTTTTATTTATTTTTTTATTTATTAAAGGTAAGAGAGTAATTCGGGTATGCATAGTAAACTGTAAAGCGTTAGTTTGCGTGTTCGATCCTGATCGATTCTACTTTTTTTTTAATTCTATTTGTTTATTAAATCCTATCCGAAGCGGGGAGGGGCTATACTCTTTCCTTCCCCCCCCCCAAGGGTGGGTTCCTAACGGAAGGGCGTCCGATCCTCCATCCATCTACGGGCAAGCAGGGGGAGCTGGCCACCATCCCCCCACCAAAAGGGCATTTTCTCACCCGAAAGGGGGGAGCTTGGCAATTTCTCCCCCCAAATGAGGGAGCCGGTGTACCCCCCAAGGGTGGGGGGGGCGAAAAGGCCAGGAGGAGGTGATTTTTTCTTTGGGGGGGGGAGAAGCCTCCAGGCACCCTCCTCCCTGCAGGTGGGGTTGGGGATTATCTCTTCCTGAAGGGGGAAGGCCGGCACCAAGCATGTAAATCCAGAGGGGTGACTTTTTTTCTTACCCGTCGGAGTGGGAAGGGGGCCGATCCCCCAGGCAACGCCGGGTAACCCCTGCTAGTATATATATATATATATATATATATATATATATATATACTATCAGCAATATATGAAATAGTTTTGTTTAATATTTAGCTGATAAAACTGTCGATTAAAATGTTTTTTTTTCATTAGGTGAAATAACATATCTGTAGTTTGATTGGCCTAAATATCTATATAACAAAATTTATATCCGTGGAATAGCAGGAAATATCTTCACAGGAATTAAAAGTTTTCGTTTTGTAGGTTTATTAAAATATGTTTTTACGAGCAGATGACCGAAGCGCATAATTTTTACGTTTGTGTACTTCAAAGATGTATCCTGAACCCAATTCACTATGTCATCTGTAAACATTTATGTTGTGGGCACAAACGATCCACACCAAAATGTCATAAACCGGCAATTACCTACTTCTTTCTTATTCTTCCTTCAATATTGAGAAACGTGTACAATAGATCACTTTTGAGGCATTTTTTCACAACTAGCGCGTTGATTCCCACTTGCCCTCAATTGAAATACATTTCTTTTGTGTTCAATAGTAACCCGTGTGTGACATTCAATTCTGACTTAAAAATAAAAGAGCTCCATCAGATCTGTTCACAACATCGTTGGTGAAATGAACTGAGGAGTATTCTTTAAATTATTAAGAAATTACAATTTCTCACACAAAAATAATATAAAACGTATTATAAAATAAATGCACAATTTATAACTATAAAATGATATAAATTAATATTATAATATAGAATAAACAGAATATATTATATATATATATATAATACATTATGTTGCAATATTTTGGACCTTTTAATGGGGTAATTATTTATTTTCAGAAAATATTTACAAAGTATTTTTCAGAAAAATTTGGCACAAGGCCGAACATGGGGGAGGGGAAGGGCGGTCTTCTTTGACTAAAGCTAACTAATCTAACCTAACTAGTTCTTACATTCACTCTACTTTCACCACAATACCACATTCATAATATACATCCATCAGCGTATACATCCTTCGTCGTTCACCATTAGAACACCATACCATGATAAACTAATTAAAAATTTTATAGTACAGAAAAAATGATATATATACAATGTTAGTAACAAAAGACCCCCCTGTTACTAAACTGTGGCCGTTGCGCTGATTCGCCAGTCGAAAAGGTGATGCGGGTCCGAACGCTTTATTACAACACCTCTTACGAAAACTTCGAAAGGAGACCCGCATCTCTGGCGAATCAAGCGATCTGTCACCTTAATTGGGGAGGGAACGGGGCTTGAAAAAAAACAAAAAAAAAACGGGACAAACTTAAAAAGGGCCTAATGATCTCTATAACACACTAGTTAAGTTTTGAACACAGGAGCCTAAAAAATGGTCCTAACCTTGCCTAAACTGTGACCTTCTCTGTTCTTTAAACGAGTCAGGGCTGACTTCGTTTCTGTTACCCAAAATTCTTTTCCTAAGGGACATCCAAGAACCAGTCAAGACTTGCTTCTCTCACCCGACACAGCACAACTGATACCCACCTTTCAACAAAGTCTGACGGAGAGAGTCTAACTCTATCGGCCTTGATACGACTCCTCAAATGATAACGGAAGATTCGTATAAGGTCGAGGGGAGCGAAGTCCTCAGATCCGTAGACCACTCTCATACGTGTTTTCCTAATGACACCTCTCATTACTGCTAGCAAGGTCAAACACAATTCTTTTCTAATCCTATCCGTTGTCGGAGCCCAGTTGCTACATACATTGATAGGAACCAAAGTTAATGACGATATGTTCAGTATGCGAAACATGAGACCTGTAACAAACTCAATAACCGGCACCACGATGCGACAGTAGACGAAGGCGTGACATAAAGTCTCGAATTCATCGCCACATCGATTGCAAATAGGCGAAATTGCCAAGCCAGCTGAATGAAGTCTCTTACCGACCCAGAGAGCATCCCGAATTACCAGCCAGGTCAAGGATGCCTCGTCATTAGTGAGGCATCCCGACCTAGGCGCCAAAGGCCAGATTGAGCGGAGCTGTCCCTTCGTCAAAGGGAGCCCCTCACCAATAACATCCTTTACGGATCCCCTCACTAGTACCCGATATAATGCCTTTCGGGACAACAGCAGAGCGTTGGAGAGGCTTTCCTTTACTCTTAAGAGGAATTTCACCGCGCGCCGGCACGCACGGTAGAAGGGGCATTCACCTCGGGGCAATCTGTGTGCCTCCCTCTGGGACTCGTGCCCCCCACTCAAAGCCGGAAAGGCTTTCTTGGTGTCCTCCATCCAGAAGCCACCGCCTTCCCTATCTTGTGTGCACATTCGATCTAGGTAGTAGAGCCGTAATGTGTGGAGCCGAATCTCCACGTTTGGCATACCTAGACCGCCTTCAGAAGGATGTAGGTAGCAGACATCGCGACAGACCATAGGGGCCCTTCCAAGCCATCAAAAGTTGACAAGAGCCCTCTGCAGATAAGCAGTGTATCTGACGGGATTGGAAACACTGATAGACGATAAATGAAGATTGGATAGATGTGGGTATTACACACCTCCGCTCTCCCCTTTAATGAAAGGTTTCTAATGATCCACAGCGCAGCTGCGGATCGGACCGCTTTCAGAATCTCCGACCAATTTTTCGCCAGCTGGAGATCAGGACCAAACCAGACGCCGAGTATCTTGCAAGGCCCGTCGCTCCAACTAAAGGGTCCCTGAAGGGGCATACCCCTCCAGGCACCGATGCGCAAACCCGAAGACTTGTCGCAGTTAATTTTGGCCCCTGTTACCGTTTCATACAATCTGATTTCTACACCGACGACACTAATCTCAGCACTTTTCGTTACAAGCACAGTTACGTCGTCGGCATAGGCGGAGTACTTTACCTGGGCATCCGCACCTGGCAAAGTGATTCCGCGTAGGACCGGGTTCACCCTTAGCTTGCGCAGAAATGGCTTTATTGCAAGCACGTACAGCATGGGTGATAACGGGCACCCTTGACGAATTGAACGTGACAAACTGAAGTGTCTCGACCTCCTCCCATTTTCTTCTACCATCACCGCGGGGGTAGCATAGAGAAGATTAACCCACGAGCGAAATTGCGCGCCAAAACCGGCCGCCGACAAAACAGCCCCCAAGTACCGATGATCAACCCTATCGAAGGCGTTGGACTGATGTAAATTGATCAGCACGGTCTCAGTGTCGACTTTTTCTATCATCAGGCGTACCGTGTTCAAGTTATCCTGGATTGTCCTGCCCTTCACGGCACACGTTTGCTCGGGGCTAACTAGACGAGCCAGGACAAGCTGCAGACGATTTGCGAGAATCTTGGCCAAAATCTTTAACTCCGTGTTAAGCATCGTTAAGGGCCTGAAATTACCTAACCCATCCCCACCATCTTTGCTTTTACGAACAAGTTTTATTACACCCATGGTAAAGTACTTGGGGATTTAGCCGTTCCTAAACCATGAGTTAAATAAAACCGCCAGCAAAGGGACAAAGATGTGCGACAACCTCAAATACACTTCGTAGGGCAGACCATCGATCCCCGGAGACCTATTAAATCCGACCCGCTTTAAGGCTTCAATGATTCATCCTCCGTTATGCTACCTTCGCACTTAGCCGCTTCGGTCGTCGAAAGA
Organism: Euprymna scolopes; assembly: GCF_053919585.1. NCBI lineage: Eukaryota > Metazoa > Mollusca > Cephalopoda > Sepiida > Sepiolidae > Euprymna > Euprymna scolopes. Next base: position 130,103,779 of record NC_136491.1, read on the forward strand.
CGAGAAAGTCAGCCAAATAGGTGTCGAACTGTTCTAATGACAGACCGGGTTTCATGGAAAAAGCTCCTGGAAATGAGATCCAAACACCTCCAGCACACCCTGGTTTGTGATCACGGTAAGCCCGTCCGGCAATGTGATACGAGCGATGTGCCTATCGGCCGCTTGCCTCAGCTCCTCCGCACGCAGTTCAGCGGCCAGGTGTGTTGCTTCCTGGGGCATTCTTTTTAACCTAGCCCTAATCGCTAAAGCTTGGTGCTCCTTTTCAGTGAGGGAGGCAAGCTGAGCCTTAATTAAATTAACGCTAGCACTGTCCCCCTCCTCCAACGCCCGATCTAATCTAGACTCTAGTGTCGCTTTAGCTGCCCTAGATTCTAGGTTGAGTCTTTTGCTAAAATTGGCAGAAAAGGACCTAATGGCTTCCTTAATTTTTACCCACCACCTATTCCCTATAATTACCCCCGTCAGTTCCCGCTGTATGGTTAGTAATAGCCCTTCCCGGAAGCCCTTCACATCGAATAACGACGTGTTGAGCTTCCAGTAACCGGCTAATCTAGGCTTAGGTCTATCTAAGTTTACCCGTACACGGACTAGTCTGTGATCCGAGTAAACTATGTTGTGGAAACTTGGACAATTCAATACTCCTACATCGACTCTCCTAACTAAGAACCGGTCGATATATTCGCGAGCTGTACCGGACCGGAGCCGCGTCTACCTGTCGAAGTCCACACTAAGTCACGGGGCTTTTCATTTCGGAATTTGTCGATAAGATCAAACTTATCCACAAATTCACGAAATAAAACAGCATCCCGATCTCTGTTAATATCCCTAGAAGGTAACCCAAATCGATCTAACTCGGGATCCATGACAGCGTTCCAGTCTCCCGCTAAGATAACCGTTCGAGAAGTATCCATGAACTGCTCGATTCGCCGAAAAAAGGCAGCAAGCTCAACGTGGCTATTGGGCGCATAAACCCCAATAAGACGCAATGCTCTACCCTTTATGGTAACATCCAAAACACAAAGTCTTCCCTCCGGATCCATGTAGCACGGGTCACACGATGCATCTACGAACCTTTTAACTAGCCAGGAGGCCCCTCTAGAGTCAGAATTAAAGTACGCTGAATAATCCTTAAAGGTCTTCTACAGCGCACGTAAATGGTCACCAGGAATAAAATGGGTTTCCTGCACACAGCAAATATCCACTCCGAGGTGCTGCAGGTCCAAACTCAAGCGCCATTTTCGAGAGTCGGCCCTTAGCCCTCGGACATTCACACTAGCAAGCTTGAGATCCATGATTGTGCCTTAGGTTTGAGAACCAGAAACGAACATCGCGGTTGGGAGCGTGCCGACAGGTCTCGTGTGGGAATAGGTACCCATCGCAGTATCGATGAGTCCGTCACGAGAGATACCGCCGACATGCAGGGGATAGGTTGGCTTGATTATCCTATACAGGGAGGGGTGTATTTTTACCGGGACCCTCCCAACACAACATTTTTTCAAACTTCTTATATCGGAGTCCTTCAAAATTGCTAGGGGAGGGGAAAGATTGAAGGTCTTGTTTGCCTCCTCCAGCATTTGCCATAGATCCTTGGCTTCCTCTTTTTTTCTTATGACAATTAAAACCTGTCTTGCATTGGGGAAATTGGTGGGGGTGTCTATTAGCTTCCCCCTACCTCCCTGAAATTTATTAACTTTCTGAGGTCAGCACCTTTAAAATTCTTGTTATTGTTTAATGCAGCTGCATTTAATATGCAAATATCTTTTCTAGGGAGGTAGAGGGCTTTTTTCTGTATATCAATTGCGGGGGTGGTGTCCATGTTAATAGGTTTAGTAGGGACTTTTTCAGGAGAAGCAGGAGGAGTATTGTGAGGGGACTTAGAGGTGGCTGGAACAGGAGTGGAGGATTTATTTTTCTTAAGGGGGCTTAGTGGTATTAGTTTGGGTTTTTTTTGGAGGGACGGAAGATGTGACTGGAGGAGGCATTTTGAAAGGGGAAGGAGGTTTGAGTGCAGTGGGGGACTTAGTGATTAGCCTGATGGTTTTAGATGGAGGTGATTTGCATGGGGATTGGGGTGTTTTTTTGGGGGGAGTCCAGTTTTTTTTAAGTTCATTATTTCAATATATTTTTCCCTACCAGTGTCGTTCTGTAACATCGCTTCCTCCCTCATCTGGTCGAGGGAGTTGCGTCCGGGTGTCTTTTTGGCGGTGGCGATCTGCCAGGGTTCTCCTTTCAGGGTTTCAGTGTCGTTGGTCACTTCGTTAGCTGGTTGGTTGGGAACACTTTGTACGCTGGTTCCCAAGTGCTGGCCTGTAGTTTTCTTTGGGTTTGGTTGGGTTTTTTTTAAGTGGACACTCGGATGTGAGGTGTCCGATTTCCCTGCAGTTCCAACATGTGGGACGTCTGCCGGCCACTATAATCGGTAGTTTTTCGTCTCCTACCTCCAGGAAGAACGGGATACTTAAGAAGTCTTCTTTGTTAAGGAGTATATCGAAAGCCCATACTCCGTGGAACTCGTCTACTTCCACGTGGACCATCTCCCCGAATTTTAAGAAGAAGGCACCTAGTTGTTCGCCGTCTATGTGGTGCGGAACGTGGAATACTGAGACTGTGGTGCGTCTCTTGCCCATATATTCCGTTCTTAGGATGTGTGGTTGAGTGATTATTTCCTTTTGGGAAATAGTGACGCACTCCTGCGCGGTGTTGAAGAGAGCGCTCCACGTATTGTAACGATTACATTTGATGACGCGTAAGGATCTCAATCCGGCGTTGGCTAATAGGTTGATGATTATGTCGACTGAAGCTCGGATTACTTTTTTTGTCTTTCTATCAACAACGAATAGTGTAAGGCACCTCTTCTGAATTTCTTACAGTTTTGGTATGTCGATAATGAGTCCCGTGCTGGTAACTTTATCCAGGCATTGTTTTGCCTTCTCGATGAACTGGTCTACGTCTATGTCCACTTTCGGGGGTTTGGTCCACGGGTTCGGTGTTGCAGCTGCGATGTTCTCCGTCTCCATATTAATGACGACAGGTGTTTGGCACGCAGGAGCGGCCATAGCCGGACCGTTTTAAAAAACGGTTGAAAAAAGTTTAAAAAAACTGTTAAGAATAACAGTAAAACAGTAGGGGGGGGGGAAAGGTCATGTAGAAAAAAAATCCGACTCGGTGAAGAAGAAGGAAAGGAAAATGACAGAGAGGAGATAATAAACTTACAGAATAACGCAGCGCAGAATCAAAAGACCTTTTAATGGGATATGATCCCACACAGCCGGACGATTCTATTTAAAACGATGCTGCTAAGAACTGACGAATCAAATTAATTCACGTTCTGCTACCAACCAATCAGAAACCAGAATTGCTTCATAAATATTACACCTTTTTCTGGAGGAATTTCACATGTTCTTTTCCCGGGTTTCCACACGGTAAGAATATTTTGTTCTTTGGAACTGTCTACTACAAACAAGTCACCTACCAGGACTTGTATGTAACAGCGAACCATCTGAAACTCAAAATGGCTTACACTTCTAGACATTATATAATAAATAATAATATAAATCATTATTAGTAAAATATATTACATTACATTGTCTTTTTAAGAGTTTCTGGGGAGTTTAAAAAGAGAACAAAACAGTGTTCTTTTATGACGGCTTCGGGAAGTAGCAAATCGTAGTGTTCTATCTTATAAATTCTAGAATATTCCATCCAAAGTGATAATAAATAGACGCTAATAGCGTCATAACTTCAGTTATTACATCAGCACTGCGAAAACACGCTATTTTGGGGTTACATTTAAACTATTTATGGCTACAGTCTTATTTATCCTGGGATAACATCCGGTCATATAGACTCTTATTACCTCCTCAATTCGGAGTTATTTTTTTTTAAATTGACGTAAACACTAGAATATGTAAATTAAAAGTCATATATGAACAGGTAAACCTATAGAAGAATAAAAGTCAATTGAATGAGGTATAGTTCGTTTAAAAAGTTACATTAAACAGTTAAATTAAATTCGTTAAGTTGGAAGTGTTTTAATTTTTTTTTGCTGCCTGCGTGTATATATATATATATATATATATATATATATATATATATATATATATATATATATATATATATATAAATATATATATATGTGCGTGTGTGTGTGTGTGTTTATATATATAGATATGTACATACGCGAGGAGGCGTACTAAACACATCCGGGCACTCACCGATTAATAAGTCGGCGATCAGGCAACAATTGCTCGATAATAAATTGTGTGGAAATGCCTATTCGGATGGTCTTTTTAGTATCGTGAACAGGGCTCGCTCTATACATTTGCTGAATATTTTGGAGGCGTTGTGTGTAACGATGCGTCAGAAGAAAGAGTTCTCACACAAGTTGGAATTGTTAAAGGAGCTCTCATATATATATATATATATATATATATATATATATATATATATATATATATATATATATATATATATACATACATACTAGCATTTCAGCATTGCGTTGCCCGGGTGTTTGGATGGGTGCGTTGAGCAAAAAACATTGAATAAATAAAATGGTAGTAGGAAGGCAGGCTCGAACCCATACCACGAAGGAGGAAAAGGACGGGAAAAACTTGACGTCTTGACTGATACGACCACCGCCAAACCGGAAGTGACGTAGGTTTTAATTAAGGCTAGACAACCGAAAGGAGAGGATGGCTTTACAAAATATCGCGAAAAAAGCGATCCCCCTGTAGAAAAGTGCCCAGTTGAAGGTGGAGATATAAATGTTTTTAGACAATCTTTCGATATTTGTCGTCTGAACGGTCGACCTTCAAAACGATACTAATCTTGTGAAAATACATTGCCTCTGTCGAAAGTTTTAGGCGCACATTCAAACATACATACATAATCACATTTATATATTGGTAACTAAGAATTTGCGATCCAAGCCGATTAAAAACCTTGCCCTATCTCTGAATCACCTTTATGTAAAATTTCAAATGTTTAGACCAGAAATTGTCTGAGTAATTAGGTAGACCACAGAGGTCAATTTTTTTAACTTCGACCCCTATTATGACCCCTTAATATTTATTGTTTTTGGCTCGAATCAAGTTATTAAGTTAGATCCGTGTCCAAGGAACCTATATCAAAAATTTCAAGTGTTTAGACCCAAAACTGTCGGAGGAGTTTTGTAGAGTTCTCAAAATCATATAGTTGAACTTTGACCCCTTAATCGCAAAATTTCTGGACGAAAACCGATCGCAAAGATTTTCCCAAATTGCAGTACCCTGTATATCAAATTTCTAGTCTGTAGACTTAAAATTTACAAAGTTATTGCGTAAGGAAATGTATACACACAGACAGGAACACAGACAGACAGATACACAGACACGTTCACTTTTATAATAATATATAAGTATGGATGCCGGCGTTGCCCGGGTGTTTGGAGATGTATGCTGAGCAAAAGACAAAAAAAGTTCAATTTTTTTAAAACTTTGACCCCTATTAGGACCCCTTAAAATTTATTGTTTGGGGCTCAAATCAAGTTATTAAGTTAGATTCATTCCCAAGGAATTTATATCTAAAATTCCAAGTGTTTAGACCCCAAGTTGTCGGATGAGTTTGGTAGAGTGCTCAAAAGTCAAATCGTTGAGCTTTGACACCTTAACAGCCAAATTTCTGATCGAAAACCGATCGCAAAGATTTTCCCCAATTTCAGTACACTGTATATGACTTAAAATTAACAGAGTTATTGCGATGTAAAATGTACACAGACACACAGGGAGACAGACACCCACACACACACGTTCACTTATATATATATATATATATATATATATATATATATATATATATATATATATATATATATATAGGATTGTTGTTTTCCTTATACACATATGCCTACATTCAATCGATATCTGCTTGGGTTTTGTGTGTTACTTTTTTTATCCCTGATACTTGCGACAATTAATTTTGTCTTCTCTTGTATAATTTCCATTTCCCCATGTCACGTTAGATAAGAAGAAAAAATACTTATTTTTAAACGATATTTACCACATTTTTTCGTAATCATAACCGCCGATGGTTTCTCTTTACAATACATCGGTTGAAATACATCTCGAGGATTTTTTTCGGCTTCTTTTTTTACAATCGCTAATTTATAAATGTATAAATGTACTCTTAAATCATTTTATTAACAAATTGTCGCTTTCCCCTTAATGTATTATTTCTTTCCGAGCTCGGATGTCTCCGGGTATCTTGTTCAAAGCTATTTTTAACTTGTGTACCACAATATATATATATATATTTATATATATATATATATATATATATATATATATATATATACATACATATTATATATATAATATATGTACTTATATATTATATATGTATATATATGTATTTATATATTATATATATGTATATATATATGTATATATATTATATAAACAACGTTTTCTTTTATTCGTATGTAATAGAAAATGATATGTAAATGATTAGAATATTCTATTCACTTAAAATATTTTTCAACTCTTATATGTGTTTTTATTTAATGTACACATTACACCTTTCCTGTATCGATCTGGTCCTCGTTATTTTGAGTTTGTGCAATTCTAAAAGATCCACTCCCCCAGGCCTCGCCTCCTCTTTCTAAGAACGGGTTACTTTATTACTAATCGCATGTAACGCCCATATCGAGAAATGCCGACGGAGGTTCCCAAGCACGTTTTGCAGGTCAGAGTACTTCTCTGAAGGAGTGCTTATATCTGATGTTAACATTACTAGAAAAGCTAAATAAACTGATTGAATACGTGTTTTTTATTAATTATTTTCGTTCAATTTGTGTGTCATTTTATAGCTGCGTATTGTTTTTTATATAAGATTTAGAATATGTTAATTTCTCGTATTAATTTAAGAAATGTTCAACTAATGGAGACGTTACGTTTTAGAAAACGTTATATATTGATTTATTTCAGACATAATATACCGGCACCGTTGACTATGACAAATCGATTGTGACTGATTGATTCAAAAAGTAAGAACGTAACACATAATTTTGTCGAAGTAAATACACCATTTTTATTCGAAACTCGCTGGATAAAACGAATCTATGCTAGTTCCGTATAAATCGATTCCTTAGAATTTGGAATTGCATGAGCATGATAATTTTGGAATTAAAGCAATTACCTCTATACATTTAATTAGACAAACGGAAATGTTTACTCGACAAAGAGTTTCCTATCTGGCAAGTTAAAAAAAAATTGTCGCTAACTCATCAAACGATTTTCCGGACAAACAATATTTCAATTTCTTTCTATCTAGACGATATATATTTAAAAGAGAGAGAGAGAGAGAGAGAGAGAGAGAAAGAAAGAGAGCGAGAGAGAGAAAGAGAGAAAAGAAGAGATTGGGACAGAGACATGAAAAGATTAATGTATGAGAGTATGTGCATATTTTCATGAACAGATCATTATGAATTCTAAAAAATATATTATGTTCGACATAGTAGGTAAAACGAGCACATTATCTGTTGTAACTTAAACAGTTAGGAGGTGCATGCATATATAGTTATGCATTGTGCACCTGTCATAAGAGTGTATATGTTATATTTATTCTATTTTTTTTTGTTTTTACAAAGTAAGAACCGATGAGGTAGACTCCGTTTGTGAAAATACATATACTTATGTACTAAAACTTACCAATTACCAATTCTTGTCCATTATTACTATTATAGCTATTTTAAAATACATAATATGGACACAATTCCTCTTTTAAATAATAAAACATATAATATATGCATGTAATTTTTTTCAAAGTCATTGTACAACAATTAATCCAGGTTCTTTTAATTCTAGTTTTTACGGCCCCCAATGTTTATGCATAAATTTTTTAACATTTATTAGAATAAAAATAACGTATAGTATTTTAATTACAATTAGAATATGGATTTTAGGACTCGAGGTTAATATACCTATGATTTATTTTTAGTAAGCATAGATGGACACACAATTTTGCAAAGTTATTCTGCTTGCGGAAATAATTTTATCTGTTCAGGCACGATTATATTTTATAAATGCATGCGAACCTACATATTATCTACTCTATATAAAATGTATTTATTTTTGAAACCAGTTTTGTAATGTACAACTAAAAAATCATTATGCTTGCGGATAAAGTAATGCTTGACCTTGGAAAGAACGATTTAGGTAATTTGGTTTGCGAGTTTTTTTTTTTTTCGTATTAAAGTAAAATTAAGGTGGGAGCATAGCGTGTGTATCAAACGAGATTTTTTTTTTACAGTTTTGCGTTCTATGTCAGCATGTCTATTTTTATTATCACAACAATCGTGGGGCGGCATATTTCATGGGGATCTTCTACTTATTTCCTGCTTTCTTCATTAATCTCTCTTGCAACCTGCTGCAGTCACTGATGTCCATTTTGGTATGCGATTTTTACTTTCAATTTTTTCACTAATAACTACTTTATATTTTTACAAGTTATGTATCCTGGAAATACTATAATAAAGCTCTAATCAGAAATTCGTCATAAGTAACTTTACGTAATTTGTTTACATTTAAAAGTGGTCGAATTTTGCTAGCTCTTTTCTTGTTCAGCATATTTTTGTTGTATCGGGAACAATAACACTTCATATGTTAAATGCATTTGAACAAGTTTGACCTAAATGTCTTTATCACAAAATTTATATCCGTGGAATAGCAGGAAATATCTTCATCCGAATTAAAACGTTTCGTTTTGTAAGTTTAGTAAAGTATGCTTTCACCAGCAGATGACCGAAGCTACAGAGACCATAATATCTCACACTTACGAAACGTGGCCGTAAATATATTTTATTTCGGCCACTTTTATCTTACGGTTACAAAATTCGCGCTGCAAATTCGTTTGCTGCTGTTATAGCATAAGATTTAACCTAGAAAACCACACTTTAAATTATTAAACGCTTATTTTCAACTCATGAAAAGTCGCTGGCTTCCTGACCTCATGGTATGTCATCAGACTTTTAACCTCAAGGCTTCTGCTTCGAGCTTACCTCTCTACCAAACCTTTTTTCGCTGTGTGTTGTTTTTTAGTCCGTTCGTTTTTTTATTCGAGCCTTCTTTTATGATATTCCATCCCTGAACACACACACAGGGGTACCCCGTCATTAGGTTCGAGACTACCTCCCTCCCTAAACCTTTTTCGCTTTCTTATTTTTTTGTTTTTCTTGTTTTTTTAATATTTGTTTTCGAGCCTACCTTACTACCAACATTTTTTTATCCCCCCCAAAAAACACACACCTACAAACACCCGAGCAACGCCGGGTGCCCCGCTAGTGTATAATAAAAATATTCCTGAATAGTCATTTGATTCCGTTACGTAGACTAACCGAAGCAATATACGAGAAAAGATTAACTGTATGAGATTTTTGTACTTGTCACCCGAAACGTTAATCTTATAAAAATAAATGTTGGTATTTATCCGATTATGTTTTTCATTGTTTGGTTCAGACATGTAATAAGGGACAACATTATGTTTGATCGTCTTATAGATATTTTTCGATTTCATCGTCAACAGAGAGAAACACACAGCTATCTTAATAGTGAGGACAACGTTCTCAAACGCATCGCATGTTTTCTTTGCGAAACAGACAGTACGAATGAATTGCTCTGTTGTCAGAGAAAGGCAAATTAATCCAAATCAACTTTTCTGTGGCCTTATGAATTAAATTTGACTCGCGTTTTTCTCTAAAATTTGCTTTTCATGCATTAATTATTTAGCTAAAGTTAAATAGCCTTATTAAAACAGAATAATGAATTAATTGAATTAAAAAATCATTAGTGAAATCAACAGAGGTTAATAAAGTAATGTGCTATGAAAAAAACGCAGACTTTCAAAGAAGCGGTGAGCAGACGTTGGAAGAATTAGAAATTAAACAACGTAAAACACTACTATTTATCCGATGTATAATAAATACGGATTTATATATATATATATATATATATATATATATTTATATATATATATATATATATATATATATATATATATATAGTAATTTATAAAATATATATGGCGATTAAGCTACACTGAATATTCTGCGTTTCAACCAACTATAGGATTCGTCAGGCTTATGCGCGAATTCTGTCGTTGCTTCTTGTTTTTATATATGTTGAGGATTTCTAGTCGGCCAATCAGCTTTCTAGTATCCACCGCGCACCTTCCTACCAGCCAATGGGCATGCATTTTATCAAACAAAGGATCTGTTTTAGAACTAGGTTAGTGGGTTTAGGTGGTCGTTCTCCTTTTTGTTTATACATATAAATATACCTATGTGCACACAACAATACACATACATATACCTACATATATATATATATATATATATATATATATATATACATACATATACATATATGTATGTGATCGTTTATGTATATTCATGTTTATTTAATTTATTTATTTGTTTTTTCCTATTGTTATTGTTAGTTTTAAAGCTATTTTGTATCGCTATCCTAGAGTAAGTTTTATTTTTGAACACAGTTGTTTGCTATTTCCCGCCTACAGTTTAATAGATTTTGAGGTTCTTTAAAGTACAGGATAGAAAATTTTTCATGGAGGCATAATTTACATGGGTCGTCAAAATGTCTGCATGTGGTAGCTTGTCTCATTATTTTCCATTCGACTACCGGCGAATGTCCGCTTTCTTTGAGTTCCCATTATTTATTCGCTAGTGTTGTTTTTATACGGTGTTTTTTTTATTTTTGAATGTGCTTTTGTGGTCATAGTATCGGGGTGTTAAATCTAAGGAAGTCATGCCTATGTAATATTTCTTGTTATTCGGGTTTTCTTTCGCAAATATTGTTGCTTGATAAACTACGCTTTTTGTTAGACATTTATTTTGGACTGGGAAAAGTGTGCGGTGTCTACAATTGCATTTATCTTGTTCGTTACTAGTATTTTTATTTATGGTATGGTTATTCTTGTCCGGGGTTGGTTTGTTATTATTATTATTATTATTATTATTATTATTATTATTATTATTATTTCTGCTAGTGTTGGTTTTATTTCTGTCATGGTGTCTACTTTTTTATTGTTTATTTTGTTGTTGTTTACATTGGTTTCATTTAGTATTTTGTTATTATGTTATCATCTCTAAATTTTCGCAACAACTGTAAGATAACTTCAAGGTATTTTTATTGAAGATTTTGTGTAAGGGGTTGGTTGCGGGAAAGTGTTTTTCAATAAGATCTAGAAATTTCTTGCCAAGTTTTGTTTTTAACATTTGATTGTATGGGGCCGTATACCAAATTATAGTTCTTTTTCTTCTGTTTTTAATTTTATTATAGTTGTTGGTGTTTTGTTGCTTATATTTGATATCGATATTTTTGTATCCACTATTTTTTAGGGCTGTTTCGTAAATATTGGATGACCTGTTAAATGCATTTTCGTCGCTTGAGTTATTACTGAGTCTACTTACGATCGAGTTAGGAATATGTTTTATAATTGATGGTGGGTGGTTGGACTTAGGGTTTACGTAAATTGGAGTAGCGTTATCTTTTAAGTATGGTTCATATGTGTTTTTATCTAAGTTTAACGTGACGTCCAGGAAGTTTGTTATTTTTATGTTAGCTGATATGTCCGCTTTTAGGCCTAATTTTTTCATTTCTTTGTGTATGATTTTCTTAAATTTTCTCCCTTGACTTTGTTGGAGTTTTTTATTATAGCTAGTCCGTCATCTCTATATAGGCCGATATCCGTAGTATCGAATATGCTTGTGAGGGTATATAGAATGAATAATACTACAAGATCTGATGCCTCTGCAGAGTCTCTGGCACCCATCGCCAAATCGAATGAATTTTTCCTTTTATTTTTTATCCATTGGTTATTGTTATTTATTAGAACTGATTTTCTGCATTTTTTAATTATGTTGATTTCTCCTGAGGATATATCAGTGTATACCTCAGCAAATTCTAGGGCAATGTTAAAAAGTTCTTCGGATATCGAGGGATAAAAGTCTATGATGTCAAACTGTATGAACGTACATTTATCTTTGTTTTCTATATTTTTAAACCAGGTGATTGCTTCGGTAGTATTTGCCCATTGGTTTAGTTCTAGGTCCTGTTTGATTTGTTTGTTTACTCTAGAAAGTATAGTTTTGCTAATTCTACCTATTTCTGGTTTAGTTGGGTTTATCAGGCGGGTGCTGGGATTATTATTAAAGTCCCGTTTGTAGTCTTTAAGCAGAATGTATGACTCTCTAGGTTTCAATTTGCCAACTTTATCGCTAATTTTTAGTTTATCGGTAATTTGTTTACTTTCAGTATTTATTATATTTATGTAGTCGCATTCGTTTGTGTCTAGTTTTTTTGTAGTTTTTTGTAATGTTTTCTGTGATTAGTTTGTTATATTCTTGCTTATCTATTTTATAAAAGTTTCTTGTTTTATCTGCTTTTACAAAGATTTTATTAGAGTTGTTTATGTTTCTAACGATTTTGTGTAGTTTCCGTTGGAAATTGTTAGGTTGATTGTGGAATTCTAGGTTTTTAATTACGTTTAAAAGGTAATTTTCAAAGTTTATCAAGAGGTCTACTGTTTTCGCATTTTTAATGGTTTTAAAACCATAGGATTCTTTTTTGTTTACGTTTTCATTTTTAAGGAAGAAATTTGCTCGCCATCGAATTCGGCGTATTAGTCCATCTCTTTTTTGGATTAATTTAATAATATAGCTATGCTTGCTGGGTGTGGGGATGTTTTTAGCGATGTTTCGAAATTAACTCTTTCCATATATATGTTTAATGTGGTGAAATAAATTCTTTTGAAAGTGCTCGACTGTTTTAGGAGCTAAGTATAACTACTCCATTTATTCGCATAAATTTAATATATGAAAGTATAGATGTATGCGTTAACTTTACGTATTTACTTCAAAAGTGCTCAATACGTAGGTAGAGCTAGTTATTATTAATTAATATATATTCAGTGTAGCTTAATCGCCATATATATTTTATAAATTACTAACTAGCTCTACCTACGTATTGAGCACTTTTGAAGTAAATACTTAAAGTTTACGCATAAATCTATACTTTCATATATTAAATTTATGCGAATAAATGGAGCAGTTATATATATATATATATATATATATATATATATATATATATATATATATATATAGGCGGGGTGCCCGGATGACCCGTTCGTAATATATATATAGTGATGACACGACCATCTATAGCAATACCTCAAAGGTCGTAAATGACAAATTTCTCTCTGGTTCTCTCTCCTCTGATCTTGAACGAGTGGTACAGAAAGGGAAGAGGTGGCTGGTTACTTTTAATGCATCTAAAACCAAGCTCCTATCTTTACATTATTAAGCTTGATCTGAAAGGGAACACGTACATCAAGTCTGTTGCCAAGGTCGCTGGAAATATGGTAGGATCGTTCTACCGATCCAGAAGATTACTCACTACTGATGCAATTCTCTGTCTATATAAAAGACAAATGCGTCCACAGATGGAGTACTGTTGCTACACTGGGCAAGATCTGTTAAAAACAACCTACCTGCCTTTACAGAGTTCAAAATGGGCCCTATCATTATTTTATCGTTATTTCCATGGCAAGTACTTGTCTGAGCTTCAATCTCTGGTCCATCCTCGCCAATCTTTAACGAAAAACACCCGTCTAGCTGAAACCAATGTCAATAATTTTCCCTACTCTTTATCTGTGCCAACATAAAAACGTAGATTCCATGAACAAAGCTTCTTTCTTAGAAGTGTCCGCATATGGAATTCTCTTCCGTTTGCCAGTTCTCACCTGACTACAACTTGGATGTCTTCAAGTCCAACATAAACAAATTCCTGATAAACCGCCTCCTTAACTAAGACACTTTATCAAATTCCATTACTAACGATTACTACGATATCCCATTGAATACTGTACACAAAATAACCCTTATTCCCGAGTGGCTTCCGGACATTGATAAGTACGGACTATCATGTAAAAAAATACGCTTTCATATGATAATTTAAATTTGTCAAGATTTCGAATATATTGCTATAGCGTAATGATTTTAAAAGTAAAAATCAATATATGTTTCTTATCAGCATAGTTTCATTTGTTGTATAGCAGTATTTATATATCAGTTCACATCCATAAATATGAACAAGTCAGCCAGTTACAAGTAACCAGAAATTACTTCATGGGAAATAGCTTTTCCAGAAGTAAATTAGTATAGAAAAATCTAAAGAAAGTGTCAATAACTATATATAAAAGTGATACTTATATATATATATGTATATATATATACATATATATATATATATGCAAGTGTATGCCTATATACATATAAGTATATATATTTGCATACATATATATATGTAAATATAGATATAAATATATATATGCACATACAAACTATATATGTGCATATATATATACACACACATATGTGAAATATATATGTACATATATAAAATATATATATACACACATATGTGAAATATATATGTACATATATAAAATAAAATATATATAGTACATGTATATATATGCATATATATATATATATATATATATATATATATATATATATATATATGTTATAAGATGAAAATAGAACAAACAAAAAATTATACTTTCATTTACGTTTGATCTTTATTTCAAGAGCCTTTCGGAATGATTGATTTGAGGAAATAAAATAGCGTTACAATATTAGAAAACCGCAATTTTACGACTTCAAATTAATCATATCGAGGAATTCTTGAAATAAAAACGAAACATTGATGAAATTTAGTATTGGTTTGTTTATTTTTTATCTGTTTCACATTAGAATGTTATTACCATTATTTCCATCATATGCCTGCATATATATATATATATATATATATATATATATATAATATAAACTTGTGCATATATACATATATGTGTGAATATACACGCACGTATATATAAAACTTGTGTGCATATATACATATATATATGAATGTATATACACATGTTTATGTGTGTCTGTATCCATATTTATGTATACACACATATATGAGCATATATATGTGTGAATATATATATATATATATATATATATATATATATATATATATATATAAACACATTGATGCCTCAAAATAATTGCTATTTGCGTTCTGCTAACTAGATTTTTGTCAGACGACTATATCCTTTAATGTTCTTCGGAAAACATTTGAAATTCGCAATAAAGCAACGAATCGATTTTTATTCTTTGTGGCCAGAACCATTCGCAATCCAGCAATTGTTTGCAAACATTAACTAATAATAACAATAACAATAATGTTAATAATAACAAGATAGTCAGCACGCCGACACTCAACCTCCGCATCCTTTTCACCTTCCAACAATTAGGATTGTTCCAAATAACGTCTATAGTTTGAATAGTTTTCTTTATCACCATAACTTTGTCTATTTCGCCGTATATTAAGAGCAGATTTTTTTTAGATATTTACAATCTATAGTATAAAGCGCAGCTGTATAATGTATAATGCACGTGTGTATGTATACTAAGTTTAACGTAAATAACGTCGCAAACAAATAGCAAGAAAGCCATTATTTCTTGATAGGCGTTCCCTCGGATTGAATAATATTTAAATTTAAAAAATATGTACATCAGTCGTTTGAACCTATAGTTGAGTTGGTCTTAGCACGACAGTCGGTCTTCAAGCTACAAAATGTTTGAAATAAATGTATCTTTTTAATATTTAGATCATTAGATAATTCCCTTATAGTGAATCATTTCTGAAAAGATCCATAAAAACGAGCCTATATATATATATATATATATATATATATATATATATATATATATATATATATATATATATATATATATATGCGTATTTCCAAAGTGAGAAACGGGTTGAGCGATGTTTATAAATATTTAGGAAAGAGAGTAGATATCTGGGAATGGGAAATAAAAACGAAAAGTAAAGAGATAGAAATTTTAGTAGAAATACATTATATTATTGTAACACTGCAATTTTACCAATGCATCTCAACTATGAAATACATTGTTGGAATACATCAGTCTCGAAGAAATCGGTATTTCGCCTGTAGAGGTGATTAAACACCGATTTCTCTCGCTGAATATCTTCGATCTACGTTGTCGGTTGCAGACATCGCAGGTTGTATGTTGAGTTCAGTTTACTCGTCATCCTGAATAGTGTTTTGGTATCTGCGGTGAGTCTTTCGCCTCTGGTTAGGCCTTTGGTTATTATTGTTTGTCTCAAAATGTTGCGGATTTTAAATTGGGCTCCCAGCTGGTAAGATGAAAATTACATGCTTTCCTATCACGTTTGCACACACGTCGACATAGCAGAGGTAAGAAGGTCCAATTCCACTTTTGCCGGTGTTAAGTTCACCGCAGAGAATATCTTTTGGGATTCTCTCATTGTTCATGCAGTGCATATGGCCTATCTATCGGAGGCTTCTTTGGCGAAAGGGGGTAAACATGAAGCGAATACTACTAGCCCTTGCGAGCACAGCATTGTTTGTAACGTTGTCTTCCAAGACATTCTAAGAATTCTCCGCAGAATACGCATGTGAAATGTGTTCAGTATCCGTGCTTGGTGGTTGTAGATTGTCCATGCTTCGGTTCCATACAGAAAGCTGCTGATAACACAGGCTACATAAACATTTACTTTTGTGGAGATGGTGAAATTTTGACTTTACCACACCCGAATTGTCAATTTTATGAAAGTGGTAGATGCCTTTCCGGTGCGCTTATTCAGTTCTACACCAAGAGATAGGTTGTCTGAAACTTTAGACCCGAGATATTGGAATTGATGGACTACGTCTTAGCACAACCCATTCATAGGGATGATGGAAAATTATGAGGTTCCTTGATTCATGGTCTGGGGTTTCCTCAGGCTGATGGTGAAGCGGAATTTTGTGCAAGCATCGGAAAATCTGTCCTAAAGTCTTTGAGATGTTTTTCAGAAGGAGTTGCTACTAGCGCATCATGAGCAAACAGTAAGGTTCCTGATTGTAACTTGTTGGACTTTGGTCCTCGATTGAAGGCGTTTGATGTTGAAGACGCGGCCATCCGATCTCGAGTGATGGATAAGCATGTCTCAGGAGAAGGGCAAGGAGAATACCAAATAGCGTAAGGGCAAGCACACATCCCTGTTTGACACCGCTTTTTACACCAAACACAGTATTAGTGTATACGTCGAATTGCACGGTGTTCGTTATACCCTCTTAAAATGACTTTATAAGGCTCAGGAGTTAGGAGGATAGCCAATAAGAGACAGTATCTTTAATAGCTCATCTCTCCTGACACGGTCGAATGCCTTAGTAAGGTCAGTAAAGGCAAAAAGGCAAGATACAATGGACTATTTTGTTCTCTGCACTTCACCCCGAGTTGGTGTATGAGACGATCGTCAATGGTGGAACGTTGGAAGCAAAGTAATCCTGTAATTCAGGGTGTATTCTCTCAGCAAAACTTGCAGTCTCGTCAGAATTATGCGAGCAAACAGTTTGCCGTCGATGCCCATTAGCGAGATACCTCTATAATAATTGCAGTCGCTGCGATCCCCTTTATTCTTGTGTAGAGTGCCTATGTTTGCGTTTCTCATGTCTAACTTCACATCAATGTAGCAAAAGTTTTTTTCAAATCGCTTGAGGAGAGAGGTCTTGCCACTCTTAATCTTGAGATAAAATCAGTACATATAGCCTTCCTCGGATGGAGTTTGTCAATCGCCTTGGAGACATTATCAATGGTGGATCTTATGTCTACCTCAGATAATTGTGCATAGTGTGGGGTGCTATCGACAACGCTCTGGCTTACTTTGTTTTCTGTTGAATACCTCAGTGTAGTGTTCAATCCATCTGTCAATCTCTTTGGAGTTGTCTGTAAGTGTTTCTCCAGGCGGGGTTCAAAGAAGCAATTTTTATTGAGCGTATACCGATTGTTTTCTTAATGCCTCATACATTATGTTTCCAGTATTTGCAGCCTGTTAGATGGATTTTCATAGTCTGTTCGAGTACTCATTTATCCAGTCGCGTACTGTTTATTTTAGCTTGTTGTGAGATGTTTGAATGGCTAATATGGAGTATTTACTGGTGTTATCTTTATATTCCTGAAGAACTCTCCTCTTGGAATCTAGTTTCTCAGAGTCAATGTACCATTGAATGTTTTGTCACGCCTTCCTCCTCCCATGAGCAGAGATGACAACAAAGTATGCGGTCTTCTTCAGATTTTTCCCCATTTATGTAACCGAGACGCCTGAGTGGATATAATAGACTTCGAAGTTGCCCTCAAACGGTCTGACCCTGTCTTTGTGTTTTGGTTTGGTTACATCGATTTTTTTCAGCTTATTTTGCGTGAGTTTCCTTGTTTGTATTTTGACTCTCCAGCGTACAGGTGAGTGATCGGTGTCACAGTCAGCACTGTAATAAGTTCTAGTGACTGTGAAGTTAGATCGAGTTGGCACAAATGTTTTGATTTTGTGTGTCTCCATGATAGATTCTAATGGGGCTTTCTAAATAACAAAGTGATGGTTATACAGAACCCTAAAATTCTGTGATATGGGTTTCCTGCAGGGCAGAAATGTCTATCTCTAGAAGTAGTAGTTCTTAATGACAGCGGGTTTTCGCATTTCAGAGATAAGGTGGAGCTCGTTTTAAGCTGATCAGCATTGTGCAGACATTCCAACACCTGAGCTTGAGTGCTGGTTTCTTTTTGGGTTCTGTTTAATTGTTATGTGCATCCGTCCACTTTTCAGAAGAGATCCTGTGCCTCATATATCCATTGAGACAAGTAGCCAATGGATGACCAGCACCTTACTTGCTGAAGGTTGCTCATGAGAGCGGTAGTTGTTCAATGGGTTTAATAGCTCCTCCCACCGTCCGAAATGGCATCTGATATCTAGCTGTACGCCAATCTAGCTTTGGGCATATAACCGTTAACTTGCCTTCTTCCAATTGTTTCTATGATTTGTAGCTGAAGTTGTCTCTGCAGGGTGCAAGCCTAGGCATTGGTATGGAGAAGTTGACTTGCGCAAGCGTGAATATACCCTTGTCTGATCTCGCTGGTGTACTCCGGAGAAATGGTGTGACCAAAATGTCTGGAGGTAGCTCGACCGCAGTAGCAACCAGACACAGTGGGAAGCATGACACTGACTTACACTGACTCACTACGAGGCTACACTCCGATTTTTTAGGGTATGTTTCCCCTGACATTTACTGAGCTAACAGCTAACCACAAGGCAGTGCCACCCCTCAGATGGTTTAGCTTTCCTGTTGAAGCAAGGAAGCGAGGGATGTCAACGTTGAGCCACATGCAAGAGATTAGAAGATGGTTAAGAACCAGTGAAACTCCTCCACTCCGGGGGTAGCAACAGTCGAGTTACAAAAGTGCTACCTCTTCCAGTGCTCCTACACCCGGGGTATGGGATACAAAAACTATTATAGTTGTATTGTTTTGGGATAGTGCTTACTTATATTATTAATAGGATATAAAAATAAAAAAGGAAACATCGAAAGAGAGGCCAAATTGTAGGTACTTACTCGGTATTGATATTCCGTAGACAAAATTAGATTTTGGACTTTGATTTTCTTACCACAAAGTTTGTATCATAGAAAACCAAAACTACTCCCAAATAGCTAAACAATGAAACAGCCGATCTAGTTTAATAAATTTAAAAAATTACGCCCACATATACAAATAAACAGATACAAACAAAAATAAAATATGTAATTAGATATACACATGTAATCTGAACTCTATTATGAATATTTTAATGTAGATATGTTATATAAATAAATGTATTAGTTGGTTGAAATTTCTATTATTTTTTATGTTATCTTTCCGGCTATTTAATAGATAATGGTATATTTCTGTTTTTCAAATATTGTATTCGGTGTAGCCAGTATGTTCACGGTAGTGTGGTATAAGCTTCCGAGGATAGGGTCTCTAATATTTTTACTTCGATTTCAGACCATAAATAGAAACTCAACAAGAGTGCTTCCAATACATCTTCCTAAATTTTAGAGAAAATAAAAGCAACATGCAAAAGGTTTTTTTTATAACTGAGCGATTCTCCTTGCTTAAAGTGCTCAAGTGAAAGTCATAGTTGAACAAGAATGTCGTGTAAAACTCAGGATCGAATGCATTCCTTGGCCAACCTATACTCGCTTCTGTAAGACGTTTAGAATACGTACATAGCGAAAGCAGTTCAAGTGTTAAGGAAAAGGAGAAAACAAATAGTAATCGCACGACATTCAAAGTGTGTATTTTATTTACATAATGTTTTTTTCTTTATTGATTTATACATGTTTACGTTCTTTTTATTGAAATTCACAAGTTGGAGATAGTTTTCATTTCTTGTAGTTTAAATTCGTCTTAATATACGGAATCGTATGTGGATATTAGTCCAGACGCTGTCAGAAATAAAGATGCGGAAGAAAATAAACCTTCCTGCGTTTGATAACAGTTACTTTTTGTGGATTTATTATTTCATTCATTTTTTTTGTTTTAAGTATATTGCAAAATGGCACATTTTTTTTGGGGGGGGGGGTATCGATATCAGGAAACAGATCGTGAAACACTAGTAATTTAGGAATATGTATTTCGCAAGTGGCTTCTACATATAAAGTATGATTATATAAATATCATAAATGGCAGAATAATTTACGTGAGACTTTTTTTAAATGGCAGAAATGATGGTGACAAATAGAAATTATTCACAGTCTACACTTTCTGCTCAGCCATTGTTATTGAGCGTGGGTGAAAAAACATATAAAAAACATTACGTGCTAACTGTATTGTAATTATTACTTGTTGTTTGCGCACATTTGTGGATTCACACCACAAGGCAAGAAAAAAATCGATTAGTTGCCTTTATTGTAACTATGAATTATTTTTAGGCAAACATTACAAGGAAATGGTCGCCAACCAAACATCTTGTAAGCACAGCCGAAATAACAATTATGAGACGACGAAATGCCGACATACTCGTATGTACATTTAAGCTTGCAAAGTGTATATGGTTATAAAACGATGATGCTCCCTTTATGTTTTATGGTTGTTACGTAGATTACAGCGTAGTCTGATGAAATGAGTGTGTGAAGTTCGAACCCACTTGGTTCCATAATACTACTAATTCTAGATGTTGGAAACCAATAAGCGCTCTCTTCTGGAAGTATACTACCAACAGAATCAAGTCGGTAAACAAATGTTTACGTGTTGATTTAGGTACTTAAACGGTATTTTGTTGGTACAGATCAAATAGAATTCTAAGCAGATGAAATATAAAATGAAATTAATATACATTAGTTGTAATAATACAAAAACAAGAAAAAAACAGAAACAACAAATACATAAACATGTCCATTACGTAAATGAATAATATTTAACGAATAAGGATAAAATATATGTGAGGCAAAAATATACATAATATATTTTTGAAACAAAGCTCAAGTTATTGGGGAAGGATAAAAAACGATACTGACGGGCAGTATGCAAGTATCCTTTTGTTTACAACCTTACATAAACTATGTTCATTCCCCGTTTTTTCTCCGCTAAGATGTTCCGACCACTCAGTTATATCAGTTAAGATATAATCGAAATGTAATGAAGCATCAAACTACCTCACATTCGTACATTATATCGATACTCTATGGCTGATTTGAATAGCTTTCGTACATTTATATTAGATCTCTATGCGCTTCACATTTAAAAAGAAAGTGTCTCCTATAGTATAAAACCTGACAGAATAGTTTACTTTAGGTATAGACCGCTTCATACACTTCAAAATATCCCAGCAAAAACCAAACAGTCAGTCGTTGTCTTCCAGAATATGCTGCTGACATTGCGCACAGCCATCACTTTTTACATTGGTTCCAATGTAATAGATGTACTGAGACTAAAGCCGCCGTCACAACTGTAAGCAACCATTGTAAAAGAGTAATAAAGACCGAGAGGGAGCTGTATGGTAAGTCCGTTAGGTCCAAAGTAGCTGAGCAGCTCCTTGATTCCTACCGGTCACTACGACAATATCCCATTGATTACTGTACACACAATAACCCTTATCCCGGAGTGGCTTCCGGACCTTGATAAGTGGTGACCTCCATGTAAAAGACAATATGTATATATATATATATATATATATATATATATATATATATATATATATATACTGATATAACGTTTTATGTTTTTAGCGCTTTTTTAGCATAAAAAGAAATCTTTCCTTACTGAGACAATATTAATTTTTATCAAAGAAAAACTCTGCTTTCTTATGGGGGCGAGATATTCCCAAAACTGAGGAAAAAACAAAAATGATGTTAATCCGAATTTGGCTGTTTCTGAACTGAACTTTTATCACTCCTAATTTACAACATAAGGGTTTGCTTTTCTATAGATAGGAATTGTTTTAGTAGTGTTCTAGAAGCCTCATTAATTTTCTAAGTCTTCTATATCATAAAGCTTGTGTGTTTACACGCAGTATCGTCTGGATGATAGATACGAAATGATTGAGCATTTTATTTTTAAGTTTTATATATAATAAATATTTTTTTTATAAATTAATAGACCGAAACTTCATTAGACAGAAATATATATTTCATGAATAATAAATAATAGATCATTTTTTAATAAATAAATCGACAGAAACTTCACACTCAATTCGTAGTTATTTTAATTATTTTAATTATCACTATTATTTAACTTCAAAGAAAGGGTTAGAGATGTTTTATGTAGTACCACAGATGACTCTTTCACTTTTTCGTATTTTGAACATGTAATGTCAAATAGTTTATAGTATAGCAAATGTTGCTTAATCCCTAAGAACACCTCTTCGCTTGAGTCCAAAGTTAATCGAGTATTTAGCCGCATTACTTCAAAATAATCATAGATTGATGTATCTACAGTTAAGCAATGTTGTGTAATCCTTAACAACACTTAATTTGAGTAGGCATTCCTTTATATGTATATAATGATGAAATGGTGGTTTAATCTCTGACCAAACAGCTTTTTAAACAACATTGCTCCATGAATGTTTAGGGAATCGACGATTAATTAACTTGGCTTCAAGAATATTATTGAATTTTGTTCTATTCGACGTTGTCCTGAAACAATAAATGTTAATTAATGTATTATACTTAAAAAAAATTGCTCCGGTTAATGAATTATTTTTTTCAACACATCAAACTAGGAGAAAGCAAGGGGCTAGACAAAGAGAGATAAAGTGTCGGCTAAAGTAATGGGGGGGGCAAGAAGTTGTAATATAAAGATGTTGGATAGTATTTAGCTTCTATTTTGTTTTCTTACGGCAACCGTAAACTTCCTGATTTTTCTGCAAGGAAATTATTATATAAGATTTTTACTGAATTTTTAGTGTCTTAGCAAGTAGACAGAATTTGCAAAAGCCGACCACCAGTATATCAATAAACTTAACGACATGTATATATGATGTAGCGGAAACGATGATGAATGGCAAATTGACATTGTTCCCCGAATCAATTTGTCGTTCAGCGTTACAATAAGATTGCATGAACAATAGAAATACTCCCAAATAATTTGATCAGTGTGGAAACCCTTTTATGTAAACTATTTATTTCAGAAAAACACCTGATTACAATTTTCGTTGGTGTGGAAAAGGAATATCATATAAGAAAAGAGAAAAAAAGTCATAATCAATAAGAAAATATTTGGATACCCAGAAAGTAATCATCTCCACATGAATTATTAATATATCTTTTGTCGAATTTTAATTATTTCAGTAATGGAAAAATAAAGCAACAGTTGTAGCAATTTAGCAGTTTAACTTCTATTTAACATTAGTCTCATTAAAAATGAAGGGTAGAGTAAATGTATGCTATGTGCAGACGCAATCTCATATGTTTCGTCTCTACACATTGAACATATAAAGTAGTGAGTTATTTGTACTTTATATTATAATAACCTTAGCAACACGAATACAACCAGCTGCCGTTTATATTTATCATTTTTCCATTCATTGAACTAAATAAAAAATGAGTAAACTGCACCAGAAACAAACTCTTTATTAGTCAACTTAAAACTTGGACACACGAGTGTAATCTTAACGGTTAAGAATGTAATAATAACTAAGAAAATTGTTAAGAGAAATAAGGCATAAAAAAATCAATTAATAGGAAAGTGAAAAATTAAGAGAAAAACATTGCCTACTTTCTCGTACGTGAATAATGCCGTTGGTGGTCAGATATATTTGTTTAAATTGAATCAGTTTTCCGGTTACGTTGTCTGCTTCCGCTATTAAATGACCAAACGTAGACACATTCAGATATTAATGACTCATGTGCCGAATTTATGTCGCGTCAGAATTGGGAAGCGATGATGTGAGCGTGACATCACGGAACGAAACGCATATATAACTATGAAGATATGAAGGAAGATGCCAAAAAGAGAAGAAAAGGAAAATTACGCGTAGCGATATAATGGTGCACTCGACAAGTATGTGAGTCTCCTTCTCCTAGACGTTTGAAAGCCAGCCAGCCCATAGCCAGAGGCAGTCACAGAGAAAATAAAAACTTTACAATTACAGGATAATGGCTGACATGTTTTTGCAGATGAGTATGAATGATAGGCTTCGATTCCAGAAAACACCAGAAAGCATACATGATTCAATATTTTTTTATTATTTTTATTGTAATTCTACTTTAATATGATAAACGGGCACGGATCACGTAATGTTCTCCAAACTCAGTTTAGCTTTTCATGTGTACCTGTAAGTGTAGGAAACTGAAATATTTTAGAAACTTGTGGAATATTTTTTTTAATGTTTTCTAATTTCATTATCATTCATTTTTGTAAGATATCCCAATATTGAACGGTTACTGACAGCAGATCGCACCCAATCTGAAACATGTTATATTAGATATGCAAACGAGCAGTCACTCACAATATTCAAATGAATGGTCAAACTATTTTACAAAAATCTCTTGTCAATCTAAATGTGACTACAGCAATTACTTGCGGCCAAATAAAATTCAAACGCTGTCATTAGGGCATAGGTTATCAGCACAAAATAGAAAATACTAAACATGTATATTCTTTGCCATTTTTTCACTACACGGTACGTATGATCTGAAAGATACTTAAACAAACAGAAGAAATGAATTGAAACAAAACTATGTGGTCCCCCAACTGATTTGGGCCATTTTCCCTATTTTAACACCTGGCTTCAGGGTAAAACAGCCAAATGACGCTGTTTTATGACAAACGATACATGAATTTGAATACTGTACCATTCATAAGCCATATTAAGACGCAATCATGAATCTTTTGGAGAAAAATAAAAATGAACCACAAAAGGGTGTTTTCCCTCCTAAAACACTCTGATGCTAAAACCCCACAATTCTCCCAGGGTCAAATATGACGCTTTACATGTATATTCATGTGTTTCTGCTTTTGGGTAATTTTCAGCAAAATTACAAATAAAAAAAATAAGAGAAAAAGAAATAAATTTGAAAACTTTAGAAAACGAAGTGTGTCGATAATTTCTCTTAATAATTCGCCGGATTGCCGACTTATTCCTTATTTTAGTCACATAAATACTTTTCATTTTTATTACATTTCCACCCCGCCCAAGGCACAGTGCCACTTTGATGTAGGGGGCTGCTGTCGGGGATATAATTTGCAGGGATACTATGTAGGGAGTTGACCAGCGAGACGTCTGTTCACATCACATTTGAACCTCTGCATGTCAGTACAGTTGTAAAGGCAAGAATTGGGAAGAGAGTTCTAAAGTCTAGCAGCTATGGAGAAGAAACTATTACAGTATAAGGATTTCCTACATCAAGGGATCTCTACTGTGTAGGGGTGGGATTTTGCTGCGTCACGGTTTCTCGAGGGTGTTTTCCTCGAAAGTGTGCAAGAGCTTGTAGTTCGTCGGATCATTCACCATTAAAATACTTGTAGCAGAGACAGAGCGATGCAACATTTCGTCAATGGAATAGAGATTGAAGTGGAGATGACAATTCAGGAAATATCAGGTTGGCGATTTTTCTTTGAGCCCTGTCCAGGAGTGAGAGATTATTAATAGATGGGCCAGTCCAAATGTGACAACAGTACTCCATACATTGGCGAATTGTGGTCTTGTATAGATACAGCATATTTCAGGCATAAGGAGCTTTCTAGCACGGTAGGGAGAGTAGAGGCTTTGGCAATGCTCTCAACGTATCTGTTCTAGATCATGCTCCATGTGAACGTTAAGCTGAGGAGTTTCAAAAAAGTGCATTCAGGTAATATATCTTTAGTCATAGCGATTGGTGGTTAAGAGGGTTTCTTGTATTTATTGAAGGAAACAAACTTAGTCTTGGCAGCATTGAATGCGACCATCCATTTTGGTTCTACTTCCACTACACGCGTTACGTGTTTATGTCTTTGTTTTAAAGTTATTAAATTCCGTGAAAACTTTCTTGTGTGAAAAGAATGTTTGACGTTTATTATTCGTGCGATGAAGTCTTGACTTTCTATAATAATGTTTTTAAAAAGCTGTGTTTATCGTCCATGAAAATTATGTCAAACAAATATATATTATTCTAAAGACTTTTTATGCAAGTTTTCAAGTCAATAATAAACGGATTTTAGTCGTTTAAATATACGAAACAACGAAATGCTTATTTACAGAGTTGTGTACTACAGTTTTACATTTTCAATTAATTCGATTTTTTATTAATTAATATTGAGTAAGTTCAGTTTCAGTAAAATAGTCTTCCTTTTTTTCTGTTTTAAATGCACGGTTTGAAGTTATCTAATATTTTCTTCTCCAAAAATGTCATTCATTACGGTCAGCCTCTCCTTTCGACACAAATTACTAGCTATATACTCAGGCGTGGCGCCGTTTTCCTGTCATCTGGACTACTATTAAGAAGTACTAATAACGTTGGTTCATTCTTCCTTTTGTCACATATTACTAGGTCAGATGAAATAGCGCTGGTTTCTAGTAACGTACCTGAAGGAATTGGAGAGTATTAGTGGTGGTGCATGACTTATTT
This sequence comes from Euprymna scolopes, assembly GCF_053919585.1. Lineage (NCBI taxonomy): Eukaryota > Metazoa > Mollusca > Cephalopoda > Sepiida > Sepiolidae > Euprymna > Euprymna scolopes. The sequence goes on from NC_136491.1 coordinate 130,130,776, forward strand.
CCGATTATTCCTTCTGTTATATGTATTCACTTATAGTTCTACGTGGTCAGTGAAAGTTACTCGTCTGAATAATTAAGTAAAAATTAATATAATATATAAAAATAAAGTCGTTGTGATATTTTTCGTTTATTTTTCGGATCAGTTCCACTTTGAAAATCCGTCCCTAGTTATCAACGACCTGGAAATGAAACTAAGCACACTGAATGATAAAGACGAATGATTTCACAGTTCCAAGTGTTTACCTTTTTTGTTGTTGCAACTTTGACTGTCATGTCACGTCCTGTGTATCTTGCAAGTTTATTGTATTTGCACTGGCTAAGAAAGGTGTGTCCATTATTGACTGCCTTCTCATCGCATGGATTGTTCTCTTGGCGTAGTGTCATGTGATTTTATTCAAATCTCTAAATCAGCACACGTATTTTGTTTCGTTTCGTTTCTTCCTATTTCATGATAGCAGATATATAATGACAAAAAGAATGATGTTAAAAAAAAATTAACGAAACGAAAAAGGAAATCATAAATAAAAGCATCGATCATTTCCTATATCTATCGAGAAAGATTTCTAGTTTATTCAATAATTGTTGCATTTTACGTCAGCGTTAAATGAAAATAATAATAAAAAACAAACTCTCACGAAAAACTCGCTTCACTACTTCTGGCTCATATAATTTACTTACTGACACCAATTTCTCTTTCCAATTTTATTTTTTTATATATTTTAGCTATAATAAGTCTACTAATATTTCATACTGTCAACCTTATTTTGTTATACATAATAGACTGCAGACATGTTGCGTAAATAAAGTAGTACAATAGAAAACAGTTTAATAATAAATATATATATGTATGTGTTTATATATAAATATATGTGTGTTTATATATAAATATATGTATATATATATATATATATATATATATATATATATATATATATATACACGAAACAAGATTAAAATAACGCAGCATTTTCTTTTCAATTGAGCCGCCCGAGCTCAGAACTAAGCAGTCAACGGTACTGAGCGATAAAAGGTGACCTTTTCTTTAAAATAGCTCGACATCGTGGCATCTTCCGTCCATTCCAATTCACCGTTCTTCTGTAATAATATATTGTTGTCTGGAAAGTTTGCTTATGCCGATTAGTCTACCCTCTCCTTTTCTCACTATTAAATACAATGTCTTTTTTATGCATTCCCATCTCTCACTGTATCTGCATATATATATATATATATATATATATATATATATATATATATATATATATATATAATATAAAGCTGAATGTGTGTGTGTGTGTGTGTGTGTGTGTGCGACTGTGGTCACGAATAGGCGCCTACATGGTTGACTATTTTAAAAAACTGATTACATATAATGATAGAAGATTTATCGAGACACAGGAATGGGTACGTTTGATTCGGCAGAACGGTGGTTCATTACAATTGTGGGGTCTGCGTACGCGCCTGGTCCACAAAGTATGGAAATAAAAAAAAAACGTTTACAAGTTTTTTTTTTATATAGATGTACATAATAATACTTTGATTAGTATGTTTTAACTTAAATAGGGGTGGTATAATAAAATTGTGGGGGCTGCATTCGTGCCTGGCCTCCATAGAATGGAAATAGGCACAAACTTTAATAAAGACTTTTTATATCTATCTGCGTAAGTATACTTTGATAATTATGTTTCAGTTTGAGAGAAAGGTGGTATAATAAAATTATGGGGTGTTCGTTCGCACCTTATATCCATAAAATGGAAATATGTCAAAAAGTCTAACAAGGTTTTTTAATATAGATCCACAGAATATTGTGATAAGTGTTTCAGTGTGAACAGGTATGGTATAATAAATTATGGGGTTTATCTATTTTATTTTTACTTTCATCATATTTTACTTTGGTTGTGATGCCCCCCCAAATTCAATCCAAATTTACAACCCTTCCTTTTCATAACATATCTTACTTTCATAAATCAGAGTCCATTTTCTGTAGGCGGTTTTTAACCCAGTCACCCACAGGTACTTTTGCTAGTATATATATATATATATATATATATATATATATATATATATATATATATATATATATATATATATATATATATATATATATATGCCGAGTGACATGGCCTAGTCGTAAAATAAGCGTATATATGATGTTTTGATTAATGTAGCGTTCGTATTTATATTTATTATTACATTTTATAGGACAGTATATATATATATATATATATATATATATATATATATATATTTATTTATATATATATATATATATATATATATATATATAAATATAATAGTACTTTAAAAGGTTAAAAAACGGAATAGTGTGCTTCCACCGAGAATCGAAACAGAAGCGTTTATGATTTACTTTTTCCTTCGAAATTAATGCCTGAGCTATAAAGATATGTTTGATGCAAGTCTAAACATACACCAATAGCTATTACGTTCCGCATGCATATTCGGAATGCCGCCGTTCAACCATCACCTAACATATTTCATTTCTTTAATTTTCATACTTTTGCAACGACTTTTATAGGCTAAAATACAAATACAAACTTCGGATGAGTTGGACTAGCTGATATATTAAGTTTCATATCCGTAGACCAAAAACCGAGTAAGGTGTTTGGTAGGCAACATTGTTAAATAATTACATATACGCACACATAAATATATATATTACAATAACATATACGCATATATATATATATATATATATATATATATATATATATATATATATATATATATATATATATACAGAGAGAGAGACAGGAGATGTTTGTGTTTACTATAATGGTTTACATAAATATTACGAAAGTATACATTATGTAGAATATCATCATGAATATGATTACACGTACTAGTAAACTAAAAATGATTGTCACATAAAAACAAAAGGTAGTTAATTAAAATGAATGCTTAAAAGAATATGTAAATTTGTTAGATCTTATGCAGATGAATGCAATTCAACGGTCAATATGCAGCCATTTTGTCTATTTTAAATAAAGAGAAAAAAGTTTGTTAATATTAATATAAAAACACTAACAATTGTTAATTTATATATATATATATATACACGACTATTTAGATTATATACACATAGACACACACACAGATATATATATATATATATATATATATATATATATATATATATATATATATATAAGTGCTTCATTTAGTCACACAAATTAATATACAAAAGTATTATTTCCTGCGTAAATTTTAAGGTAGAGCTAGGTAGTAAGTTATAAATATAATTTGCGATACATATTTTTATAACTTATTATATATATATATATATATATACATATATATGTGTGTGTGGGTGTGTGTGTATGTGTGTGTGTGAAATATTAACCAACATTCGTATTCCGCTAATTAGTTTTTATACAAACATTTCTATGTGGTATATATGATTATTATTTTGGTAGTGCGTGAATAACCATGTATATTTCTACATTTCTACACCTCTAAATTTAAGAAAGAGTAGATTACTAAACATATATAAAATATATGGCAAAAGTCTATAGTCCACGGTATAGTTATATATTTATTAAATACGAGGTGTACCCTGCCACACCTTGCGGTGGCTCAATTTGGTGTAATGGAAAAATCCCCATATAAGAACGCCTCTAACCTCCCCATATTAAAAATGGTTTTTCGAATGAATAAAACAATTCTCCCTACGGTAAGAACTGCTTTCGGAATGAACAACCCCAACGTACTCATGTTAAAAATTGTTGAGGTGGACCTAATATGAAAAGTTGCCTTTTGCTTTTTTTGTTTAATAAATTGTTAGTTGAAAGCAGAGAATAGTTACCAAACACCGTCCCCTCCCCATGATCAGAATGGCTAAAGAAAATAACGGTTTTCTTGATAGAAACTTATCTGTATTTCACCTAACAATTTTAAAATGAAGAAAAAGCATTCATATTTACTTATAAAAACAACTTCTGGTAAAAAAATAATGTACTTTCAAATTTGTTAATAGTTTTCTAGAAAAAAAGAAAGCTTTTACCAAACAATTTACCGTAAAAAAAGCAAAACTCCAACAATCCACTGACGTATACTTTCACAATAATTTTTATTATTTCACGCTATCTTATTTTTTAATAATAAATTGTTAGTTGAAAGTACAGAATAGTTGCAAAACACTCTCCTATCTCCAATGAAAAAAATAAAAAATAAAAGCTTCAACGGTACAGCTAAAAATAATAAAAACAATTTTTTATTGGTGAATGTTTTTTTATTCTAAATGAAATAAAACACGTGTAATCATTTCAAAACATCATACTGCAGTTTATGCTTTTAATTTTTTTAAGCACACGATCACTGATCACATTTTTAATAAGTATGTTATTATATTTTACCCATTTAAAGTTAGTAAAACATGTAAACAGACTTCGCTCGATACGGGTGACGACTTTTAAGAGTCCCTTTTAGTGATTACCTTGTTTGAGGATACATGAACAACTAAACAAAAAACGGTATTATTATATTTTAAGACCCGTCTCACGTTCGTTTATAATTTATTTTTTTAGCATTTAAAACATTAAACAATACAAATAATACTTTGGTTGACAAATAAAAAAGGAAATAATGAAAGATAAAGTTTAAAAATGGTTTAATATGTTTTATTTTATAATTAAAAATTTTTATAATCTAATTTAAAATTTAACACATTCAACAATACAAATAATACGTTGGTTAACGAATGAAAAAGGAAATAATGAAAGATAAATATGTAAAATGATTTAATGTATCTTATTTTATAATTTAAAATTTTTATTTTATAATTTAAAATTTAACACATTGAACAATACAAATAATACGTTGGTCAACAAATAAAAAAAGGAAATAATGAAAGATAAAGACGTAAAATGATTTAATCTGTTTTATTTTATAATTTATAATTTTTATTTTATGATTTAAAAGTTATCATATTTAACAAATAATACGTTGGTTAACAAATAAACAAAAAAGAAATAATGAAAGATGAAGTTTAAACCTTCATTTTGCATTCTGTCTATTTTTATTTGTTAAACAACGTGATTAATTTGGATTAAATTTTAATCCTAAATTACATTAAACAAACGTTTGTTTACATTAAGCTCTATATATAGGTGTCGGCTCAACGTGACCCTTTTTGTGATTATAGGCTTCGAGGCTATTTGTACAACAAAACGGCAAATCTGCCGGAAAAAGTTTGCATTAAAAACAGCAAATGAATTCGATAGAAAAATAATGGATGCTATTATTTTTCGAAAACCACTACACAATTACAACGTAATGTTTGATGGGGTAAAACCCTTAAGATAAATAAACAAATGAATTTAAATTAAAAAATAGTGAATCGGTTTATTTTACTTATTGATTAAACAGAACACGTGCTGCAATATTCGAACCGCTCATTTCTACCGGAAATGGCTAGAATAGTTCCGCATTTACGAAACTTATTTTTATTTTATTTAATTATAATTTATGTGTTACTATTTAAAATATTATAAAAACGTCTGTTATAGTATCAATCGTGATTTTTCGTCATTTCAAAATGGTAAACCGCAAGTATTTCCGCTAATCGGCTCGGCTGAAATCGGAAATTTCCCCCAACAAATAGGTTTTTTTTTTAATTAGGTAATATTTACCTTTTAATATTTAAAAACGCAGTTAGTTTATAAACACTCACTGATATAAATTTCCACATAAAACTGGTTGTAAATTTCTAGTTCATCTATTTGAACAAACCAGACGTTCCATTTATTTATGTAAATTTATACGAAACGATTTCATAAAATATATATGTTCTATTCTCGGTTGAATGAATTGCTGTTTATTATGATTTTTAATCCCTACATAATTCAATTTTTATTTCTATTGTAAATTAAATTTATTACATAAATTTTAATTCTATTTTGTCATATATTTATTCTTATAATCTTATTTTATGTTTATATGTGTCTTCCATTGGAAATATTTTATCATATTTATTTGCATTTAGTTAAAAGACCTATGATTCGCATCTAAATTTAAAAGTATTGTAACCCTTATTGAAGCCTAGTACTTATTACACAATTTATTATTATTATTCAATCCGTATATTTATAAATAATATTTATATTGTTTTAATGTTATAATTTTTATATTATTTGTTGGTTAAGTAAATCTGTAGTATGAATTGAATTAACTCGTTCATTAAAAATTAAATAATATTACAACATTTCAATAAAACATAATTTATATTCATGAGTTTTATTGAACGATAAAGTAAGTTAATTGTATTTTTTAAATTATTATTTCTATTTGTTCTCAAAAATAATTATAATAAACTACTCAAATTTATTGATTACAAATAAATCTTAATTTTTATTATTTATATCGTCTCCTAATATATTGAAATTACATCACAAATCTAATTTATTAAAAAATTTATTCGTAAGTCTAAATTGATAATTTTAACTCATGCATTTGTTTTAATATTATGTTTTAATATTATGTAATTTTTATTATTATTGACAATTATTTTACTTTAAACGTTATATATTTATATATTTATTAACTGATTTGTATAAATTGTTCAATTTTAATGTTTTATTTTTGCTTTTGCTACCTTCCATTATAGATTTTTCTTTAAATTATTTTTTTACTTTAATTTATATCCATAAATAAAAAACATTAACTTATTTATTATTATTATTATTATTATTATTATTATTATTATTATTATTATTATTTACAATGTAATACTTTAAAATGCACTTTAATCCTTGTGATTGTAACATTCTTATATTTTTTCATCAATTATTAATAATCAAGTCTCAGACTGGTAAAAATTGTTGAGTGCATTTTTTTTTATTTAACTTGGATAATTCTTACCTCCATTTTATTTGTTGCAATGTACACTAAGCACAAAGTATGGTAATTAATTCATTAAATGAGTGTTTAAATAAAATGTAATAATCCAATTTGCATTTCCTTTTATCATTTAGTATTGTTCATATTATTATTTTAACATAATATTATATATTCACTTCCTTGATATTTAACTTCTCTATCTACCACAATTTAATTTAAACTCAGATTTAGCATTTTTTTTACACTTTAATCAAAATAACAGTTAGAACAATTAAATTCCATATGTGAATTTTATAGTTTTATATATTTCTCAACCTATGATTTCAAATAAAATTATTAAAGTTTAATTCATATATAAAAAACAACTCTAATCCATATTCAAATTTTATCCATAGATAGATCTGCTTATAACTAATGTTTTAGTTATTTTGACAATTATCACATTTAGTTTATTCATTTGGATAACGCATCACTCATATAATGCTTACTTATTTCAAATAATAAAACGAGATTTTAAATCAATATTTAAAATTTGTTTTTTTTATGATTTACGATTTCTAGTGTATTTTACGCTATGAGCTGATTGTTTTCATCTCATTTAATGCATCTATCTCAATAAAGAAAGGTGTTTCACTATCCATGCTATGATATTTCAATATTATATAATATAATCTATTCTTCTGGTCAGGTTTTATTCGAAACAAGATATACTTTGATCTTTATCGATTTGTAACTTGTTTCACCTCATTAAATGAATTTCAAATTAACCTTTGAGTATTAAATTCTACTTTTAATTTATTGTGTTTTGATTATTTAAAAAATGTCATTGCCACTCAATATCTTATATTCATAGTCATTCCATTTACTTTGTATTTGGGGGTACCAAATTGGTTAAAGGGAAAATTATTCCCAAACCGCATTTAGGTAAAAGTGGACTTTTGTCAATAATTGAATTCTATTCAAAACGTATTGCAAAAAACAGAAACATATACGTAAATCGCGATATCAAACAGTCAGCGAGATGGACGAGTGGTAAGAATTTAGGCTTCTTACCATGGGGTCACGATTTCGAATCTCGCCTGATTCAGCCACTCCGATGAATCGTAGATAATTATATTTTGCAAAAACACTATATATATATATATATATATATATATATATATATATATATATGCGTGGGTGTGTTTGTGTTATATTTGCGTAAACTTATGAATCGCATTTAATAGATGGTTGATCCACAAGTATTTATCATCTTAAAAGGATGCCCATAAAATTCGTAACTACTATACATGAATACAGAACAAGCTAAAGTTTATGCGTTAATAGTTCGCCAGGTCTCAGTCTGAAATGTCTGGCAGTCTTGTTATCGCTGCATCAACTTGTGCACTTCCTCGTAACAACAACAGGATTTATCATGCAAAATGGGCAATAATCCTGACATACTCCTTTATTGGAACTAAAGTAATGACTTGATCACATCAAGCACTAGATTGTTGCATGAAGTATTAAAGCGATTGCTAAAATATTAAATATTTTACTTATATTTTCATAGATCGTATTAATGGGGGGGGGGGGCGACATTCTGTTTTCTAAAAAGATGAAGAGATGCCGATTATTCAGTGGTATTACTTCTATTATTGCCTTCCAATATGGGAATTCTACTTACGTGAGTATATTTAACAGAAAAAATTGTGCCCTGAAAGCAGTATCTCTACTAGTCAATTACAGGGGTTTCTATGTATGGATTTTTAAATATAAGCAAGACGTCGGTGCCTTTAAGTAATTCAGAATTATTTGGAAGAAGACAAGTTCCGTATGTGCAGTTAAATGTGTGTTTTTTATGATTTTCTAGAAGAACAGTGATTAAATGTACAGGTCAGACGTCATACATAATTTTTCACTTAAGACATTTGATAACTCAATTAAATCGACGAGTTGAGAACGGAGTTTCCATTAACATTAAAGCGCTTAATGTATATTAATATTTTCGAAGTCGTTTGTATGTATATATAAATATATATATATATGTATATATATATACATATATATATACATATAAATATATATATATTTATTGGTTATTACCGTCTTATCTGTTTGGTTACATATGTTTCGGATGTTGGGCCGTGTTTACAATCTTACAGCTTCGTCAGACCTTACAGAAAACCTTTATCTGTAAGGTCTGATGAGGCTGTTAGATCGTAAACGCGGTCCAACGTCCGAAACATATGTAACCAAACAGATAAAACGGTAATAAAAAAATAAAACACATATTTGATCTGCAATAGTATTGAGCACTCTCGTCAGGTTTTTACTAATTACCAATTTTACCATATATATATGTATGTATATATATATATATATATATATATATATATATATATATTTGAGCACAGCACTTATACTAAGTAAATATTAAACAGTACCTCATACATTCTTTTAATAAAAAGTAGATAATGCAGCGGATGTGTTATCGGCAGCTCCAGTAACTCTCGCTTCTCCTTTTTTGTCCCCTAGATCATTTAAATGAGTGATTTTTTTCTGACAAAGAGTGAAGAAAATGCTGCTCTCTATGTCGGTAGCACTTTGTGAATAATAGTCTGAGATGTCGGTAATTTTTTCTGACTATCCTATCAGCAGGTGCAATGTACTGTGCTGCTGTATTGCCATTTAGTGAATGGATTCTATACCATGCAGTAGTCTCTGGTGGGGCCTCTCGATGCCATGCTAGTGGGTAATTGTTACGGCTTTACCTTATCATGTTCAACATGAACAGATCCTGTCCTTACTCATCTTAATTTCTCGCTCTATCCTGCTCTAACTAAGTATGCCACCCTGTTCCACAAATCCCGAACCCTCAACAGGAAATATCTCCAGAAAAAAAACTCGAATAAACCTAGAACCCCATCTTCCAACGTAGACCCCTACTACCATCTCTTCTTCTCCAACATAGTGGTTCTATGTTCCAACCTTCCAGAGGGAGAACCCCATTTACATGAGACAAAACCGGACATATTCTTTCTAAGTGAAACTGGAATAGGGTCAACCACTTCCATAGATGAGTTCATAATTAACGGATACTCTAACTTAATATCTAAATCTGACCCCCAAGATCGACATGGGCATAGAATATGTGCCTACATTAAGGATGGCTTCCCGTGTGGCAGGGATTTCTCCATAGAAACCCTAATTTACCTTATATGTGCTTCCGAGTTGCACTTGATTCACCACTGCATCTATATTTGCCCTCTATCGGCCCCGTAACAGCGGAGTTACTATCTTTAAGAGTATATCAGAGAAAATAGACCACATCCGTCTGCTCATCCCTCGGCTACCATTCACATCTGTGGTGACTTCAATGTCCATAACGTGGAATGGCTGACCCACTCAAATAAGACAGATGATGAGGGGAGGTTCTGTCATTATTTTGCCATTGCCTATGACCTCACTCAGATTGTTCGCGAGCCCACCCGTGTGTCCGATACTACCGGTCAGTATGCATGCCTTCTACACCTTTTACTCTCAACTTTCTCTGAGTTATGTTTATGTTCTGTTCTTTCTCCTCTAGGAGCCTCCGACCACTTCGTTGTATCACTTAAGATAAAAATAGAATGTAATAAGTCTCAAGAGGTACCCCTCCACCGTACGGTATACCGATATTCCATGGCTGACTGGGACAGCTTCCGTACATTCATATCTGATCTACCTTCGCATTCCATGTTTAAAAAGGGTGTGTTCTCTATAGTATCAGACCTAACCGAATGGTTAATTGTAGGCAAAGACCGATTCATGCCATCCAAGATATTCCGATAAAAACCTAACAGCCAGCTATGGTTCTACTCAGAATATGCTGCTGCCATCGCGCACAGAAATTACTTTTTCCATAGCTACCAACGTAATAAATGTCCTGAGACTTAAGCTGCTTTCAGGAACGCCAGCAACCACTGTAAAAGAGTAATAAAACATGCAAGAGAGATATATGCTCAGTCCGTTAAATCCACAATAGCTGATCAGCGGCTTGGTTCCCACCAGTTTTGGCAAATAGCAAATAATTTCCTGAACAGAAGTGTGTGTTCTATCTCAACAATTATCAATGGACCAGAGGTTATCTCGTCAGCATCAGACAAGGCCAAACTATTTGACGAGAACTTTGCAGCTAATTCTACTCCATGCGCCATAGGCCATCAACTCCCCATGTTTCCTCCTATAATACAGAACACGCTAGGTAACATACAAATATTTGTGCGTGAGATCGCCAAGGTAATCACGAACCTTGATTCCAGTAAAGCACCTGGCCCTGACGGCATCGCATTTATAGTGTTACAAAGCTTCAATCAGAACTTGTCCCCATACTTAAGAATCTGTTTAAGCGTTGCCTTAAGGAGAAGTTCATTCCAACACCCTGGAAAACCTCATCAGTATGCTGTGTATTTAAGAATTCAGGTGATAATTAATCTCCCTCTCAGAACCGACCAATAAGACGCATGTGTGTCATGAGTAAGTTGCTGCAATCGATATTAAATAGAGAAGTAGTCAACCACCTCAGCAGAAATCACCTTCTTAGTGACACGCAATATAGTTTCTGTTCTGCAAGATCTACCGCGGATGTGCTTAGATTAGGATTAACCAATCTCTTGACAAAGGCTTGGAGTTCCTCAGGGGTCCATCCTGGGCCCAACTCTCTTCCTGATCTACATTAATGATCTCCCTAAACACATACTAAAATCATTTCGTTGACGTCTATGCTGATGACACGACCATCTACGGCAACGCATCAAAGGCTGTAAATGACAAAGTTCTCTCGGATTCTCTCTCCTCTGATCTCGAGCGCGTAGTAAAGTGGGGGAAGACGTCGCTGGTTACGTTTAATGCATCTAAAACCAAGTTCCTATCTTTACATCATCAACGCTCTGATCCCCATCTGCCATCAATTGAAATGGATGGCTCTCGTCTAGGAGAAGCCCCATGTTTTGACAAGCTTCTGGGTTTGACCTTTACTCCTGATCTGAAATATAACACGTACATCAAATCTGTTGCCAAGGTCGCTGAAAACATGGTGGGATCCTTCTACCGCTCCAGAAGATATCTCACTACTGATGCAATACTCTATCTATATAAAAGCCACGTACGTCCAAGGATAGAATACTGCTTCCATAACACGGTAGGAGCTGCTAAAAACAGCCTATCCTGCCTTGACAGTGTACAAAATAGACTTCGTGGCTTAGTGGGGGTGACCCTTTCTCTTGCTTGCAACCTCCCTCCCACAGAAGAGAGGTTGCGATCCTATCTTTGGTTTATCTATATTTCCATAGTAGGTGCTCATCTGAGCTCCAATCTCTGATTCCCCCTCGCCAATCTTTCACGAAAAACGCCCGTCTAGCTGAAACCACTGTCAAAATCTTTCCCCACTCTTTATCTGTGCCTAAATCAAAAAGTAGATTGCATGAACAAAGCGTCTTTCTTACAACTGCACGCCCGTGGAACTCTGTTCCGTCTGCCTTTTTCCCACCTGAATACAACCTGGATTTCTTCAAGTCTAACTTAAACAAATTCCTGATTAACCGCCACTTTAAGTAGACACTTTATTAAATCTCAACACTAACGTATTGTACATGTAATAACCCTTATCCCTGGGTGGCTTCGGGGCCTTGATATGTTGTGACCACCTTTAAAAAATATAGATATATATAATTACTATTATTAAGTGCTTGTTATTTATTACGTAAATGATATGCTCACAAAATAAGTAAACACGAATACTCATGAGTGCTTTAGAAGCTAATGTAAAAAGCTGGCATTGACAATGATGTCAGAATAAAAGGCCACATTCTACATATACCTTGAATAGGTATTTATTGTAGAGCTTATTTTTATACTAAATAACGATTTCATATAATAATATGAAGCTAACTTACCTACACTTTATATATATATATATATATATATATATATATATATATATATATACATATATATATATATATATATATATATATATATATCGGAAGGATAGAACATATATTCATTTCCAAATGTGTTTTTATTACTGCAAATTTATATGCGTGATGTTACATTTTAAGGTCTTGTGTCACGTATATTTTATAATTTGATGCACTCCTAACTCAAGATGACATGCTCTGCATTTCATTTACATTTTTTGACAGTTGATTGTATTGTCATGTCACGTGGTCAGATAAGCTAATAATATGTCTGAAAATTTGTTCGTAAAATACATCATATTTTACTGAACAACAAATGCAAATTTATCACTTTACCTACTTAATTACTTAAACAACATCCTCTCAAAACCATCCAGATGCGGATATCGCTAATCTATATTTCATTCCTATTCATGTCGCGATAGTCATATCGCTAACCTATATTTTATTTAACATAAAATATCAGAAAATACGTTACACTTGTGATATGTATGACATGCATTTCTGCAGTGTAATATATCATGTCAGTCCCGCATATTTTTAAATAGTAATGATGATATGATTTTACATTTGTTATCTATAAGATTTGTTAACAGATACTTATTGTCCTGGACTTTGATTGTAGGCTCATTTAAGCGTCATTCTTTTGTATTTTACAAACGAAATAAAATTAATATTATTTTTCTATTGAAAATACTAATTACTTTTATTCAAATGTTAAAATAGAAGTCGTAGTTGATTCCATTTCCGATTTTAACTTGTCGCCTTGTGTCTTGAATTAGTTATTAGGGCTATGACCACATAATATTCTTATTATTGTTTGGATTCTCGAGTATATATCCGACACAGTTAATCAATTGAGAACCACATCACTCTACCTAAAAAAAAAACGTATACGATATTGACTGGTATATACTCGAGAGTCAAAATAAGGGAAAGAATATTCTTTTGTCATAGCCGTATTACTTATATATTTGAGGGACCACTTTCAGGGGAATAGTTCCAATAGGAACACTGATTATATGGATTTGACATAATTCGAATTGTCAATACTCGGATCACTAATCAATGTAGTTATAAGTTAAGCTAAATTAATTTCATATGACAGTGAGATAAGCATAGATGATAAAAATTAAATATTTATCTGATCAGCTGCCATTATTAAACATAAATATTGGTGAAAGTGTCTTAAAACTAGCTTTGAGGTTATACAATAAATTGAAAGACTTTAGGCTATATTACGGATGCAGTAAAACGTTGTGTGTTCATGTTATTTGGACTTATTAGTTTTTATTTTACACAGATTCGGTTAATTAAACCTCCGAAATTAAATGATATTATGCTATTCTCTGTATAATAATTGATCATTTCAACTCCTGTATGTTTATTCCTTATTAAATGCAATAAGAATAAAAATGAAATTGACACGTTTAACAAAAACTAAGAACACAGAGAACAAAATAAAAATAATCGAATTAAAGTTCGAAATGTTATTCTCATTCCCGATTTCGATATAAACATTCCTAAGCTTATAAAAAATACATTTATAAAATATCGGAAGTTACATCGTCCAACACATAATAAAAAATTAAAACCAAGACGAAGGTAGTATCTCGAATACTAAAAACAATGCAATTTCTCAATCTTTATCCAACACATTGAAGAAGGTTTTTGTTTCAATAAAATCAGTGTTGTAAAATGCTTTTATTTTCTATAATTTTATATATTTCGCAGATATCTCATCTGAAATACGTTTTTGGTAAAGACCACCATTTACTAGTTAATTGGCTTCATTTCTGGAATCAACTGCAGTAGTTTATTTTAGTCCCAGCATACACTGTGCCTAAGAATAACTGCAATTATATCTATAGAATTTCCTTTTTGCAATTATAATTTCATTCTTGAATATCTGATATTAACTAAATTATAAGTAATATATTTAATCGTGATTACATATTCCGGCAATGTTATTCAAAGAAACCACTGTTGCGCGACAATATATATATATATATATATATATATATATATATATATATATATATATATATATATATATGTGTGTGTGTGTGTGTGTGTGTGTGTGTGTGTGTGTTTCTCTCTCTATGTGCGTATATATATATATCCATGTTTATATATGTTTAATATGTACGGCTACTGACAATAATATATATATATATATATATATATATAATTACTTAATTTAATCACATGAATTATTATACGTAGATATAATTTTATGCGTACATTTTTATTTTTTACTTCAACAGTGCTCGATAAATAATTAGTGCGAGGTAGTAAGTTAATAAGGTGGCAATTACATATTTTCATATATTTTCATAGCTTACTATGATATATCTATATATATCTATATATATATCTATATATATATATATATATTAAATATATATATTAAATATTACCGACATATATACTACATTCCGATGCACACTTATATTGTACGTCTAATTTTATTAACTTAATACCATATTATCGTACTCCTTTATTCTCATTTCATATGTAAATGTCATTAAGCCAGTGTTTTTCTCTCTCTATATATATATATTGCAGAATTCTGACCTTTCCCAACTTGTTATGACACTCATTTATTTTCGCAATGCCATGCCCTAAAGATTTTTTTCTTAAATGTTCCCTTAACTTTTCCTTTTTGTTCTTGAGATAAAATAAAGTTATATATAACTTTCGTCTAATCCTTTATTTAATATTACAATATATATATATATATATATATATATATATATATATATATATACACTCCTGATCAAACATTGAAGAGTACTTTTTACTGCTTGTAGTAGTGTTCCTGTGGATTCTGGCAATTAACTTTTTTCAGGCCTTATTAAAAAATAGTTTCTCTTCAAGAAGAGGGAGGTAGCAATTTTTTTCTTTATAATTAAAAATTAACAGTTTAGCGTGGGGGATCACTTTTCTTTCTAAATTTAAAACACCAATTATTAGTGACGTGGCGGGATATGTAATTGTGAGCATTTTTCAAGTTTGGGTGAGGAGGTGGGGACAGAAAGAGGAAATGGGATCCGGTTGGGGTCATACTTTCAAAACATATTTAAAATAGGTAGACACATTTCAAAACGTTTGTGGAGGACTTTTAATTTTTTTTTAAAGATTTGCTTTTAAAAGGTTCCACCGTAAAATATTACTTAATCAGTTAATTATTATTTCCTTATCTTTTTAAGGCTACTAACACACACACATACAAAAAAACTAAGGTGTACCTGTGCTATATAGGGGTTTCATTGAGAGAGTTTTATTAAGAGAGTTTTAGAGGAGGTTGTTGTGTCTTGGAGAGAGAGATGTTGTGAGAGAGATTGTTCGTGTTATGACGATTCATATATATTAAATGTTCTTTACTTAGAAGTGTCCATATGAGAAGCTCTTTGAGTGAGGAGATAGTGTTAAGGCAGTCTTAGTGTAGATATGAGATGTAGATTCACATTGTAGATATGAGATGTGTATGTAATGACAGTTTATAACACAGACATATAGACATATAATAACAATTCAATTTACCTTTTTGTGGAATCACAACACAAGACAACGTTTTACAAAAACACATGATGGGTTTATTTCTTCACGACCGGCCGTGGTTTTCTTATCAAGAATTCAAAGCTTCACATATTAAGTTTACAAGTGATCGTCTCGCTTCTAGACGTTCGAATTTCAAACTCCAGACTCTCTCTGAGTTTCTCCGCTTCCGTCTGCCCAACTCTAAAGTTTTTCTATTTCTACAACTTTCTATTTTCCATGACGTCATACACATGTTAAAACATGTGCCTTCTTTCACGTTTTCTGGACATGCGTGTCCAACACTTTTCCTTTTTTTACAAAAGGAATTTTAACCTATATATCTAATTTATTTAACCCATATTTTATTACCCACATTCTTTCTAACAATTAAATAGTTTATTTTTTATTTATTTCATCAGAATTAACAATTTACTGGACATTCCATTTAAACCTATTGTTCTTTAAAACTTATATTCAAGACTCGATTTCTGCTTTCTCTCATTTTATTTTCATTTTAAGTAATCTCTCTATTTTTATACTTACATGAAAAGGGGACAGCCTTTATCATGTAACACCTGTACTATGCACTTATATTTCTTTCTTTTTTCTTTTTTTCCCTCCAATGTTTTCAATGATTACTCTTCACTTATATAAAGGATTGTTCATTTAATTTAAGGGGAATGATGTTAGGGCGTGTATTATCCAATGTGTTCCGTAGTGTTCCACTGGTCGCCATTTCTATTTTTGTGCGCACGCGCATTCTATTTTGCGCGCGTGCGAACTTGCGTATTGTTTTCACTGGTCGCTATGTTTTTTTCGAGAGCGCGTGCAATATTTTTTTCGTGTTTATGCATTAATTCTGTATATTAACTTGCAATTTTATACATTAATACTGTATACTCACTATTCCATTACTAGCTTTAACATATACTGATCCAACATGTCGCAGGTAGTCTAGTGTATGCATATATAAACATTCTGATCCAAAATATAAACGTCATTTGTGACAATTTTCGTTGAAATGACGCCAAGTTTTCATAGATAATATAGAAAGAGTTTAACATTTTATGTTTATTTTTTAACATTTATTTTTCTCTAGGTTGAGAAATGCTGTTCACATTGATATTGGCATTTAAAATGACGTCCAATTGTGTGTGACAACCTTTATGCATGTGCAGTAGAACCCCAGAATACCATTGCACTGGGATTTTTCAAGTTACGATGTGAAATACGATGTTTTTCCGGCCCCTGGTTACGGTATTTGCACCAACTTATGTTGTTATTTATAATGTTATTTCATTATATACATGGGTATTATATACGGTACTGTATTTTGTCCCTTATGTCGTATCCCAGGGTTCCACTGGGTGTATACTATATATATATATATATATATATATATATATATATATATATAAATATATATATATATCATAATACTTATTCGTATATATATATATATATATATATATATATATGTATATACTTATACGTATTATGATATGTATATATATATCTTTTAATCAATTTTCACCCCAAACAAGGCACATTGCCACTTTGAAGTAGGAGGCTACTATCAGCACATAAGTTGCAGAGGTATTAGGAAGAGAGATCAGTAGAAAGATGTTTGTTCACATTTCACTTGAACTTTTGCATGTCAGTACAGTTGGGAAAGCAGAATCCCGGAAGGGAGTTCCAAAGTCTAGCAGTTCTGGGGAAGAAACTATTCGAGTAAAAGTCTTTCTTACACCTAGGGATCTGTACTGTGAAAGGGTAGGACTTAGCTCCGTGTCGGGTTTGTCAACGATAGTCACGTCGAGGGGGTATAATGTTTGTTGTTCGTCAGTGCATTAACCATTAAAGTACTAGTAGAAAAGGGATGCAACATTTCGACGGGGGGATAGAGGCTGAAGCTTAGATGACAGTTCAGGTCCTTTAAGGTTGGCGACTCTCTTTTGAACCCTGTCCAGGAGTGAAAGTACGGCAGATGCACCAGCCCAAATGTGACAACAGTACTCCATAAATGGACAAATGGTGGTATTATAGAGGTACAGGATACTTTCAGGTGTAATTAGTTTTCTAGCACGGCAGAAAGAACCCACCTTCTTTGCAACAGCCTTGGCAATGTTCCAGTTCATGTTCCGTGTAAACGTTAGGCCGAGGAGTTTAAAGATCGTACATTCAGGTAATGTGTTCTTGGCCATTGCTATTGATCGTAGAGAAGGGTTCCAGTAATTATTGAAGAAAACAGGCTTAGTTTTGGCAGAATAGAATGTGGCCATCCATTTTTGTCCCCCTTCCATTACAGATTGGAGATCATCCTCTAGCGTTTCCGCCATTTCCTTAGATATGTGTTCATTTATTTCCCCTTCGTGCCTGTTATAGACAGTGGTGTCATCAGAGAATATACCCATCTCCAAAACAATTTCATCAGGGAAGTAATTTATGAATACCAGGAATAACAAAGCTGCAAGGATAGACTCCCGCATTTATATCATATTGTTTAGATGTACGCCCGTCGAGGGCAATTTGGATTTTTCTCTTACTTAAGAAGGATTTAATTACATTATGTATTATTCCAGTGATACGCTATGGTATAATTTTCCTTAGAAGACCACCGTGCCATACACTGTTAAAAGCCTTAGATATATCGATGGATATCGGTTTACCCTGCCCTGTTTTGTCCAGTGAGCGGTATATACTGTCATAGGTTACAATTAAGATATCTGTTATGGAACGGGCTTTCCTTCATCCATATTGTTTGTCGGTTAGGAGTTTAGCAGCTGCAATGTGCTGGACCAGGGCTTTATTAATTAAGGACTCACATATGTTGGTAAAAAGAATTTTTGAAGATTGGTACCACAGAAGTGGTTTTCCTGCAGTCAGAAAAGAAAGATTTGTTAAGGCATTTATTGTAAAGTTTGGAGAGAATGGAACAAACTCAGCGGAGCATTTTCTTAATATTACCGCTTAATGGTTCCTAATTTCTGTGCTTCGATGCGTTTTCTGGAGATTTCAGTGTATTTTGTCTTAGCTATTGCTGTTACTCTCTTACAATTTCATCTAATTTTTATATACTTCTCTATGTTGGAACTGGGCTTTTGTCAGTTGAATCTTCGGAACGCATGCTGCCTTTGAGCAATGGAAGCTGCACAAGTAGAAGTAAACCATTGGGGCGAGTTGAGCTTGCTATAGAATTTCCGTGTGGGAACATGTGTTTCAGTTCCCGTTTTGAGCCATTCAGTGGTCTCATTTTCGTACTGTTCCGCGGGAAAAGAAAATATATTTCTCCATGGTGCATCTCTGATGAGTTCCCTGATGGCGTCTCCGTCAATCTTTTTGTAATATCTCGTTATTTTGAGCAGTGGGTCTTCAGTTTTAGTGCGAGAATTTAGGGCGATTCCTACCATTATCACAGCGTGATCAGACTTACCGAGTGGGCTGTGGGCA
Source organism: Euprymna scolopes (assembly GCF_053919585.1). Taxonomy (NCBI): domain Eukaryota; kingdom Metazoa; phylum Mollusca; class Cephalopoda; order Sepiida; family Sepiolidae; genus Euprymna; species Euprymna scolopes. The sequence goes on from NC_136491.1 coordinate 130,150,559, forward strand.
TTTGTTGTACAATCATCGGGAACTGTGGTCAGAAATAGGGAAGTGACGCATGCTGATCTTGCTGGTCTGGGACACGTGTCGAAAATGTAAACGTCTCTGATATGGAATAAATATAGAGAAGCTATTTGTTGTGCTACCAACTGCCTCTGTGTAAGCAGAGAATCCAAGCCAGTTACTGTGGTGGACATTGAAGTCACCAAATACATGCATCTGTGTGCTAATATCGAGGGAGAGTGCTATAGCTATGCTGTCAGAGACTTTGTTTATTAGGGTACAGCCCTGGGTTGAGGGAGAGCGGTAAGGAAAATACAAGTAGCTAACAGTATGTTGCATGTTTAGCCTGAAGCACATAAAGGCTTGGTCGTCTGATTCTAGTTTTGTTTCTCTAGTCAGGAGAGGGTGTTACGAATACAGACTCCAAACCCATGCATATGTCTGCCCGAGTCCTTACGGTAGAGTGGGAGATAACCAAGCATGTTGAAGTGGTCAAGTGAAAAAGAGACAGACCGTGAAAAATAAGTATTCGCGTACGTAAAGGATCAAGTCATTTTTTTGCAAAAGACACAGAGGGTAAAAAATAAAAATAAAAATAAACTAAAAGTTTCCCATACGAATTCGGATATTTAAAGTGACGAATTTTATTTTTTCTTGCGTAAAAACGCGTATAAATAAAAACAAACTGTTAAACAAACGTTATTTCGCTGGATTGTTTCTAGTAAGACTAGAAATATAGCGTTCAACAAATTAAGTTACAAAAGGACTGCTAAGCTGTTGTTCTTCAAACAAAAGAATTGGGAAAGAAAACTTGGTTAATTTTTTTTTTTTACTAAGGAATATTTCTTTAATACAAGCGTAAATTGTAAACGATTTTTCTGCAAATTATGGACATTATGTTAAAGGGGTTGGATTTCGCAGTAGGGTACCTGGACGATGTGTTAATGAAAAGCGCTGGCAAAGAACAACAAAAGTTCATGTAAACCAAGTATTCAAAAGGATCCAGGATTATGGATTTAAAATAAAACAGGAAAAATGTACATTTTTCATGGAGAAAATAAAATCATCGATAAACATGGCAGAAGACCGGATCCAGATAGATAGAGTGCAATAAAGAATATGCCAGCTCCAAAAATATTGCGCCTTTACAAAGTTTCTTAGGTTTGGAAAATTACTACAATGTATTTGTGCCAAATATGCGTAAACTAAGGTCGACTTAAATTAACTGTTAAGGAAAGATTAAAAATGGGTCTGGACGCAAGAGTGCGAAAAAGCATTTCGGGAAATTAAAGAGACTTTTAGGTCTGGCATTATAATCCCAAGCGTGAAATTATAGTTGCAAGCGATAGCAGCTCCCATGGCATAGGAGCATGCATTTTACACAAAATGGATGATGGAAAAATGACACCCATAGCGCATTCATCCCGATCACTTTTGCCAGCCGAAAGAACTACTCACAAATTGAAAAAGAGGAAGTAAGCATTATATTCGCCGTAAATAAATGTCATCGTTTCTTGTACGATAAGCAATTTCTGTTACAAACAGACCACAAACCATTATCAACGATTTTTGGATCGAAAAAGGGACCACCACAACATGCGGTGAATAGATTCCAAAGATGGAGTACCCTACTTCTGAATTACAATTTTCAAATGGAGCATGTACCATATAAAAATTTGGTTATGCAGACGGGTTATCGAGGTTATTACCTATACAGATAGAACCATAGGAGGAAGCGGAAGCTTAAGTAAAAATGCGTATGTGACGCAATAAGAAAACTTCCAGTAACGTTTGATGAGATTAAGAGTAAAGCAGAGGTGGACGAATTTGTTATACACACGAAAGAAAGGATTAACAATAACGAACTGAATCAAGAAATGTATTCAATCTGCGATAACGTCCTGTTGTATAGCGACAGGGTCGTAATTCCTGCGACATTAAAGAAAGGAATGCTCAAGGAATTCCATGTAAATTATCCAGGTATATCAAGAATGAAAAGCCTTATGCGCTCTTTCGTTTATTGCTCAAACCTGGGTAAGGATATACAAGGAAAAATCAGGGAGTCTAGAGAATGAGCATTAGCTATGAAAGCTCTTCCGACTCATTCGGACCGTGGGTAAAACCGGACCGACATTGGTTTAGGATGCATTTAGATTTACAGGACCGCTAGATGGGTTCTACTATCTCATTCTTGCTGACAGCCTATCTAAATTTCCGGAAGTATTTAAATTTAAGAATCCGACATCCGAGGTAGCTATCACCTTCTTGTATGCACTATTCGCTAGGTTTGGAGTAGTAAACTGCATTATTACAGACAATGGAACACAATTTACGTCTACCGAATTTAGACATTTTTTGCGAGGATCATCGAATCGAGCATATAATTATTCCGCCATACAACCCAAGAGTAATGGACACGCAGAACAATTCGTTGACACATTCTATAGAGCTCTGAAAAAAACTAGTGCGTCGCCAATGGATAAGTCAATCCAGCAGTTTTTTACAAATATACAGAGTCACTTCGAATGCAAACATCGAAATGTCGAAGATACCTGCTGAGGTTATGTTCGGGCGCAAGGTTAGATCGATTTTTCACAAGTTGTTACCAAACCAGGATAGGCTAAACCTCAAAATACCGATAGCAAAGAACCGGTATAATGTTGGCGAAAGTGTCTTCTACGAGATTCACAAAAATAATAAGACTTTTGAGAGTCCGGCATTGTTGAGAAACAAATATGCAACATGGTCTACGTGATTAAGGGACCAGACTTCGTACACAAACGTCAAACTAACAAAATTCTGAAATGATACTCGAGCAGTGAGATCGCCAGAAGAGGACATCATGGACACAATGTTTGATACTTTTCAGGTGCCCATACCAGAGACAGCTCCGGAAAAGAGAAGATCAAACAGAAAACGGAAATCAACAGAATTGATTAGGGTGAACCCAAAACAAAAACGGATGTGTTATACCGGCCTTCCTTAAACATAGGAATTTACACCGATTAGCACTATAAATAGCGCTGGTAATTCCAGCACCGGTGAGAAAGATGCAACTGCACTTAAACTGCTAGCCGAGTGCCCAGCAGATATGCACGCTTTCCCATCTTTGTACATTATTGTAAATACACTTGTTCCTTAACCGAAGCTCGACTTGAGTGTTCTTATTTTCACTGTTGTTCAACGAGACAACATAAACTGATCACTCACTTTCAACTCCCGCTGGATGGTGACGGCCTTCAAACAACCTCTGATCAGTTTCATGTGTAATTCTCCAAAGAAAGTAACTAAATGTCTCTTTTATATAATGCCGCCCAGGTTGCTAATTCAATTAATTGTTAGAATAGCTTATAGCTTGTTCAATAATTCTATTTTATCTCCTGACAAACTTTGTTTTATCTTGACAATAGTTGTTGGCTCAGTAAACATCTCATTTTTATCTATTATTTCAAACATACAACTAAGTAGAATATATATATATATATATATATATATATATATATATATATATATATATATATATATGCAGTTCCCCATTTGGGCGTACAAAATTAATAAAAGGGAAAAATATTCCCTTCGCATTTAGGTAAAAATGCACTTACGTATAAATGTTTGAATCATTTCAAAAAGCATCGCGAACGAAAACAAAATAAATAACATCTACATAAATCGCGGTATATTTAGCAGTCGCGCGGTTTTCGGCAAGCAATTTGCCTGCCAAGGGGTAAAAGTTCAACAACATGACCTTTGAAAACGTTACACACCTCCTCTGCCAATTTTGGGTTTAAACACTTGACATTTAAGATGCAGGTAACTTGGACATGGATCCAAATTTTAATTGTATTTAAGTCCAATATACTAAATCTTAAAGAGTCAAAATTGGGGTCAAAATTTAAAAAATTGACCTCTGCAGTCTCGAACAAATTACGTATGTAATTTTTCGTTTAAACATTTGAAATTTAACATAAAGTGTACTGAGGCATAGGGCAAATTTTTTAATCCGTTTTTGGCCGAAAATCTGGCTGTCAAGAAAAAAAATTACTAAAGAATCGACCTTTGTGGTTTCTAGCAAAGTATTCACCCAGTTTTGGGCGTGAACATTTGAAATTTTACATGAAGAGTATTCAGCCATGCAAAACACTTTGTAAGGTTTTTGGGTGAGAATTTGGCTACCAAGAGGTTAAAGTTGAAAGAGCTGACGTTTACAGACTCTATCAACTCTGCCGCCGATTTTTGTCCTTAACACTTGAAATTTTAGATGTAGGCCACCTAGACATCAGTCCAATTTTATAATATATAAATATATATATATATATATATATATATATATATATATATATATATATATATATATAAAGCATTTAATCCAAGGCATGAAAATTGTTAAACAAGATGTTTTTACTATAGGCTTTAAAAATAAAGGTACAAGATTAAATTTGAAATTTATTTATCTTCAAAGTGCACTTTTATAAATTTTACAAAGTAAGGTATAAAAATTTAATACCTTACTTTGTGAAATTTATAAACGTGCACTTTGAAGATAAAGACATTTCAAATTTACTATTGTACCTTTATTTCTTAAGCCTATAGTAAAAACATTTCGTTTAACAATTTTCATGCCTTGGATGAAGCGTTTTTCTAACTTGTATATATATATATATATATATATATATATATATATATATGCATAGATCATCGTATAACGGCTAGATCACTGTCCGACTGACGTAAAGTTCGACTGGTGTTAATCGTTAAACCCTGCGCTGAAGATTCCCCAAATGATGAAACACTAGTGTCTCTAGGTATTTAATTATTATAGTAAAAAAATAAGTATATATATATATATATATATATATATATATATATATATATATATATATATGTATAAGTATATTTGTGGAACTATATTTCCTTATAATATATAACACTCCTTATTTAAGAAGCTCAATGTTATTACAGAGGAATATAGGGACAAAACACTATATTCCAAATTGCATGATGGTGACTACTTTATAATTATTATTTTGTTTACAATTTTTGACAGCATCTGTTTCGTAACGCAAAATAAATCACTTAATTATTACGTTATTTAGTGAATGTATTGTACTCATCAGAAGAAATAGAAACAATCAATCCGTCAAAATAAAATTAGGTGTGATTTGACATTATTAAAATCCGAAAAGTGAAACAGAAGCTGTAAATACCTTATAATATGTTTCCATTACACCCGTTTGAATTTTTCTAATTTTTCTTCTGTTGGGGATTTGGTTGCACCCTAGTTAAAAACGACCTTGTGTAACATTTTGCTCTCCTGGGGAAGCAAATAAATATGAATAAAAAAAGTTTTCTCATATAATTATTGATACACAAATAAAAACCTAAAAAATGTATATCTATATAAATATATATATATATATATATATATATATATTAAGAATGTTAATTAAATCTTAATTAAATTACATATACAAAAAGGATTCTTTTTACCTAGTGACCCTGGTGCTGTAACAATGAATCGAACTCAGTTAGCAGAGACCATATTCTAAATCGGTAAACATATAACTAACGAAAACACACACACACACACACAAACACACATATTATATATATATATATATATATATATATATATATAACTTTTTTCCGAAAACTGTTAATCTATTGTAATGTGCGGCTTCTTTAAACCAATTTAGTTTGGCGCTTTCGATTACTTGTTATTTTTGCCTCACTCCCGCTTTCTATACGTCACATTTCTGTTGCTTAGTTTTCCATCCGTCCATATTCTCGTCGTCTCATGTTTTTCTTTTTCTTTTCATACTATTAATCTCTCACGTGATCCACTACTCTTTTAGGCCTCATATTTTTTACTCATATAATAAGCACAGTTATTCAGATATGACAGAAAAATGTTTCGCACATTTTCTAAAACCGATTACCGCGCCGCGAATCGGGAAACTCATATAGAATGGAGATTATGAATATTCTACTTTCGCTTTTATTTCCGACATTTTTCCTTTCTCTAATTTTCTCAAGTACTAAATGAAATTTATACGACGGAACCGCTGCGAAGTATATAAGCTTCAATTTCGCCAATCAAATTACGAAATTTCGCGTCGGAAAGATACTCGATGAAAATAACATTTTTACGTCTTCCAAGGTGAATCCATTTTTTTTCGTAACATTGATCAGAGACTATTTCTTGTATGCTTGTAATAAGCGCACTTGGAATTGCCTCTTTACTAATAAATATACATGGAATAATCCATTCTCTGTCACATATGAGTTTAAAATGAGTTTCCAGAACTATTTTAAAATGTATTATTTTCAGAGTAAAGTATATATTTTCCTCGGTCTGTCATATTTACGCTTCAAGTAACACATCGGGAAATAAAAAAAATATAGATCCATGATATAATCATGCGTTTTTATTAGTCTTTGTCTGATTCGTAAAGTTTTCCAGATCTTGATGCAATTACCGATTCCAACACAATTTATATATATATATATATATATATATATATATATATATATATATATATATATATTTATATTCATATATATTTATATTTATATATATTTATATATATATATATTTATGTATATACATATATTAATATATATATATATATATATATATTAATATATATATATATTAATATATATATATTTATATATATATAGTTATATATATATATATATATATTTATATATATATATATTTATATATATATATATTTATATATATATATTTATATATATTTATATATATATTTATATATATATATTTATATATATATATATTTATATATATATATATATTTATATATATATATATTTATATATGCATATATTTATATATATATTTATATATACATATATATACATATATTTATGTATATATTTATATATACATATATTTATATATTTATATATACATATATTTATATTTAAATATTTATATATATATATATTTGTATATTTATATATATATATATATGTATATATTTATATATATATATTTACATATATATATGTATATATTTATATATGTATTTACATATATATGTAGTTATATATATATATTTATATATATATTTATATATATATTTATATATATTTATATTTAAATATTTATATATATATTTATATATGCATATTTATATATACATATATATTTATATATATACATATTTATATATATATATATATATTTATATATCTGTATATATTTAATATATATATTTATATATATACTAGCTGTACCCTGCCACGCGTTGCTGTGGCTTAATTTCGTGTAATGGAAAATTCTAATAAAAAGAGGAAATGCATATTTCTTATATTCTTAGTACAGCAATCCACTCTTAAAATAAAAAAAGGCGAAAAATAAATATGGTACTCTTGCAGAATTGGATCCGAATCTTCTGGAGTTACCATCAATCATGGCTTGGGCTCGCCCAACATTCAGTGGATTAAGCCGAAAGTTGCTAAACCATTGAAACGCTAAATAGTTTTCTTTTTTATTGTATTCCAAAATTTGAGTTTTTAATTAATATTTGGTTAAGGGGGGTGTTACTATACACAGATTCGAAAAAGTTGTTCAAAAACGAATAAATGAAAGCAAAGTTAAGGTAAATTACGTTTCTATCTAACTGGATAATATCTTAGTGTTTTTATTTAATGTAAAATATTTAATCGGCTGAAAAACGCAGTGTTTATCTATGTATTTGAAAAAGACGAATATTCGTGGACTCTGTTGAATACGTTAAGTTTGGAAAAAATCGGTTAAAACTATACAAAACAATGTCAGACACCTACTGATCATATGTTATTGTGACATAGGCTGACATATTCGGTGGGTTTCTGATAGTATGTTGTATAGTTTTTTTAGTTTTAAATCATTTTCTCAAACTTAACATCATCAACAGTGTCCATCACCGTTTGTATTTTTCAAATACACTTATAAACACTGTTCTTCGAGCTGACTAAACGTTATAGTAAATAAAACGGGTGTGTATTACTAAACACAGAAACGAAAAAGTTGTTGAAAAATAAATATAACAAATAAATGTTATCAAAGGCAAGATAAGTTACTTTTCTACCTAACTGGATAAGATTTTAGTGTTTTTATTTAGTGTAAAATGTTTAATCGGTTTGAAAAAATGTAGTGTTTATCTGTATATTTGAAAAATACAAATGGCGGCAGACTGTTGAACACATTAACCTTCGGAAAATGAGTTCTAACTAAAAAAAACTATACAAAATACTGTCAGGAACTCACTCAATATATGTTACTGTGACATAGGCAGGCATGTATTCAGTGGTTTTTAACAGTATTTTGTATAGTGTTTTTAGTTTAAACTCATGTTCCCAAACCTAATGTGTTAACACAGTCTGCCGCCATTTGTAATTTTCAAATATAACACTAAACGCTGTGTTTTTGGAGCCGAATAAAAATTTTGCATTAAAAAACAAAAAAAAATATCCATTTCGGTAATAAAGTAACATATCTTGCCTTTGATAATATTTGTTAATAAGGTCACGTGAGTCGATTAATGGGTGCTAATACACTTACTGATCCGCGCTATTTTTTTAAATCATATTTCCAAGCTTAATTAAAGTTTGATGTTTCTTTGGTATTTTTTTTTTAGATTAGGTCCACCTCCACAATTTTCTTTTAAATGACAACTTTTAAAAGTTTCCGACTATGCTGAATACAGATATCGCATTGAAATTTTGCAGAAATAAGTAGTTATCGATATATGGATAGTTGTTTTATGTATTGTATTCTTTGGCGGCCATCTTTGTTACGCGCATAGATTTGTTTATGACGCGCGCAAGCGTGTAAAAAAAAAGCTGCCAGAGATTACAATACATTATACAAATTTTAAATATCTCATTATCTCTTATTTCTGCAAAATTTCAATGCGATTTCCGTATTCAGCATAGTCGAAAACCTACAAAAGTCGTTATTTAAAAGAAAATTGGGGAGGTGGACCTAATCTAAAAATTTACCGTTTTTGTTCATTAAATTGTAAGATTAAAGTACAGAATAGGTACAAAACACCCTCTTTTCCCAATTTTAAGAATGGCTTTTTAAACCATAAACGTTATTATTTCAGCACGGATCAATAAGTGCACGAGTACCCAATTTCTTTATAAGCATTCATATATTCTTATATAAAAACAACTTCTGTAAAAAAAAAAAAGAAAAAACGTGCATTTCAATCTTTGTTAAAAAAGGTTTTCTTGAAAAAAAAACAAAAAGGTACGGTAAAAAAAGCAAAGAACAAAACGCTAATCGGTATTCATGCAGAGAGTGATCCTTGCTGAAATAATAACGTTATTATTTAAAAAGCCATTCTTAACATGGGGAGGGGGTTTTGTACCTATTCTGTACTTTAACCTTACAATTGAATAACAAACATATCATAAAACTTTAACTAAACGTGGAAATGCGATTTAAAAATAGCGCAGATCACTCTCTGCATCAGCACCGAAAGTACAGAATAGTTAGAAAACATCCTCCCTCCCCATGTTAAGAATGGCTTTCTAAATAATGTTAATGATTCAGTACTGTTCCTTGTCTGCTTAAGTTTAACTTTTGTTTATTAAATTGTTAGGTGAAAGTCCAGAATAGTTACAAAACACCCCTACCCCCATGTTAAGAATGGCTTTCTAAATAATAACGTCATTATTTCAGCGGGGTAGCTTCTCTGCATAAGTACCATGTTTTGTTTTTAAATTGTGAGGTGAAAGGACAGAATAGTTACAAAATACCATCCCCATGTACAGGATGTCTTTCCAAATAACATTATTTCAGCACGGTATTTTCTATGCATACGTGCTATCTATTTTTCTTTATTAAATTGTTAGGTGAAAGTATAGAATAGATGCAAAACTCCCTCCCTATGCTAAGAACAGCTTTCTAAAAAACGGTATTATTTCAGCACGGTACCTACTCTGCATAAGTACTATCTTTGTTTATTAAATTGTTAGGTGAAAATATTAAAAAAAATTACAGAACACTCTCACTTTCTCATGTTAAGAATGACTTTCTTAATAGCGTTATTTCAGCAGGGTACCTTCTCTGCATAAGTACTATCTTTTGTTTATTAAATTGTTCGGTGAAAGTAGAGAATAGTAGCAAAACGTCCTCCCCATGTTAAGAATGGCTTTCTAAATAACGTTATTATTCTATTATTATATTATTATGGTACTTTCTCTGCATAAGTACCATGTTTTGTTTATTAAATTGTTCGGTGAAAGTACAGTACTCATGCAGAGAGTGATCTGTGTTGTAATAATAACGTTAATATTTTAAAAGCCATTCTTAACATGGGTAGGGGAGGGTGTATTTTAACCTTACAATTAAATAAAAAACATGTAATAAAACTTTAATTAAACTTGGAAATACGATTTAAAAATAGCGCGGACCACTCTTTACATTAGCACCCAAAAAATAACTGTACTTTTACCAACCAATCTTATATCGAAAAACAAAAACAAACTCAAAAAGCAAGCGACAAACTTTTTTGGCCTTATATTATAAAGAAAAACTGTGTAAATTAAAAAAAATGGAAGATAAACAAATGAATTATGTTTTTTTTTACTTATCGAGTAAACAGAACATGAAATTTACTTCTTTTCCGTCAATTCGTTGCTGTGAAATGAATCGAACCGGAAGTTCAGTTAAATCAACAAAGCAGGTTCGCACTAATGGTTAAAATATATATTTATTTTATTTAATACTTTAATAATTCGCGAGGTAAATTTATTTTAAAAACATAAAAACATCCCTCGATTCTAAAGATGGGTTTTCTGAAAATTTCAAATAAATTGGTAATTGCTAATATGTTTTTATTCACTTGTAACAAACCAAGAATTACATTTTTATATATGTAGATTTATATATATTTTGTACATATATATATATATATATGTATTACATATATTTATATATATGTTTATATATATATATTTCTATATATGTTTATATATATATATTTCTATATATGTTTATATATATATATATTTATATATATGCATATATATATTTATATATATATATATATTTATATACATTTTTGTATATATATGCATATATTTATATATATATATATGTATTTATATATTTATATATGTTTGTATAAATATTTATATATATATATATTTTATACACATATATTTATATATATATACATTTATATATATATATATTTATATATATGTTTATATATACGTTTATATATATATATATATATATATATATATATATATATTACCAGCAAAGTACCCCTTATTGACTGAGTTCAAAAACATCCTACAGAAAATGGACTCTGATTTATGAAAGTATGATATGTTATGAAAAGGAAGGGTTGTAAATTTGGGTTGAATTTGGGGTTATCCAAACCAAAGTAAAATATGATGAAAGTAAAAATAAAATAGATAAACCCCATAATTTATTATACCATACCTGTTCACACTGAAACACTTATCACAATATTCTGTGGATCTATATTTAAAAATCCTTGTTAAACTTTGTGAAATATTTCCATTCTATGGAGGTCAGGTGAGAACGAACACCCAATAAGTTTATTGTCCCATATTTCTTCAAGATGAGACATAATTATCAAAGTATACTTACGCAAATAGATATGAAAAGTCTTACTTAAAGTTTCGTCCTATTTCCATTCTATGGAGGTCAGGCGCGAACGCAGCCCCCACAATTTTATTATATCATCCCTATTTAAGTTAAAATATACTTATCATAATATTCTTTTGTACATCTGTATCAAAAACACTTGTAATCGGTTTTTTTTTAATTTTTTATTTCCATACTTTGTGGCCCAGGCTCGAACGCAGATCCCCACAATTTTAATGAACCACCGTTCTGCCAGATCAAACACCCATTCTTCTGTCTCGATACATCTTCTATCACTATATGTAATCAGTTTTTTTTTTAAGTCAACCATATAGGAGCCTATTCGTGACCACACACACACACACACACACACACACACACACACACACACACACACACATTCATCTTTGTATTATAGATTTTCCACTAAAGACCTATATAATATTTTACTTGTTCATTCCTTAGTTAGTTCGTACGGACAAAATAACATTTTTGAATGCTAAACTGCTATAAAAAACACACTTGCGAAATATGATTTCAAAAGTCTATCTGCCCAACCTAGACAAGTGTATGAGATTTACCTTCGTTTGATGTAGTCTCATTTTCTAATAGAATTTTAATGAGATATGATCATTTTCGTAATAGTGTAAGAAAGGCACCTGCAAGTTCAACGTGGTAGTTCTTCTTAGAAGAATGAAGTCAATGAAACATAACGTAAAAAAGAAACATTCGAAAGAAACAAGGCGAAAATATGAACACTGTCAAACAAAAATGCTGCACTGATGAAGTAAATTAAAGACCATCTGTTTCAAGGTGATTTAATTTTTTTTAACTATGTAGCAAAATATTACTTTTTAAGTCATCTCCTTTGTAGCAGAATATATTTAAAATACAATATACGATATTATAGAAATACCAACAAACTCGTATTTTCTGCGCATTATTAGATCTCTATCCAAAATACGATAAAATAATATATGCGATAAATATAAATATCGGCTTTATCAAAATATTTTAGTCAATTCAAAATATTTCTCATACCGTTGAAGTTCCACTGATTCTGCTAGTTAGCAATTAATGTATACCTACAGTCACAAGTGTTTCACATATAAATACTGGGAACTCAAAGAAAGCGGACATTCGCCGGTAGTCTAATGGAAAATAATAAGATAAGATACCACGTGTAGGCATTTAGACGACCCATGTAAATTATGCCTTCATAAAAAAATTGTTATCCTGTACTTTAAAGAACCCCAAAATCTATTAAACTGTAGAAGAGAAATAGCAAACAACTGTGCCCACAAAATAAAATTTACTCCAGGATAACGATACAAACTAGTTTTAAAACTAACAAAAACAATAAAATTATATCATCTTATCCATTATATAGGTAATTATCACAAAATAAATTACCTCCATAAATGTCAGATTTATTAAAAAAAAAAAAATAGAGCCACTTTATGCCACAAAATAAAAGCTCAATATTTATCATGAAATAGACCTTAGTAACTGTTGTGTATGTATCAATAACAACACGAACGCAGAACGTAAAGGTAAAACAAATTTACAAACGTGCAGTTGTACTGCAGTTGGAAGAGTGTCTGGCAGAGGGCGTGTCAAAGTCTTTCAAGGAGCAACCGACATATGCGTCTTGCCTATCCGGCGTTCGAACACAGCTCCACGGTCTTGCTGATATCTTGTTCATCCACGTATGCTAATTAGCGGGCGTCTCCACAACAGTAATACATTTATATCACTATATAATTGTATATTTAATGCTCACTCTGCTTTTATAATTGTTGAAAAATATGTTTATATATATATATATATATGTATATATATATATATATATATATATATATATATATATATATTAAGATTTCATACAATATTAAAAACAAATGCATAATGTCCGTGTAGAGCTTAAAATCTCTACTATTTTATAAAAGTCACTTTGTGTGTTTGTGTGAGAGTTTCTTCCTTATAGTTTCTAAAACTGCTGAGTTTATCTTTGCAAATTTTATAGAAATGAACTTTTTATGTCAGGCAGTGTTCTTAGATATGTTTCATACAGAAATTAATTCGAGAAGCATCGAAAATCGAAAGAATCCGATTCCCAAACCGTTTTTTTACTGATAAATAAGAACGACGAATTCATCCAAATACATTTTTGTACGGTCCAGTGGCAAGGAAGATGGTAAAATTTTAGCAAATTATTTCTTTTTAATAAAAAGAGAATTGTATTTTTTTTAATTTAATTGTTTTGATTGTCATCCTCATCTAGTTGTTGTTTTCAGAACGTTTCGTCCAATTATTCCCCTCCTCTTCGTCAGGTTTACTGACAGTATAGAATTGTTGAATCCTCAAACTACATCGACAGCAATCACTGCCTTCAGTAGCTGTTGTCATCTCACCACCGTTTGGCCAACTAATCCTCTGACCGGCATTGGGTGAGATTGAAGATTCTCACCTGGAATCGTAGATATTCCGCATCACTATCCACTACGCGAGCGGTACCGAAGGCTAACCAAGGTTGTTTTTTTTTTGGTCTTATGAATCCACATTTTTTTAGATGAGTAAAGTTGTATTATTTATTTTATTTAATTATTTCGACCATTATCATCTTCTTCTAGTTATTGTTTATAATAACTATTTATGTATTTTATATGATAGTACAATAAATAATAACATCAATTACGGAAATGTACATTTAATATCCATGTAAGCTTTAGAATTTTTGCTAGTTATAATTAAGTTATATATAATTATTTTTATGAATTATAAATAATATATTATTAATCTGCGTCGAGGTCGTTGAATTACTTGAATTTTGTTAACCACAGTGCGTGAAGAATATAACAATCATTCCACAAGAGGAATTCGCAGCGGAGAACTTGGAGAGCGCTTTTAAAAAAGCAAGAGCCATTTCTACCGTAAAAGCTATGCAAGCATATGACAGGATTACTGATTGAGAATGACCCATCAAATATGACATTCAAGAAATAATGCTATTAAATATTATAAAGTTAGCTTTCGATGGAATGATTCGAAAACTGGACGACAGGATAAATTGGCGATAGGCCATTTAGAATTGTATATGCCGTACTGGAAATAAGGTAAAGTGAAGAAATAGATCCGAAGTATGTTTTCCATAATGAATGGCTAGAAGTTAATAAAAGACACACCTAAATGAAATAAGTAAACGATAGTAAGATGCCGTTGAGAACAATCACTTGTAGGAAACCCTGAGAAATGTATTGTCTGACAACGGCTGAAAAATATCGTCTCTTCACAAATCACTGTTCCTGAATCTACGACCCAAGTCACTATAACCAATCAGTAAAATGCGAGGAAAATGAAAATGAGAAAGCAGTCTTCTGCACTCGCTGTTAAAACAATTTCTTGCTAATTGTATAGAGTACGTGTTATTCCTCCTTGTCCCTAAAGGCAAATTCTACCTTATTTTTTTAAATTCAACTTATACGGTAGTTATTGCATTTTTTCAAAGTGATGTTGCCTACAGAGGATAGGAGATATTTATATAACTTATTAACTGGCCAATTAGGGAAAGGAAAACAAATATTTTAAATTATTTACTAACCTAGTGTTTTGCATGTGAAAGAGACCTTAAGAAAGTATTCATATATCTATGTGTTTCAGAAGCGATAAAGTGTTAGCCCCATAGAAAGGGACCGCTTGTAAAATGAAACAAAAATATTTATCTGGTAGTCATGCAATCGTTTTGTTAAATAAATTATTATTTTATTGTTAATTTATGGACAATCATTTTTATGAGTACAATTATGGTAATAAAAAATATTACAACATGCGAATTAATCTGAACATGCGAAAATGAGTTGCAAAAATACAAATAAAATGAAGCCGGTTTCTGTATTTTAACTTTAGTACATTCGTAATTCTTACTTTAAAAGCTAGATTTGTTCAAAAGCCTTACACCTAATTTTCTGTATAATCTCCTATGATAACTTTCGACTGTTAGTTATTGATTGTTGTCTTCTGGGACAATTCTTTTGTGATTTAAACATTATTGATAACTACCCTGGGTGTCCGGCGTTGCCCGGGTGTTTGGAGATGTGTTGAGCAAAAAAAGTTATAGTAGGTAGACAGGCTCGAACGTGTGACGGGAAGGCGAAAAAGAAAGTGGAGGTCTGTGTAAGGGTGTTGGTTGAGCAAAAAAAAAAAAAATGAAAATTGCGAGAGAAACAATAAATAAGTGGTAGTAGGCAGGCAGGCTCGAACTCGTACCGCGAAGGAGGTAACAACAGTGAAAAACATTGTGACGCGTTAGCTCTTGCGCTCATCGATAAATCGGAACTTACGTAGGTTTAAATTAAGACTAGACAATCGAAAAGAGGTGATGACATTCGAAAATAGAAAGAGCCAATTCTACCAAAATGTGAATGGAGGAAAAACAAAAACAGAATGACAAAACACGACTGAAACACAAAATATAGTAGAGTAAGATATGGGAAAAACGACAGGATCACAATAAAAATGCTGAATGGATGAAAGACATGAAAGAAGAGTTACATAAACTCGAAGAAAGAACAGTGAATGAAATCAGCAAGAATGCCCCAAAGAAAACCATGGAGAAATAGCAAACTTGAGAGCACCAGGGAACGACGGAATTTTTTATACTGATTTAAAAAGTTGACAATGTTATACGTAAGGCTACCTCAAAACTTCAGAAAATGTATACAGAAGACAAACGTACAAGATTGGATGACAAAAGGTAGAACCACGGTGATACAGAACGTCACAGAGAGAGGAACTGCTCCGAGCAACTATAGGCTTATCACGTGCTTACCGCCTAAGTGGAAAATACTAACAGCTAAACTGAGGTAACCAATCTACCACTCGCTGAATAATCGTGGACTTCTTCCCGAGGAGCAGAAAGGCTGACAAAAAGGAAAAAAGAGGACACATGGTCTGCTATATATAGGTCAAAAGATCATGAATGAGATAAATAGAAGGAAAAAGAATGTGGCCATGGCGTGGATAGACTACAAAAAGGCGTACCACAGTATCCCCCAAGCATGGATAACAGAATGTTTAAAAAGGTATAAAATACTAAGCAAGATAATCAACGTGATTGAAAATGTAATGCGAACATGAAGACAGCTGATGGACAACACATCACAGAAATTAACATACAAACAGGCAGCTTCCAAGGAGATTCACTATCACCATTACTGTTGATCATAGTCATGATGCTCTTCGACAATATACTGATAAAATATCAAGCCAGATACAGGTTCTTCAATATAAGGGAAACAATTAATCACCATGGACGATCTGAAACTTTTGCAAAGGCCGAAAAACCAACGAGCGATACTAATAAACACGACAATGGTCTCCCGCAAGGATATCCAAATGTAGTTTAATATGGAAAATGACTACTATTCGTTAAAACAAAGGAACAACTGGAGACGACAGAAGGCATTGAACTATGCAAGCAAACAAAGATGATAACGCTAGGGGAACACGGCGCTTATAAATACCTGTAAGAACTGGGGTGATTGAGTGGCTTATTGGCACCAAAATTCCGAGGGAGACCAATGGCGGATGCCGATGAGAAATCAATGGTAGGCGGCTATTTCGATAACGCAAATTAATTTGCAAATATTACCGAACGAGGTGGAGAGTACTGGAAACCTGCCATCTCTTGTTCTGACTCAGCTTCCAACTAACAAAACAGGTTCTCAAAAAAGAGATCTTTGATGACCTATGTGGAAGCCCCTTGTGGATCAATAATAATAATAATAATAATAATAATAATAATAATAATAATAATAATAATAATAATAATAATAATAATAATAATCCTAAAAGGTGTAAAAAAAGAAGGAAAAAGATCACGCCATGGCGTTAATCGATTACAAAAAAGCATACGACAGGATCCTCCAAACATGGATAATAGAACATTTGAGAATTTATAAAATACCAAGCAGGATCATAAACATTGAAAATGCAATGAGAACATGGAGACTGGAGCTTAAAGCTGATGGCCAACACATAACAGAAATAATTATACAAAGAGGCATATTCCAAGAAGATTCACTATCACCATTACTGTTCATCATAGCAATGGTACCCCTGAACAATATACTGAGAATATGCAAAGCCGGATATAAGCTCTCTAACAGGGAGGAAAAAAATGAACCACCTGATGTACATGGACGATCTGAAACGTTTTGTAAGTACCGTAAAGGAATTAGCGGCACAAATATACACTACCAGAATTTTAACAACGATATCCAAATGGAATTTAGTATTGAAAAATGTGCACTATTAGTTACAAGAAAGGAAAACTGGAGACGAAAAAGGCATGAAACTATCCAACCAAACTGAGATGAGGGCACTAGGGGAACAAGACGTCTATAAATAACTGAGTTCTGGAAGCAGACAACATCACAGTAACAGAAATAATAGAAAGAATTGGGAAGGTCTACCTCAGGAGAACAAGAAAACTTCTGGAAACTAAATTATATAGCAAAAACCTAATAAAATATATAAATACATGGGCAGTATCATTAGTAAGATGCTCTGTATTTTTTTATAGATGGACTAAAGAAGAACTGATACAGCTCGCTCAGAAGACCAGAAAACTCATGAACATGAACAACGCACTACACCCAAAGAACGATGTTTACCGAATCCAAGTTAAAAGAAAGTTGGCGGGAGGGGGCTGGTATCTATAGAAAACTGTAAACCAGAACTAGAAAATTACAAACCCAAAGCACTTAAAGGATAATTATGGCAGCGAGAGACACTAAAAAACACGAACGAAACAGAAAACAGATAGACAAAGATAAGACAAGAAAAGAAAAAAATGGGAAAAGAAACAACTACATGGAAGATTCATAAGGATGACAAAAAAATGGAATAACGAAAACACTTAGGCATGGATGAGAAAAAGACACCTAAACAGACAAACTAAATCCCTAATAACTGCAGCACAAAATAACTCGATAAGAATCAACCACACCAAAACAAAAATCGACGAAACACAAGAAAACAGCAAATGCAGACTCTGTGGACAAAGAGACGAAACCATAACCCATACACTTAGCGAATGTAGCCAACTATCCCAAAACGAATACAAGAACGAGCACGGCCAAATGGGAAGAGAAGTACACTGGGAATTATCCAAATAATTGCATCTCGAACGCACATACAAATGGTACAATCATAAGCCAGCAACAGTAGCTGAAAACAAACATCACAAAATTGTGTGGGGCATGGACATACAAACGAATGAAGCATGCAAGCAAAAAAACCGGATGTCATATTACTTAACAAGAAAGAAAAGTCCTGCTAAATCGTAGACTTTGCTGTTCCAGCTGACCACAGGGCAAATAACAAAGAAAAGGAGAAACGGAACAAATACACTGAGCTAGCCAGAGAACTGAAAGGGATATGCATGATAAAAAAATCAAGATAGTACCCATAATAGTAGGAGCACTAAAAACAATTCCGAAAAATCTTTTAAAAAGAATGGGATAAATTGGACTCATACAAATGACTGGAAAGATACAACGAATAAAAATAATGAAAACAACTGATATATCAAGAAAAACCTATGAATGTGGGGACTAATACACATGAGCCATACGTGCGGACTAGATCAAGTACTGCAGAGACTAAACATGAAAAAGCGTTACATGGAAACCGAACATAAAAGATACATATTTATAAGTTCTCTATCCCTCCCCATACCCTCACATGATTCAATCAGCGTTCCCACAAAAGAATGGTGCCAAATAACCGAGAACGGGCAAGGATGATAGAAAGACCGAGGAGAGAGCACTGATCACACCTTCGCTGGATAGATGCGAAGAGAACAGGGACTTTGGGGAGGCTTTTTGCCACTCAAATTTCAGTGGAGACCAATGGCTGATACTAGCCAGAGATTGATGGCGGGCGGCTGTTGCTGTAATGCAAAGTCGTTGCAATTGTTATCAAAGGAGGTGGAGAACATAGGAGATACATATCAAAAATTGGGGAGACTTCCAGAGAATATCACAGGCTGTTCTCAAGGGGAGATCCTTTATAACCTGTGTGAAAGCTATTTGTGACCAATTAATAATAAAATTAATAATGATTTTTAACAACAACAACAACAATAACAACAACAACAATAATAATAATAATAATAATTTCTGTAACAGTATCAAAGGTGATAATTAGAGCTCTGAAACTCGTTTATCTAAAGTTGAATGTTCTTTCATTTTCTGACACCTGAAAATATCGGAACACCTGGATTCTGCAAGATATTGACGCCCCAGTTGAAAATCGAGCGACGCACTTAGTGACACTGAAGGTCACAGTGTGCGAATAAATATGCCGAATGCCAAATGCGATAAACGCCATTTTCAAGATTGCATTCAAACGATTTAACACAACCCCCTCCCTCCCCCCCCCAAAAAATATATATATGAGTTACATAATTTTATGCCGGCAATTGTCCGGGGATTTAAATTAAAATTGCCTTCTATTCGCAGTCTATAATAAATATTCTCATATTTCTTGATACCAACCAGTGTAAATAATTTTGTTTATTGTGGTCTGTATTTAAACTATTTAAATGTAAAAGTGTACAAATAGAGTCACCATTTACAAATAATAATAAAAAACATCGAATATAATAATTTCACGTGATGCGTAAAAACGTCATCATTGTCTATACTGACATCCCCCCCTCTGAGGGCAAAATTAAACAAAAAGCTTATTTTCACTACTGTGGGTTAGTCCAACTGCCTATAAAAGACACTCTGGATGTAAAAAGAAGACTTGCATTCCTAAACAGTCTTTCATGAAAGAATAGATATCAGGTGGCAGTTTATGGACGATTTCCGAAAGGAGCGGTTAGTGGATTCTACCTCTTTATTTGTTTTGACTGGTATATTGTTCCTCTTTTTCTAAATACAGCTTGTAAATATTGAGAAGTTTTATATAAATCGTGAATATCTTGACAGAATTTCAAAATAAAGCTTACATTTAATTTAAAGAGAGTCTATTGTTCTCATTCCATCAACAATTATCGACTTGAAATATTAAGAAATTTACACCTTACAAAGAGCCTTGAATAAGTTGCTAAGCTAATCTGTACAGTCATTAAACATTTTCGTAGACTCTTGAACATTCGGGACTTTTATGCTATACATCTTATGAGAGAGCTGCCCAATTTCTACAATTTCAGGTTCACATGAACAGCTACAGCACGAATTGAAATGCACCATATAAAAGCCTGATTGTAACAGCTGGTGAATTTGAAAAATGCAATCTAGACGTGAGAACAGTTTAGAAGAATGTTATGCAATAAAATTCTGTTTTAAACTGGGAGAATCACTCAGAAACGTATAGAATGATTAAGACTGCTTTTGCACCATCTTACATGAATTGAGCATCCTTCGTAATCAGCCGAAATAACACAAATCAAGACGCCTTGCCTCATCAACACAGACGACTCATCGTCCTTGGCTTTATAGACAATCTCTTTTTTCAACAGGTGGTACCTAGAAAACATCAACATCTCAGGTCTTACACCCTCTGTCATTATCGGCATTCACTCATGCTACTAACGTTTGAAAACAAAACAGAACACGATTTCTACAGCCTATCTGGTGGGCAGCACTCCAATTTCCAAGATACGCTTTAAGATACAGATTCACTCTAGGTATCTTTCATTTTCTTCCTTCGCTAAAACATTGACTTTTATACTCAATTTCTATTAAAATATTGGTGTGGTCATTGGAAGATTAACGTTAAGGTGTTATTGGTGACCCTCACCCCTTTTAAAACCCTTGTTAAACTGTGTGACATATTTACATTCTATGGAGGTCAGGCGCGAACGAACACCCAATAATTTTATTATACCATATTTCTTACAACTGAAACATAATTATCAAATTATACTTACGCAAATAGATATGGAAAGTCTTTGTTAACGTTTGTGCCATATTTCCATAGAGTACAGGCGCGAACGCAGACCCCACAATTTTATTATACCATCCCTATTTAAGTTGAAACATATTTATCAAAGTATTATTATGTACATCTATATCAGAAGCCCTTGTAAACTTTTTTCTTATTTTTTATTTCCATATTCTGTGGGCTAGGCGCGAACGCAGACCCCACAATTTTCATGAACCACCTTTCTGCCAGATCAAACATAACCATTCCTGATCCTCGAGACATTATCTATCATTATATGTAATCAGTTTTTTTTTTAAATAGTCAATCATATAGGAGCCTATTCGTGACCAGACACACACACACAGACGCTCAGCTTTATATATATATATATATATATATATATATATATATATATATATAGAGAGAGAGAGAGAGAGAGAGAGAGATTGTAGTTGTTAAAAAATGTTATCTGTGCCATTTTCCCCTAAATTCACTTGACTCTTTCTACTTGCCTGCCTCCTGTAGAAAACATTGTTAGACACTAGTTGGAAATATCCAGTTCCATAAGAAGGAGCACTCTGGGTCGGAACAAAAAATATTGCCTCAGTCTAAAAGGATTTCTCCTTCGTTGAACGAGGAAAGAATACGTGAAGTATAGCAGCAGAACAGATACTACACTTAATAAACATTTCGGTTGATGAAACTTCCGACCGAAATTCTGCACAGATTATCGAGTTCAATAGAAAAATTTCTGAGATCGATAACATAAAAATGAATAATTAGTATATTAATATATTTTTAATTAAGGTGGGGGTTGGGGGGCCGCTTTTTAAAACAATGTCTTCCGTAAGAACCCTTCTTAAATCCATTTTAAATCGATATCTATTCAATGATTGCCCTTTTTTCCTAGCTGGACACAATGACCTTTTTCCGTTGTCCTTCTTCCGTTGCGCCGTTTTGTGTTGCCTAATTTTTATAAATAATTAAATGTAACGTAAAATGATCACCTATTTCTGGGTCATTCTAATGTTTTTAACGTATTTAAGTGAGTTTTTCCACTAACCCCAAGGCACAATCGGCAAAATCATAAAACCACAAGTAATTCCTTTTTGTTTTTGTTTTTTTTTCGTATTAACACCCGAACTTAAGGTTAGAATTAGGAATGGGAGGTGTATTTCATGACTTTTTACAATAACATTTTATACAACATTTTTGGCCAAATTTTTAAAAACAAATCTGTTACTTGTTCTTAAAACACTGTCTGGTTCCAAAATGGTGACCATTTTAAGTTAAATTCATATGCGAAGCTGTGTTTCAGAATGTTTACATCCAATAGCCTTCAAATAAAAAATCGAATTTTTCTTTTCCGAACAAAAAGTTATAATTGTGATTGGCGAAAAATGAAACCGGGAGAAAAAACACGACAACTTCATGAAAGTACAGTATTTACATATACCCTTTTACACGTGACTGTTTAAACATTGCCGATAAAAACTTATAATTATAACAAATAAAACGGTTTATTTGGGAATTTGAATTGGAGGTTAAATTCCACACATAAATTCAATTTAAAATACTCCATTTTCCGAAATATACTAGCGTGTTAGAGGATATAACAAAGAAACATTTTCTATTAGACATAATTTATGTGCGTTTATTTGGCGGGCAGGAGAAATGGTGTTACAGCGTTGCTAATCAAACCTAAGTTACTGGGAAAAATTGAGTTAACACCCATAAAGAATTAGAATAGGCCAAAATGTAGATTATTTACGTTACATTTATATTCGAAACTCATCTTCCATTCTAAATATGAAAACGATTGCTTTTCCTTCTGTCAAGGTTTTTAAGGGTGTCAAACGCAATCATCTATAAAAGTAACATTTCATTTTGGAATAGAGATTTAGCTGAAGGTGTAATTCTATGAATTTATTATTAGTATTATTATTATTATTATTATTATTATTATTATTAATGTAATTATTATTATTATTATCATTATTATTATTATTATTATTATTATTATTATCATCATCATTATTATTATTATTATATTTTACATTTTTTTTTTGTGAAGGGTGTGTTGTGAAATATTTTGTTTTTATATCGTTTTTTTTTTTTCATTTTACCTACCAATCGTCGACTTGTTATATACTGGCGTCTATTCTGTTTTGTTGTTGGTCGTCTTAGGAAGGATATTAGTGTTTCCTCTAGCCAGGGTACATTCTATTGCATTAGAACCAAGCTTGTAATTTAACTATCAGAGGTTGTTGAATATCTCGATAGATGGAAAGATAGTTTGTTTGACATTTATACACATATGCTTGTTGTAAGCGTCTCTGATTGGAATTACCCTGTTCATTTATCAATGAATAACAAGACACCTTTATAAACAATACTTGGTTTATTTATCAAACATTCATATATACACTATACAGCGGTGGAGGTGATGGAGAGAGATGTGGGTTGCGAACGTGATAGGCAGTTTATCGTCGGCTGTCCTCGTTCATCTCTCCGCGTCTTTCTGTCTGGTTTTGTTTATCATTTCTCTTTTTTGAATCTTCGAACTCGTAACCCATTAACCAATTTACGTCATCGACCCATATTCTGACCATCTCAGTGTTTGCTTTTGGTCTTAACTGCATCCAAATTGCGTCATCTCATTCTCGGGTTTCATTTTTGTCAGTCAGGGTATAGGTTTGTTCGAACTTTTCTTCATTCAACGGCCTAACCCATGAAACAACTTGCGTCATAGGACTAGGTCATCCAATTTCAGGTTCCATTTTTGATGGCCCGAATTTCGAGTTCATTCGCACCTTTCCTTTCCCTAACAGACTATTTCCAACTGTGTATAAAAACTTTCAAGGAGCATGTCATACACTAATGACGGACTGATAAAATCTGGCTTTTTTTTAAATCGAAATAAATCTTTAGTTGTCTTACAATTTTCAATCATTCACAAGAAAAAGATTTGAGAAAAAATACACGTGGAAATTACCCGGGTGGTTACGTAATAATTTGAAAATATAAAACAATCTACATATATATATATATATATATATATATATATATATATATATATATATATATAATTAAATATTTATAAATTAAAAAAGTCGAAGTTGGAATTGGGAGTCGTATTGGAATCGGAAATTAAGAATGGATATCAGTAATTTTATGCAAATCAGTAAAATTTTGGAAATGCCCGATAAATAATACATACACACAGACACACTCAGACACACAGACACAGACATACAGGCACACAGACACAGACAGACATACACACACACATATATATATATATATATATCAATTGCACTGATCTGATATCGTCGTCATGCCATTTCCTCAGTATTTATATATATATATATATATATATATATATATATATATATAATGAATAAATGACAAAAGTCTATACTCAAAAGTTCATGATGTTGACCATCTTAAAATTTTATTCCTTTAATTCAGTTGACATTTACAATTCTTAACAGTATCTGGTTCTTAGCACAAAATCAATCACTTAATTAATCTATCGATCATTGAATCTGTTTCCCCTAACTCATCAGAAAAATAGAAAGAATCAATTCATCAAAAGGAGATAAAGTGCGTTTTGACATGATTAAAAATCTGAAATTTGGCAGAGAAGCTGTAAATACCTTATAATGTGTTAACATTAAGCTATTTTCTATCATATATATATATATATATATATATATAGAGAGAGAGAGAGAGAGAGAGTGAGTGAGTGAGAGAGAGAGCGAGATACAGGTCAACCAAACCAGTAACTTGAGCCGAATTATTATTTTTCCTAGAATATATTTTTCTACGAGATAGCTTTATTCAAGCAGTAATAATACGCTGATTATCAAAATAACAAGTTATCTATACAAAAGTATTTTCTATTAATCTTCTGAAAAAAAGCCATTTTTGAAACTCCATGTAAAAGGGAAATGAGTATCTTTATTTTTGTATCACCGCTCTTTACATCCGATCTATTATCATGATAAAATGTGCACTGTATTCAAAAGGAAACAAAGAAAAGTGATTAAAACTGATTAGAAAGTTAAAACTAGAAAAATATCACTTTAAATAAGATAATCAGAGCAAATGCTCTCCACAAAAGATATCAGAGCAGGTTTACTTTTACCAATTACATTAATTCACAACCATTGTTTTTTCACAAGCCTAAATAGGCGAGACAGTGCAATGGACGCGATTCTAAAGATACAGAATGGATTTTTCTCCAAGCTTCTATTTTTCAATAATATTTATTTAAAAAGCAGAGGAAATCTTATAATCTTCTACAAAAATAAAAACAAAAACAAAAATAATAATTCTTTATTCATACACACATGTTGCTAGATCGTCTATAAACATTTCTTTGGAACAACTAGTTAATTGCAGGCATAGATGTGTTCCGTTACACATTTATCCATATTAGTCATATGTGTTACTTCTAATCAGCATTTACTCATTTTATTCCACCTTAAGGAAGTAAAAAGTTTCTATTCATGTTGTACGAGTTCACCCAAATATTCCTTATAAAACTCGTAACAATCTATTTACTTTTGGTTTGTCTGATAACATATATACGTGTGTATCGGTGCGCGTTTGTGTGTGTGTGTGCGCGCAGTTTTTGTGCATGTGCGCGCACTTGTGTGTGTGTGTGTGTGTGCGTGTGTGTGTGTGTATGTGTGTGTGTGGGGGGTGTTTGACAATTTACAGACAAACGGATATATTTTTCTCTCAGTGTTGCTAGGCTGGTTATTGCATCAACCAGTGATGAAAATCGGGTCAGATTGGCGACTTAAAATTGTTATATACTACGCCATCATCACTAACACAAGCCATTCTAAAAAGAGAGCTTACAATATCAACGATCTAAGATTGTACATTTTTTGTAATTTTGATGGAGATATTTCCATTAGTATTGCATTAATGGCAGCATAACATTTCATGTATATATCAAGTTGGCAAGCAAGTTCTTGTGGATTTTAACTTTTAAATTCAGATGAACATATCAAAGCTCAAACAAAAGTTTATGGATCGAAATAAGCACCATCAGAATCAAAACACTTTTGCCAACGCAAAACGAGTTTATTTCTGCAAGTAATGTAAAAATCTTACTTTCTGGTGAAAATGAAGTCGCAGGAGCCATTTTTGATATCTTTCAGATTTTTAAAGCATTTCACATGCAGAAAGTTTTCGAGATGCTTGAAAAAGTGGTAGTCGGTAGGTGAGATGTCTAGAGTGTATGAAAGATGAGGCAGTGTTTTGTAGCCTAATTCGTTCAAGTTCTTCAGGGTCAGTTTAGCAACGTGCGGTCGAGGAGGAAAAGTGTTCCTTTTTGTTTACTAATGCTGGGTGTTGTTGTTAAAGTTTCTGATGTATTTCATCCATTTGTTGAAAGCATTTAGCAGCCGTAATGGTTTCGTCTGCATTCAATAAGCTGTAATGGATGAGACCGGTCGTAGACCACAAAACAGCTTGCATGACCTTTTCGAGAAGTGTCATGGAGTTCGTCGGTGTGAAACAACTGAGCTGAGCGTCGCCGGTTGTCGTAAAGAACTCACTGTTCATCGCAAGTCAAAAGCCGGTCAAGAAACGGATCGTTCTTGTTGCGTAAAAGAAAAGAAAAACATTTAATAACGGCGTTTTTTTCTTTTGGTTGTTGGTCAATTCGCGAGGCCTCCATTTATCTAGTTTTGTCTTTCCAATCTCTCTCAAGTTGGTGTAAATCGTCGTATCGCTTACGTCTAATTCAGAAGCAACTTCGCGAACAGTTGTGCGTGGATAGTCTTCGACTAATTGATCGTTGGCCGACCTCTACGCTCATCATTTACAAGACTCTCCAAATTTCTTAAACCGCCATTGTCCTCTGCGTTCAGTATTGTTTTTTGTTGTGTTTTTTTTCGACAAAACGCTTCGAAGGTATCGCGAGTTGTTTCGGCAGCTTTTGGGTCTAGCTTGAGTTTAAATAAGAAAAGTGTGTGAATTTTCTTTTTACCATCGTATTCACAGTTCTGAAGGGAAGACATATTTGTTTAAAACGATTGTCATTTAAATGATTAGACAGAGCGAACCGCTTCTTACAATGATATATAAAGTAAAATATTATGATGTAAACGTATGTGAAAATTCATCATTTGATATCAAAATTAAGAATTCCGCAAGAACCTTCTTGTCAACATAATATTAATGCAAGTATATATAAATTACCCGAATAAATGTTTTATTCTTTATTGCGCTGTTGAACAATTGCATTGTGCCCGCCCTGATGGGAGTCTTCGAATATTTTCGAAAGCGATACAATAAAACGTTCTATTAAGAGGGATATTACCTTTAACCCGGCATGCGGAAGACTAAACTGCACTCTTGACTCATTCCTTCCACCCTCTATCCCATTTGCTCTTCTTTTCGGAGACAGCAATGGTCCGGCCAAGAAGGCCATCGAACAAGAGCGATGGGACATCCATTGAACGACGGATCAACAAAAAGCAACCAAGCGAGACGCACGCGCTTTCAGCTGTGATTGAAATTGTCGTCCCATGGATTATAAAGACGGTATCCAAGGAAATGAATGTTTGCAAAGGAACTGGAATGGCGTCAAAGAGCCTAAATAGATTTTGTTCCAGCTGCCTGGATTTTGCTTTTGTTAGCAATGAAGGTGTCCACCGACCTTTTCCATTTTATTAGGATTTCTCTTTTTGCTTGATTTCCTCGTGTATTTTTCAATGTTTATTTTGTATTTCTCGTGCGTTTTCCCATGATGGAATCCTTTTTTCTTTTCATATTCAATTTTCTTTTATATTCAGCGGTAATTCATTGATTATTGCGGTATACTGCCGGTCACTACATTTTCTTCTTAAATACGATTTTATCTAGCTTAAATATTTGGTTATATTTTTCCTATCCGTGCTAAAATAATATTTTTATTTAGTTCATTAGATAACGGACACCAGTTTGCATACAATATATTTCATCAGAGCAGCTTTCCGGGTTCAATTTTGGCCAGATACCAAAGTTCTATTTATAGAGTACAAGCATTGAAAAGCTATTTGTGTTTTATGTTGATCAATTCTACGGGGTGATTTCTAATGATCGGACGATTCCAATATTCTCACGATTCAGATAAAAATTCCTATTTCTTATTAAATTCCCGATTCCGATACAATTACCGATTTAGATTATTTGTAGATCTCTTAATAATCAACTATTGAGTTGTTATTCTCTCCCAATAACCGTAAAACACACATAGTAAATGTGCAAGTATTTTCTCAAACATAACTATAGACTTGTGGGTGAGACTGATGTTTAGATTTTAGGTTTAGAGGTAGTTTAAAATTAATGAATATTTATTATCTTATTATGACTACCAGCAGTGGAAGGTCTTGTTTTAAACCAAATCAAATGAAATACTTAAATGAATATTTTTGTCATTGGAACTAAAGCATATTTTTCTATTATAATACTTATTCCCATTCCCATAAAATTTTTGATTTTTCAGATTCCCGATCCCGATTAATCGTCTCAATACTTGTTATTTCGTTTATGTATATCAACTGTTTATTACTTTTATGCTGTTAACAAAGCTTATTAAAATCGATTCACATATTGTCTCAGTAGAGATTCCATGTAGTTAAAGATTATTCGCCTTTTAAAATGATAAATATTGATTACGCTCAGTATTATATAAAAAAAATCTTTCTTTTCCTGTGAAACTACTTGTTTTTGTCGATTATATATTTTGTTAATAAATGAAAATCATATATTACTTCTTTAATTATTCATTTAAATTTGATTCAATGTAATTTATCTTAAATCAATTATTTATATACTTTTCAGCAAAAAGATTATTGTCATCTAACTACTCTTCAAATCAATAAAACGTATGCAACATTTGGAAGTATTTATTTAAGAGTGCACTTATTTTAATTATGGAACAATTAATTTAATATTGTTTGCAATAACATCAGCATAATCGTGAATAATGTATATGCGGTGAACGGTGATGATGTATGCACAAACATAAGAAAGTTAATCGTATAATACAGATTTATTTTAAGGAAGCCGCAATGTTTAACACAATTTATCACATAAATGTAGTTAACTTGGTCCAGATCTCTTACTTGGAATTATATAGTAAAAACTTTAAGGCCTGTTCGTTTTAGGTTAGTTCATATCTCACTTACGTATATCAATCCCTTTGAATCTTTAAATTATTTTTTTGTCAAAACCTAATCGGTAAATCGGAAAACGTCGTAAATATAGGAGAGATTGCCAGTTTCGACACACCTGTGAAGAAATTTAAAAGTGGGTGTGTAAAACTGAATGGGTTTGGTGAAAATAAATGTCAGCATTAGAAGGAAATATATAGAGACACGCACAATTAAACATAATTCGCACAAAATAAACAAACAAATACAGCAAATACGTATATAAGATGCAATTACTTAAGAAAAACTGTACTGAAACCAACAAGTAGTTGACTATACTAAAAATTTAGGGGGCACAGTCTTAGGTGAATCATCAGTGCGACAGTAAAATAAACAAAATACGGTTTTCAAATTGCGTTTCTCTTGCTCCCATACACTTCAATAACAACGACAATAGAATCTAAAACTAAAAATAGTTAATTATAACTTCTTTTTGGTCAAGCCACATAAACCCATCAGTATATTTCTAGATGGTGTATCTATTCATAAAAACACATGGTTTGCTCTGTCGAACCTACTGGCTCGAGAATTGAGCAGTAAATATGATATTAATAAACAAAAATAAACATATCTATTTGTGTGTTTACTTAGCATTCTGCGAAAAGAATATTTGTTGTTTCCAAACGAAAAAGAGCCACAAATAAACAGGCTTCGCCAACGTTAACACTCTCTATTTATCTATATACATTACTTAAGTATCCATGTATAAAATCGCCGATATCCGTCAGTAATTAAATCTTTCAAACATAAATTGTGATTTTCATTTTTAATGACTTTAATATAAAACACATCAAAAATTGATTTTTTTTAATTATTCATTAGAGAATTACTTACTAAATTTATTTTAGATTTCGAATTACGTTTTGATTGCTTATCTAATGTACTATTAAGCTGCACTCATCAGATAATATGGTTATTACGGTGAGAAGCAAACGGCATGTGCTTTAAACGTTAACTCAGTTTAATATAATGGGAATATATATATATATATATATATATATATATATAGTTGTATATATATATATATATAGTTCTATACATATATACATGTATATATTGTTGTATATATATAGATATAACATAGCTGTATATATATATATATATATAGTTGTATATATATAGTTCTATACATATATACATGTATATATTGTTGTATATATATATATAGATATAACATAGATGTATGTATATATATATACAACTATTTTTATGGGTAATCTCATAAAACGTTTTAATAATTAGTAACACTTGTTGAGATTTTGTTATAGTTTAATAATATGCTATTAAAACAGCAAATATTTACAACGAAAAGTAACTAAAATACACTCCTCATCGATTGTTTTCTCCTTAGCTATAATCCAATGCTTAAAAAACATATATTAGAGAAAAGTGGGATAAGTAAAGGGGTGGATAGTAAATTTTAAGACGACTTTCGGCCGACACTTTTCCAAATTAACATCGGAAACGGCGGGCAGCATCGTTTACTAACTTAAAAGGCCATAAATTATTAGTGAGAGCAAGAAAAAATTATTATGGGAGTAACAGGAAAAGAGAACAATCTACTCGAACACCCATAAACACTAAAGTATGAGTATTCTCCTTCTGTTTACACTGAGATGTTTGATGCAAATCAATAAATACCGACTCGAGAATTGTTCACTGGATTTTCGAATGTGCTCTGAGTAAGATAGAGTGAGTTTCCTCTGTGTACTCTGCGGGGTAGATATGGCACTGCAATAAATGTTCACCGATCGCTGACTTATGAACCTGTACAGCTTGGATGTTGGATATTTTTATACTTACATATCGAAGCGGGGACATGTTTGGAGATACAAACCGGCAAACGCGTTATGGCATGTCCAACGTAGTTAACCTCGCACTTACCGTTAAAACGATAAACCACAATATGGTATTTAGTGGTAGAGAATGCTAGTCTTTCCAAAAAAGAAAAGGAAAAACATCTGTGTCCCAAATACCGTTTTAACCATAGTTGAAAATAGTTACGTGAAACGGATTAGTATTTGTATTTGAAGACTCCTAGCTTTTGGCACCAATCCACAGGGGTTTTACATATATGAGACATTTGTAGAGCCCACTGAAGTTCTATCTTTAAACGTCATGATTTTATTCTTCACACATTTTCAATTGTGTGTAAAGGATAATCTTTGATCGAAAAGAATTTCAGTTAAGGTTTTGAGTTCCGACTTTAGTTTAGTACAAGAGCAGATCAATAAAGCCCGATGTACTAAGGTTTTTATCACATATATTTTTTCTGGTTTTAGGGGAACCCAGAGCCAAGCAAATATATTTTTCTATATACACTGGTAATAAAACTCCTACCAGATTTTTTGACGAGAACATATCACAACAGTAATGAACCTTACTCTCCATAGTAATAGACAATGCAGACTGAGGAAAGTTTAATTGTTTTAACAATCCCTGGATTCCATACCAGAAAACACATGAAAAAATAGTCATCCACAGGATAGGAATAAGACATCGGTTTCGGAAACTAGACAAAATGCAGTTGTTCTTGAAATACCTCAACAATCAATAATAATGGCACTGCTTCTAGTTGTTGTTCTTGAAATACCTCAACAATCATTAATAATGGCACTACTCCTAGTATTATTCAAATTGTTTGTGTATATATATATATATATATACATATAAATATATTTAAAAGAGTGTAGCCATCAACAATTGTGTGTTTTTTAAAGGTTTTCATCATATTTTTATTTTAAAATATTTTTATAACGCGTTTCGAGCTTAGAGTGTGCTCTCTTCAGATATTTTCGTAAAAAGTTTTTCTTTAAAATGGGAGTTTGTAGAATTACTTCCACTGATATTAAATATGTTTTTCAGAGTGATGTTCAGACATTCTGTTGTTGGTGGTGTTCAGACATTCTGTCTCCAACTGTAAGTGTTCATAGTGTCCGGTCAATGTTATTTTCAAAGAGTGTTTTTTAGTCCATATGGTGAAGGTTTTTATGGTTTTTTAGGGTTCTTTTTAAAGACTTTCTTTCCCCATGTATAGCATACACTCACACACAATCACACACGCATACATATACATCCATGTACATGTACACATGCACACGCACACGTACGCAGACACACACACATACACACACGTACATAATAGAAATATATGTAGGAGCATACATATATACATATATACATACCCACCTACACACTCACACACGTACTCGCATACATCCACCGCTAACAATTATTTTTATTTTTTTATTTTATATATATATATATATATATATATATATATATATATACTTTTTTTCCCAACCAAAACACGCATGTATACATGCGCTTAATCATTCAGACATACGTACACGCACCCACACACACACAAGTAAGATGGAGAATAGGTAGAAGATATATATATACACACACACACGCCCATGCACACATATATGTACACACATATATGTATGTGCACATACACTCACAAACATCCACATACTATGTGGGCACATACACATACACACACACATGCACACACACAGACATATGCAGGGGCTCACACATACGCGTATATCCATATCCACACGAACAAATTTACCCACTCATACATGTGCATACATATGTATATATATACATATACACACATACATACGGATGTGTATAAACTCATCCACCCGTATATATATATATGGGCACATGCACTCACAATCACACACACACACATGCATATTCATACATCCCACCTTATGTATATATTGGTTGAAGTTTCCTTTCCAATCTAAGCACATATGCATACATGGATTCGGTCACCCAAACATAAGTGCACGTATACATACAAACAAGATGTAGCACAGATAAAAGATGATATATACATATACACACACGCATACACAATCACATGTACACACCCACGCACACACACATATACACACGCACACACGCGCACATACCCATACATACGTTTAATTTCTAGTTGTTTGTTTAGTTAAGAGAAATGGTACTGTACTGGGTATGGGCGCGCGCACCCGCGAAAGTGTGCGTGTGCCTTATTGTGCTTTTTTATTGTTTCGTGTGTGAGGGTGCACACCTACCCAAGCATGCATGCGTGTAAGTGTATTTTGTGTTTTGCCTATTTATGTATATAATTATGGAGAGATGTTTAAGGCGGGGTTAAACTTTGCTATGAAATTTTTTTCTTGTGTTAGCAAGTAGAAGTAGTTGTCAGTTTCGAAGATGGGCATTATCTCGAATCTGCCTCCACTACATGTGTGTATATGTTGTGATACATGTAGGTGTCTATTTTCCGCGATTTTGATGTTGGATCGGTGTAGGGCTACTCTATTACTAAGGTTTTTTGTAGCGCCTATGTAGGATTTATCGCATGCTGGGCATTTTATTACATAGATCACGTTTTTTGAGGTGCAATCTAGTTTTTTTTTTAATTTTGAATGTTTGTATGGGGTTCGTAAATGTGTATGTGTTTCCCTCTAATATTGTGTTGCAGACTCCACATCGTTGTTTGTTGCATTTTGTGACTCCTTTTGTTGCGTCTTGATTGAGTTTGGATGAGGTAAGAATGCGTTTTAGGTTTTTGGGTTGGCGTTTGCTTTTTATTATTTTTGTTGTTTTAAAGAAGTTGTTTAGTTTGCTGTTTTGGTTAAGTAGGACGAGGTTTTACGTTATCTCTGTAAAAACCTCTGGGTTATTTGTGTTGTGTGTGGAGACGTATGTTAGGATTGGTTCTTTGTTTCGTTCTTTAGGGGTTCTCAAATCTTCTACTGGTATATTTGTCGCAAGTTGGATCCCTTTGTCTATAAGTTGTGATGGGTATTTTCTTTTTCTTAAATTTATTCGTAGTTCCTTGAGTCGGATTTTTCGAAGGTTATTGTCCGTGATTATGGTGCAGATTCTACGTGCTAGGGTGTAGGGAATTTATTTTATGCAGCTTTTAGGGTGGTGACTTTTAAAGTGTAGGTATTGTTGGGTGTCTGTATGACATTCGTATGTATGTGTGTGTATATGTATATATATACATATGTATGCACATGTATGAGTGGGTAAATTTGTTCGTGTGGATATGGATATACGCGTATGTGTGAGCCCCTGCATATGTCTGTGTGTGTGCATGTGTGTGTATGTGTATGTGCCCACATAGTATGTGGATGTTTGTGAGTGTATGTGCACATACATATATGTGTGTACATATATGTGTGTATGTGCGTGTTTGTGTGTGTATATATATATCTTCTACCTATTCTCCATCTTACTTGTGTGTGTGTGTGGGTGCGTGTACGTATGTCTGAATGATTAAGCGCATGTATACATGCGTGTTTTGGTTGGGAAAAAAGTATATATATATATATATAAAATAAAAAATAAAAATAATTGTTAGCGGTGGATGTATGCGAGTACGTGTGTGAGTGTGTAGGTGGGTATGTATATATGTATATATGTATGCTCCTACATATATTTCTATGTATGTACGTGTGTGTATGTGTGTGTGCCTGCGTACGTGTGCGTGTGCATGTGTACATGTACATGAATGTATATGTATGCGTGTGTGATTGTGTGTGAGTGTATGCTATACATGGGGAAAGAAAGTCTTTAAAAAGAACCCTAAAAAACCATAAAAACCTTCACCATATGGACTAAAAAACACTCTTTGAAAATAACTTTGACCGGACACTGTGAACACTTACAGTTGGAGACAGAATGTCTGAACGCCAACAACAACAGAATGTCTGAACATCACTCTGAAAAACATATTTAATATCAGCGGAAGTAATTCTACAAACTCCCATTTTAAAGAAAAACTTTTTACGAAAATATCTGAAGAGAGCACACCCTAAGCTCGAAACGCGTTATAAAAATGTTTTAAAATAAAAATATGATGAAAACCTTTAAAAAAAACCCACAATTGTTGATTTTAAATATACATTTTTTCTCTCGTTGGAACTACACAACCATCACTTTAAATACATATAAATATATATATATATATATATATAGAGAGAGAGAGAGAGAGAGAGAGAGAGAGAGAGAGAGATTGTGTGTATGCAGTCATGCATATGTTATATGATGTGAATATATTATATATATGCACATATAATATGTATGTATTATTTCTGTATTAACTTGTAAGAAATTCTTGTGGAAGTTCGAACTTTAATTTCAAACTATGCATTTTTAATATATTGTTCAAAAGCGGTTGTTCGTAAAAAAAAAACCCGCAATCATTCATAATAATGGCACTGCTCTCAGTATTATTAAAATTGTATATATATATATATATATATATATATATATATATATATATATATATATATTAAATATATATATATAAATATATATATAATTTATAGAGTATGTATATATTTATGCATATATTATATGTAGTCTATAAATTACGCATGGAATGCATATGTATGTACTTTGTATATATATTAATTTGGAAAGAAAGCGGAAGATTTAATTTCAATTGTAGAATTTTACAATATATTTTCATTATAATACCTTTATTTTATATATCATTTTAAAGGAGTTTTTCACTGCATCTAATCGTTGAAATTACTATCGTTTAAATACAATTGTCTCTTTTAAGAACATTGAACTCAAGTAGGAAAAAAATCAAATTCGAACAATATTTTTATTTGATTACATTTTCACCCCAAACAAGGCACATTGCCACTTTGGTGTAGGGGGCTACTATTAGAGGAAAGAACTACTGGGGGACTATGTTGGGATTTGAACCCAATATGTCGGTTCACGTTACACTTGAACTTCTGCATATCAGTACAGTTGGGGATGCGGTGGTGTGGAATGGAATTCCAGAGTTTAGCAGTTCTGGGGAAGAAACTACTGGAGTAGAAAGATCTTTTACATCTACGGATCACTACTGTGTGGGGGTGGGATTTAGCTGCCTATCGGGTTTGTCGAGGGTGTCCACGTCGTGGAGGCACAAGTGTCTGCAGTTCATCAGAACGTTCACCCTTAAAATACTTCTAGAACAAGTAGAAGGATGCAACATTTCGTCGATGAGACAGAGGCTGAAGCTTAGATGCCAGTTCAGGGCCTATCAGATTTGAGATTCTTTTGAACCGTGTCTATGAGCGAGAGACTACTAGTAGATGCACCAGCCCCAATGTAACAGCAATACTCCATACATGGGCGAATGGTAGCCTTATAGATGTACAGAATACTTTCGAGTGTTAGTAGCTTTCTAGCACGGCAGAGAGAGCCTACTTTCTTCGTAGCGGCCCTGTCAATGCTTTCAATATAATTGTTCCAACTCATGTTTCCTGTGAACGTTAGGCCAAGGAGTTTGAAGATGTACTCTCAGATAAAAAGCCACTAGCCATTGCTATTAGTTGCAGAGACGGTTTCTTGTAATTATTGAAGGAAACCAGCTTAGTCTTTGCAGCATTGAATGTGACCATCCATTTTTGTCCCCATTCCACTATAGATTGGAGGTCATACTCTATTGTTTTTTCCATTTCTTTAGACATATGTTCAATTATTTTCCTGTCATGCCTGTTATAGAGTGTGGTGTCATCAGCATATATACCCATCTTGGAGGCAATTTTTTCGGGGAGGTCATTTTTGAATATTAGGATCAATAGAGGTCCAAGGATGGACCCCTTAAGAACTCGCGCATTTATATCAGTTTGCTTAGATTCACGACCGTCGAGGACAACCTGTATTTGTCTCTTATCTAAGAAGGATTTAATTATGTTAAGTATTCTACCAGTCATACCGTATGATTTAATTTTCCTGAGGAGACCCTCATGCCACACCCTGTCAAAGGTCTTAGATATATCTAGAGCTACTGCTGTGCCCTCCCCCGCTTTGTCCAGTGAATGGTATATACGTTCAGAGATTACAGTTAGGATATCTGCTGTGAAACGGGCTTGTCTAAATTCATATTGTTGGACAATCAGAAGTTAAGCATCTGTACTTTGATGGACTAGAACATGGTTAATTAAGGTCTCAAATATTTTGGCAAAAAGTGGGAGGAGGCTAATGGGGCGATAATTTAATGGGTCAGTTCCCTCGCCAGAATTCTTGAACATTGGTACCACAGAAGCAGTTTTCCAACAAAGAGTGTGGAGAGAACTGGAGCTATTTCGGCTGAGCACTTTTTAATAGCAAAGCTGGGATGAGATCGGGTCCACATGCTTTTGAAGTGTCAAGGTTTTTATGATAGCATGTACCTGAGCAGGGGTGAGTTTCAGTTCGTCTAGCGTGGCGCCTGTCCGCAAAGGAGAGTCAGGCAGGAGGTGGTTAGAAGGGTTCAGTGTAGAGTTTGAGGTAAACCCACTGGCAAGCATATTAGCTTTCTCGGTTGCTGAGCAAAACGCCTCTTATTTTTGGTTAGTTGAGGAATTGTTGATTGCCCACTATTTACTACACTGTTGTAGATTTTCCAGAAGTCACGAGTTCCTAATTTTTTGTACTTCTATGCGTTTCAGTTAATTCTCTCTTAGCTGTCGATATTTCTTTCTTTCTTAACGTTACGTCGAGCTTTTATATTCTTCTGTCTGTTTGAACTGGGCTTATGTCGGTTAAATCTGTGGTATGCATGCTGCCTTTGAGCAATGACAGTTGCGCAAGTCGAAGTAAACTATTGGGGAGAGTGGGGCTTGCTATAAAATTTCCGCATGGGAAAATGTGCTTCAATTGCATTTTTTAACCATTCAGTAGTCTCATTGGCGCACTGTTCAGCAGGAAGAGAAAAAATATCTCCCCATGGAGCATCTTTGATAAGATCTCTGATGGCTTCCCAGTCAGCTTTTTTATAATATCTCGTTGTTTTGAGCACTTGCTCTTCAGTTTTGGGTCTGGAGTTTAGGGCGATTTCAACCACTATCACTGCATGATCAGCATTCCGTGTGTGCTGTTGGCATTTGTTGTACAATCCTCTGGAACTGTGGTCAGAAACAGATCTAGAAGGGTTGCGTGTTGTTCTTGCTGGTCAGGGAAACAGGTTGGAAACGTAACAATTTGTGATAGGGAGTGAGATATAGCGAAGCTATGTGTTGTGCTGCCCGCTGCATCTGTGTAAGTAGAGAATCCAAGCCAGTTTTCCTGTTGGACATTAAAGTCAGCAAATACATGTACTTGTGAGCTAGTGTCGAGGGAGAGTGCTGTGTATTTGCTGTCAGATACTTTGTTTATTATGGTGCAGTCCTGGGTCGAGGGCGAGCGGTAGAGAAAATAAAATAGCTAATGTTATGCTGTATGTTTAGTCTAAATCACATGGAAGCTTTAGCGTCCGATTCTAGCGTTGTTTCTCTAGTCAAGGAGATGTTGTTACTAATGTAAACTCCAAGTCCGTGCATATGTCTGTCAGTCCTTACGGCAGAATCGGAGATAGTCTGGCATGTTAAAGTAGTTAGAAGGGATGGAGGAGTGTAAGTTAGTCTCACTTAGTCTTAAGATATCCGGGGTATTTGTTAGGAGAAATGCGTTCAATTCAAACTCGACCAAAACTCTACTAGAATAGTTTGTCCCAGGAACTACGACTAAATGCATGACATGATGGATGTTTAAGATATTTCATAATAGCGACAAGAGCCTTGAAGATGATTAGGGTAGTGGTCGGGTATCCGCTGTTGACAACTATCAATTAAGAGCCATAAGTCAGAACCAATGCGCACACAACTGTTCGAGAATTAGCTTCTGAATTTGACGTAATGATACAATGATTTCCATCAACTTGAGAGACATTAGAGAAAAAAGAAAACTTGATAAATAAGTGTATCACGAATGGAACGACAACAATAAGAAACGCTGTAATAAAGTGTCATCTGATCTTCTTTTACGCAACAAGAACGACCCTTTTTATCGATTGGGTTTTTAGAAATGGATTTTTTTACGACAACCGTGACACTCAGCGTAGTGGTTAGAAATGGATGAAGCTTCACAACATATTCTGAAGGCAAATTGCACGCAAAAAAGTCAAGCTGACTGC
Organism: Euprymna scolopes; assembly: GCF_053919585.1. Lineage (NCBI taxonomy): Eukaryota > Metazoa > Mollusca > Cephalopoda > Sepiida > Sepiolidae > Euprymna > Euprymna scolopes. Next base: position 130,190,304 of record NC_136491.1, read on the forward strand.
TTGGTTGTCTGCCATCGGTCTCATCAGATACAGTTTTTTTTCCGTGCAAACTAAACAATTACTGCGGCAAAGTACTGTCAACAAATTGATGAAATGCATCATAAACTTCGAAAACTGCATCCAGCATAAGCCAAATATTAGGCTCAAATTTCCTTCCAAATAATGCCTGACCGAACGTTGCTACCGACCCCGCAGAAGTTGAGCACATTTCGCAACGAAACACTAACTCATTTGCCATACCTCCCAGAAGTACTTTCTAGAATTTTTAAATTTACAATTTAAAGTTTGCTGTGTGGGTGTGTTCCTTGCAAATGAAATCAGATTGCTTCATAGCCGAGTTCGAATCTTTCGATCGGTGGTAATCGTTACACCCTGCACTGCTTGTTCCCGAAAGAATGAAACACTACCATCGCCACAAGAACGTCATACTCTCCAGACCTCTCACCTATCAAGTACCATTTTTTCAAGCATCTCGACAACTTTCTGCGTGAAAAATGCTTCAAAAACGTAAGCGATATCAAAAAATCTGTCAGCGACTTCATCCCAACATAACGCAAGATTTTTACGTTATTGTCATGAATACTCTTGTTTTGCGTTGTTAAAAATTTGTTAGTTCTGACGTTGGTTATTTCGATCAATAAATTTTTGCTTGATATGCTCATATAAATTCAAAAATTAAAAACCGTGTATGTGTGTCCAATTGTGGACAATTGTATTCAACATTCCGATTTTCGGTTGTTGACTACTATATTACGTTTCTTTTTCTTTTTGTGTTCTCCTACTTCGTATTTATAGGCACTAAGTTTCTTTCAATTGTTGCGCTAATTATTGTTGGTTTTTAAGTAGAATCCTAGCCTACAAATGCAAGGGTGATATTGGGACTGAGTACGAAATTCCTGATCAACAATAAGTATCACTCGTACGCTGAATCTTTTGTAACCGTTTAAGGCACAAGGCTAATATGCTTGCCTGTCGGTTTGCCTCAAACTCCAAACTGACCTCTGCTAACCACTCCCTCACAGACTCTCCTGTGCGGACAGACGCCACACTAGTCGATCTGAAATCACCCCTTCTCAGGTACATTCAATCATAAAACATCTTGACACTTCAAAAGCATGTGGACCTGATCTCATCCCGGCTGTGCTATTAAGAAAGTGCTCTGCCGAAGTAGCTCCAGTTCTCTCCACATTTTACAACAAATGCCTTAATGAATCTTGCCTTCTTGCCTTCTAGAAAACTGCTTCCCACTTTTCGCCAAAATATTTGAGTATAGGTAACCAAGCCCTAGTCCACCACCTTACAGATGCTAAACATCTGACCGACTAACAATACGGATTAAGGCAAGCCCGTTCCAAAACAGACATCCTAACTGTAATCTCTAGACGTATATACCTTTTACTGGACAAAGCAGAGAGGGTAGAGCGGTAGTTCTTGATAGAACTAAGGCTTTTGACAGGGTATGACAAAAGGGCTTCTTAGGAGAATCAGATCATACGGTATTACTGGAAGAATACTTAACATAATTAAACCCTTGAGATCAGATAATAAATAAATGTGGATTTGTAAGATCAAAGAATCCTACCTCGATCGCCCTTCGGGGCCCGTGGCGCAGTTGATAGAAACGTTGAATCTCTACGGTTCCAGGTTAACATTGTCTGAAGATTGCGGTTTCAATCCTACCCAAAGCCAGCCAGAGGTTTACTTGGCTAAAACGTGGTAAGACGACAACAACTACAGATGGCAGTGATCGTTGAGAATGCAATTAGGAGATTCGAGCGTCCTCTCCGTCGCGGTTACCACATGACGAAGGCCAGAGGAATAGTTGGCGGAAACGTCGTGAAAAAACAACAACTCATAAAAGATGAAAAAAAAACAACTAATAAAGAGGAGATTAATAGTCCGCAGTAAAAAATAAATTAAAATTAATATAATGAAACCCATCTTAGATAACAGAAAAAGCAAGGTCGTCCTCGACGGTCGTATATCTAAGCAATATGATATAAATATACAAGTGCCTTAAGGGTCTGTGCTTGGCCCTCTGTTATTCCTAGTATTCATAAATTACCTCCCTGACAAAATTATCTGTGAGATGGGTATATATGCTGATGACACCACGGTCTCTAACAGACACGACAGGAAAACAAATGAACACATTCTAAGGAAATGACAGAAACACTAGAGGATGACCTCCAATCTGTAGTGGAATGGGGACAATAATGAATGGTCACCTTCACTGCTGCCAAGACTAAACTAGTTTCCTTCAATAATTACAAGAAACTTCTAGACCACCAATTACCAAAGACTCATAATCTGAAAGTACATCGTCTAAACTCCTCGGCCTAACGTTCACAGGAGACATGAGTTGGAACAATTACATTGAGAGCATTGCCAGGACCACTGCGAAGAAGGTAGGTTCTCTCTACCGTTCTAGAAAGCTACTAACGTCCGAAAGTATCATGTGCCTCTTTAAGGCCACCATTCGGTCATATATGGAGTATATTTGGTCTGCTGCATCTGCTACTAGTCTCTCGCTCCTAGACAAGATTCAAAAGAAACTTGCGAACCTGATAGATCCTGAACTGTTATCTAAGCTTTAGTCTCTATCCCATTGATGAAATGCAGCATCTCTCTTCCTGTTCTACAAGTACTTTAACGGTGAATGTTCAGACGAACAACAAGCACTCGAAACCCCTTCGACGTAAATACCCCCGACAAACCCGACAATCAGTTAAATCACACCGCTTCACAGTAGAGATCCCTAGATGTAAGACAGACTTCTACTCCAGTAGTTTCTTCCCCAGGACCGCTAGACTTTGGAACTCCCTTCCGGGTCCCTGCTTCCTCAACTGGCATGCAGATGTTCAAGTGTAACGTGAACCGACATCTTGCTGCCCAACTTCCCACATAGTACCCCTGTAGATTATGTTCCTGGTGGTAGCGACCTACATCACAGAGGCAATGTGCCTTGTTTGGGGTGAACATGTAATATATATATATATATATATATATATATATATATATATATATATATATATATATATGTGTGTGTGTGTGTGTATGTATGTATGTATGTATGTATGTATATATATTTAAAATAATAGCATATACATATGTATATTGTGTGTATATAATAATCTTTTGTATTACTTTGGAATTGGTAGATGGATTTACCGTATTTGTTCTTTATTCAATAGTTTTCCTTTGAAGATTATCCAAGAGAGTAATTGAAATTATTTAGGTACATTAGATCTGATTTTCAATATTCAAAGCATTTATAATAAATGTTAAATACATATATTTTATATGAAATATTTGTATTTAAATAAATATAAATATGTAATCATTATATAAATAAATTTTAAATAAATAATACATTTTAGATACAATATTTTGGTACTTGTGCATTTAACGAACCAGACGTAACTCAGCATTTGCTCGACTTTGTCCGGCGCGCATGACGTCAACAGCCGAATAAAACCGAGCGTTGGCGATAAAATAAAAACAACGCTACAACAAAATAACTGTACAATGAAATTGTAAAATGTAGAAACAAAAAAATTAAAAAGCAAAAACCTACCGTTCATTTGTTTTTTTTTTTATTAATATTGTTTGAAATCGTTTTCCGTTTTCAAAATAAATACATATAAAACAAGTTTTTTTGTTAAATAATAGGAAACTTTTGTCTTAACTGTTTATTTTTTCATTTTTAACGTAAAAACCATATTGTCTATGTCTTAAACACGTAAAAGTTAATTTTTTTTTTGCAACTCTTTGTCAAATAAATGGAAAAAGCCTAAAAAACGGCAATTTGGGGGGGGGGGAAGGAACAAGGATTATTTGTACATTTTTTCGCCAGAAACAAGGACTTTTTTTATTTATTTATTAGTGGAAGGAGGGTTTCGGCGTTCCTATTTGGTACAGTGACCAAGAAACCCTCCTTTTCGGCGGGGTCGTATCCACCGAAGACCCAAACCGGTGTCAGAAGTTTGCCGACATTGTGTTTTCTGCGGTTAAAAACGATTTCTATCGTATGGCCTGGGCCTCCAATCTGCCGGGGAAGAAAATAGTCCCTGCATATATCACGCAGGAAAATCTTCCAATCCACAATTGTGTGGCGAGAACGTAACCCATATTCGGGATGAAGATTTTTTGTAGATGCCATCTCGAACGCCCATAAGTATATTTTTTTTGTTATACACGCGATGGTTAGTCGAGATTTTGAGAAGGTCCCAATCCTAATGGAGGTCCATCGACGACACGTTACACTTCTACACCTCCAACCGTAACCGTCGGAAAGGCTTGTTCTCTTTGCAAGTATACAATCCTGGCCAAAATGTAACCACCTTTTCTCTTCTGCCAACAATTTCCGTTGCTGGCAAAAGTTTAGTGCAGCCTCTGGGGTCTGGAGCTGGTCCGCAAGGTTCATTATTATTTCGTCGGTTATCTTTTTAAAACAATTTTTTTAAACTCTTCAAATAAGCGTTTCTTGAGTTGTGACTCTTCCAATTGATAGCGAAATTCTCGTCTGCTTAATCGGCAACGCTCGGTTATATCCGGCTGTTGACGTCATGCGCCGGACAAAGCCGAGCAAATGCTGAGTTACGTCTGGTTCGTTAAATGCACAAGTACCAATATTTTTATATAAATAATATATATATTTAAATAAATAATATATATATATATATATATACAGACAGAGAGAGGGAAATAAAATGACAGAGACATTTAGAGAGAGGGGTTGCTTTATCACATAGAATTTTTTTAGTTATAATGCGAAATGCCAAAGTACTATTTTATAAGCTGATAATTGCGGTTAATTCTGATTCATACACGTTTAGAATTCTTTTTGCAGTTCATATTTAATATACTATAAACAATAAGATGTGGCTGCTGTTAACCTGGGTGTTCGAACTACGAACTTATTTTGTTTCTTAGCTTTATATTTACTCTTGATCTTGGTAAGTGTGTTTCAAAATCTTTCAGTAGTTTCATAATACACAAGAAGCCGGACAACTACACAGAAAGAAAGCTAAGATAACCTACATTATATTTCAGTTAAAATTTTCATATTTTGTTCCTTGATTATAGCTAATAAACCGCTTATAATTTTAATTAGAATATTTAGTCCATTACCTCAGTATAAGTTCTATTATATTATTATCTCATTATATGGCAAGCGCAAACTAAACGGTGCTCCGGTTTAGATGTTATGAATACAACAGAAAGTGATATGACGGAAATAGCTTTAAACATGTAACAAATACTGGTTCTATTTTATTTACGTCAGTTTCTAGATTGGTTGTAACTTTTGGCGACAATATTTAATTAGAGTGAACACGTAATTAAAGATCGATAATTACGCACAGTTTCCTGGGGAATTCGGTCATTGAAGAAGACGGGAAACAAATAATGATTGAGATTGTTCGATAGATTAACAGAGAGAGAGGTAAACAGAGAAACATACAAATAAAAACATTGCTCTCTCCCTCCCTCTCTCTCTCTCTGTATATATATATATATATATATATATATATATATATATCTTTACATTACCGAGTAACAGACAAATAAAAACATTGTTATATATGTATGTATGTATGTATATATATATATATATATATATATATATATATATATATATATATATATATAAACAGAGTAACAGACAAATAAAAAACATTGCTATATATATATATATATATATATATATATATATATATTAGGGTAGGTCGATTTTCACTTTTCTCAGAATATTAAAAAATGGCACTTATCGTAAGTTGCTGCTGGACTTATTAAGCGCTCATGCATATAATTAGATCAAATGCTTGAGCGGATGTTTTAGTGTTTTTTTTATCAAATTTGTAGACAAATATTTATTGAAAATTCTTCGTTTTTGCAAGGTTTGTTCTTGAATATTCGTGTGAATACCTAAAATTTCAGTATTTCAAATCAGATTATTTAATTCTATTTTATAAAATAATATTAATATAACAAATCATTAATCATCTTCAAATTGAAAATCTGCACCCCCTCCTTTTCATTTTTTTCTTTGAGGATCACCACTTATCTAGGTTCTGTGGCAATTCTAGGATAAGGATTAACTCTCAATAGATGCCCTGCATTCTGTCAAGACAGGAAAGGATATTCTTTGGAGCTCCAACCCAGATGTGACAGCAGTACTCCCTCTTAGCGCATTTTTTGTACAGGTAGAGGATCGCGGCGGGAGTGAGATATTTCTGGGGTAGTTAGCGATCTGATGTAGGTATTTCATTACGATTCAGGGTAAAGGTTACTTCTTGAAGCTTGTCAAAACCGAGTGCTTCATCAAGGCAAGAGATAGTCATTTCAATTGGGGTAAACTGGGGATAAAAGCTTTAGTGGTGAACAGATAGCAGTTTGGTGTTGGATGTATTAAAGCTGACCAGCCATTCCTTACCCCATTGCAGCACACGTTTAAAATCATAGGAGAGTATATAAAAAAAACCTCTGATCTTCGTTGGCTCTTGTAGTGTTGCCATAGATGGTAATATTGTCTGCATAAATATTGATAAACGATTGAAAAATATGGTTTTAAAGATCCTTGATAAAGATAAAGAAGATAGTTCGGCCCAATATGGAGCTTTGGAGCAGGCCAGCATTAATACTGTGCCCTACGTATGTCTGACCATTAACGACCACTTTAATAGACCTATTAGAGTGACAGGATTTTATGCTTGAGAGGACATTTCAAGCTATTCTATAGATAGAGATTTAATGAAGTAAGTCTTTGTGTCAGATCCTATCAAATGTCTTAGATATGCTAAGAGCTGCCGCTCTAAATATGAAACCTTCATCAATAAATTCACTGATTTTGGGTGATATCACAATTACCACATCAGCTGTTGATCTCTAAGTAGACACCCAATTGTATGTCATTGAAAAAGTTACTTTTGTTGAGGTTATTGACAAGTTCTGCATTGATCATAGAGTTGCATTAGCAAACTGTTTTATAATGTTATGAATTTAGCAGTAATATTTCAATATTTTAAAATTATTTTTCTGTCATAAGTGAAAATATAACAAACAAACAAAATAAGGAAAAGACACCCCATTATAGAGTGAAATAACCCCATAGTATATCCCTTAGACGAAAATGAAGGTCTCAATTTCTGACTCCAAACTTTGGCTGTGAGGTGTCGATGTCTTGATTCAAACCATATACAGTTTGTGATGCTTCCTTTGTTAACTCCCCATTCCGCGCCCTGAGAATGTGATGGCAAATCTGGCAAGTCAAGCTTGTTCTCATGAAATAATGGTTCTCAAAGTTCGGAATAAGAAAAATCCTCCGTCATTGGTGTTTCAAAAATACCACATAATGTCATATCTATTAAGTATGGCCAATGATTCGCATTAAAATTAATATTTAGTATTCTTGTTAATCGTTTCTCGGTTGACTCCCTGATCTTGAAAGAATATACAAATGAATTGAATATTTAAAAAAAATTAATGTGTAATGCTTTAATAATTATAGTGAAATTAGATAAAACCTTAAAAATGTTTGTATAAATTGGAATAAATGTAATGGCCCAAATTCTTTTTAGAACTTACTCAGATTTGATCATTGAATATGGAAGTTTTTCAGGCAGTAAACTAAATGCATTTCCTTGTGTGTTTTAATGCGATATGCTGAATTTCATGAGTCAGATCTTTAATCTTCTTGATAATATTAAATATATGCAAATGCTGATTGTGGAATTTATTATTTTTTGAAGTTAAAACAAAAAAAAAACATGGCATACACATTTACAATAAAATTTATTAATCTCGGGAGTTATGTTGTGAGCCTTTGGGAGTATGCACCACGATTCCATAAACACATGAGCCTGATGGCTAAAGTTAGCGATCTTGCCTGGTTTAAAGGGTAAATTTTCCACGAGGCATATCTAGAGTGAACCTTACCTCCAGAAATACCTACGTACATACAGTAATCTCAGATCCCAACTGAGGTAATTTATTTCATCAATTTTCAAAATTGAATCCAGAGGACTGCTAATATTTGGGGTAAATCATAACAAGGGCCCGCTGAATATTGTAGGGCCTTTTGTGCAACCATCCATGTATTAAAAAAGAACCCTGAAAGGTAGTTCGTTATGGTGCAAAGAGCAACCAATTGTAATGAATTGAAGATTTATTAAACACTTTTTCTCTAAAATTGCCACCATTCCAGCTTAACAACCTGTGTTGACATAAGTGTTGTCAACAAGAATGGCCTTGATAGTGTTTCGCTGTTGAATTAATGCAAACAATCTATCACATTCTCTGCATGAACAACACCTGTTGCACTACTGTTAAGAACTCTGTATGTCAGATATTTACTTTCATATGGTGTCTCTATTGCAAAAGTTAAAAGGTGTTCTGGTTCCTTAGTTTTTTTTTCATATTTTACTGCCCATTTTCCTCCGCAATTTCTTTATAAAACAATCTATCCTTATCTATTCTCCCATCAACCCTAATGCATATCAGATTGTCTAAATTTCATTATGTTTTTCTGTGGCAGTTGTTTTCACTTTAGATTTTCCCTGTCCACTTTACATGTATCAATAAGAATTTTGCTTATATTAATATTGGGTATAAGAAGCCCCATAGCCTGCAAATCCAAGAACAAGGCATTGGCAATGCTGGCTCCAAGATTAGAAGATACGCCCCCCTGACTAACTACAGAACATATATGGGAAATTCAATCAGGCTATAAGGTCCTTTTAGATTACTCTTTGGCTGCAAATATTCTTCTTCTGGTTCTTCAGTCTAACTATTTTTACATGCCAGGATATCTCCCACTCTACCGTACGGACTCTGACAGACACATGCACGGACTTGGAGATTATATTCGTAATACTGTTTCCTTGACAAGAGAAACAACGCTAGAATCGGATGATCAAGCCTTTATGTGCTTTAGACTAAACTTGCAACACAACATTAGCTACTTTTAATTTCTCTACCTCTCTCCCTCGACACAGGACTGTACCATGATAAACAAAGTCTCTGACAGCATAGACACAGCACTCTCACTCGACACTAGCACACAAGTACATGTATATGGTGACTTTAATGTCCACCACAAAGACTGGCTTTGATTCTCTACTTACACGGATGCAGCGGGCAGCACAACACATAGCTGCGCTATATATCACTCCCTATAACAAATTGTTACGTTTCCAACCCGTTTCACTTACCAGGAAGAACAACATGCATCATTTCTAGATCTGTTTTGAACCACAGTCCCGATGAGAGTATAACGAATGCCGACAGACCACTGATGAAGTGATAATGGTTGAAATCGCCCTAAACTTTAGACCCAAAACCGAAGAGCCAGTACTCAAAACAACGAGATATTATGAAAAGGCTGACTGGGAAAGCATCAGAGATCTTATCAGAGATGCCCCATGGCGAAATATTTTTCTCTTCCTGCTGAACAGTGCGCAAACAAGACCAGTGAATGGTTCAAAACAGCAATTGAAGCACATTTTCCCTTGCGGAAATTCTATAGCAAGCCCAACACTCCCCAATGTTGTACTTCTACTTGTGCAACTGTCATTGTTCAAAGGAAGTATGTATATCACAGATTTAACCAACATAAGTCCAGGTCAAACAGACAGAAATACATAGAAGCTAGAAGTAACGCTAAGAAAGAAATAATGACAGCTAAGAGAGAATTCACTGAAACCAGTAAAAAACTCATCTAAACAACAAAAATTAGGAACACCTGACTTCTGGAAAGTCTACAACAGTGTAGTAAATAATGGGCAATCAACAATTCCTCAACAAACCAACAATCACGAGGTTATTTGCTCAGTAACCGAGAAGGCTAATATGCTTGCCAGTGGGTTTGCCTCGAACTCCACACTCGACCCTACCAACCACTCCCTGCCTGAATTTCCTATGCGGACAGACGCCACGCTAGACGATCTTAAAATCACACCTTCTCAGGTGCATGCTATCATAAAAAACCTTGACATTTCAACAGCATGTGGACCCGATCTCATCCCAGCTGTGCTATTAAAAAGTGCTCAGCCGAAGTAGCTCCAGTTCTCTCCACACTCTACAACAAATGCCTTAATGAATCATGCTCTCCGGGCTGTTGGAAAACTGCTTCTGTGGTACCAGTATTCCAGAATTCTGGCGAAAGAACTGATCCATCTAATTATCGCTCCATTAACCTCCTCCCACTTTTTGCCAAAATATTTGAGACCTTTATTAACCATGCTTTAGTCCATCAGATGCTAAACTTCTGACTGACATGAATCTATGGATTTAGACAAGCTCGTTCCACAGCAGACATCCTCACTGTAATCTCTGAACGTATATACCACTCACTGGGCAAAGCGGATGAGGGCAAAGCGGTAGCTCTAGATATATCTAAGGATTTTGACAGGGTATGGTATGAGGGGCTCCTCATGAAGATGAGATCATACGGTATGACTGGTAGAATACTTAATTAAATCCTTCTTAGATCAGAGAAACATGCAGGTTGTCCTCGACGGTCGTACATCTAAACAATGTGGTATAAATGCGGGATCTATCCTTAGTCCTCTACGGCTCCTGATATTCATAAATGACTTCCCCGAAAAAATTGCCTCCTAGATGGGTATATATGCTAATGACACCACACTCTATAACAGGCACGACAGGAAAACAAATGAACACATATCTAAAGAAATGGCAGAAACAGTAGAGGATGATTTCCAATCCGTAGTGAAATGAGGATAAAATTGGATCGTCACGTTCAATGCCGCCAAGACTAAACTAGTTTCATTCAATAATTACAAGAAACCTTCTGTACCACCTATAGCAATGGCCAACGACTCTTTATCTGAGAGTACATCTTTCAAACTCCTTGGCCTAACGTTCACAGAAAATATGAGTTGGCACAATTACGTTGAAGGCGTTGCCAGGGACGCTGCAAGGAAGGCGGGCTCTCTCTACCGTGCTAGAAAACTACTAACATCCGAAAGTATTCTGTACCTATACACGGCCACCATTCGCCCATGTATGGAACAATGTTGTCATATTTTAGATGGTTCATCTGCTACTAGTCTCTCACTCCTTGACAAGGTTCAAAAGAGACTCGTAAATCTGATAGGCACTGAACTGGCATCTAAGCTTCAGCCTCTGTCCGATCGACGAAACGTTGCATTCTTCTGCCTGGTATACAAGTATTTTAACGGTGAATACTTTAATTAACTGTAACCACTTGTGCCCCCACGACCTGAACACCCTCGACAAACTTAACAGGCTGCTAAATCCCACCCCCACACTCTAGAGATCCCTTGATGTAAAAGATCTTTCTACGTTAGTAGTTTCTTCCCCAGAACCGCTAGACTTTCTAATTCCATTCCAGGTCCCTGCTTCCCCAACTGTACTGACGTACAGAAGTTCAAGTGCAACGTGAACCGACATCTTGCTGCCCAAATCCCAACATAGTTCCCCAGTAGTTGTTGCCCCTGATAGTAGCCCCCTACACCAAAGTGGCAATGTGCCTTGTTTGGTGTGAAAATGTAATAATAAAAAAGAGGGGGAGGAAATATATTCTGGAGATTTTAAGTTGAAGGTGTTGGTGGTGAAGGTACATTTTTTAATAATCTTGTTCGCTATTACATTTTTATAGCATTTTTATCGACTGGACCAAGCTGAAAAGTACCTTTCGACCCTATTTTGTTCCTTTTATCCTTTAGGTATTTACGGTCCTTAACTGGAACCTGAAAAATCATATTTTGGTCATATTAAAATACATCAAAATAGATTAATATAAAAATTAGTTTGCATTAACATATGAAAATTGGTTTGGATATAAGGTTATCTCACAAGGCATTGGAAAAAAGTAGAAAACAACTCACCTTTTGTTGAAGAGGACAGGTGCAAATAATGTGCTCGATTTGGCAATTTGCTTTATTACATTTTACATGAGGGTTGTCACAACTTAAATCTGGTAGATTGCAATAACAGGGCGAAACACCAAATAGTGAATCCAGTTTTTCTAGCCAGAGATTTTCTATTCATTTGTTTGGCATTTTTGAAACACAGACACCTTTTTTTAAAATAGTTATTTGGTTTAAAACAGGTAAACATGGATTAACCGCTTTTCAAATACCCATGACTTCAGTGGTTATTAATTTGGAAATAGCAAAAGTCTAAGGCTGAGGAAAAGTATTTACTAAATAGTAACTATACTGAGTAATTTGTCGGTAGGCTCCGTTTTATTTAATGGTGTCGGCAGAGCGGAAAATGTATACAGTTTTACTGCGAGTTGTAATTGTAGATTTTCGGAATATTTTGATGTAAATATCTGAAAAAATACACTCAGAAATTAAATTATAGAAACAATTTTTAAATAAATTTGAGTAAAAATGTAGTGCCCATCCACTTATCTTACTGTGCTATTTAAAAAAATCATATTTTCAAGTTAAATTCAATGTTAAAATAGTTTTCTAAATAATAATGTTATTATTTCAGCACGGTAGCATATGTGCATAAGTACCAAAAATGTTTTCATACACTTGATAAAATTTGAAATAAATACAATAACCTGAAGTGCGTTTTACTTACCTTAAAGAGAAAAATGAGTTCGGCTCGTGAAGTTATTTTTTTAATAAAAAATCAGGTGCCGAAATAATTCAAGAGTTTATGAAATATGTAAACACGAACACGCACCCAGTAAAGTTTTTCTTAATTAATAAACACTATCTTTTTAAGATAGAAACAATTCTGAATAATTATATACGTTGTATTTTTTTTTTATTTATGTCTATTTTAATGAAAAATTTGATCGATATTTAAAGAGAAATTATGGTGCAGAGATAATTCAAGAGTTTACTAAAAAAATTAAACAGTAAACAAAAAAATGCATGCAGTCGTAACTTCAACCGGTGATTTCGCATTTTTACCAACAAATAACGCTTCCATATATATATATATATATATATATATATATATATATATATATATATATATATATATATAATCAAATATTATAATGTTCTAATTCTACTTTTCTGCGCTGATTCTATTTTCTTATTATTAGTGATTATAATAGTTTGTACTACATTAGGCATAGTTGAAAAGGATAATTTAATAGTTTTTATTAAGGATCGTGCTGTATATGTGAGGATGCTTGAAAGAATTTTCTATTAATTTAAAGAATGCTTTTGGAATATTAGTTTGAACGTTATTTTATATGGGGTTGAACAAAATATTGGACTTTCTTCTGATCCGTTTTTTGGGGTGTCTGCTCAACTTGTATGAGCTTTTCCTTGTTAGGAGTATTTGGCATATGATACTTATGATTCGATCTTTCCTTATTATTTTGCCTGGATTTGCGTTTAGTCATGTTGTGGGTCACTATGCCTTAGGGCTGGATAGTTTTTTTAGCATTATTTGTATCGTACTTAATTGTGTCTTTGTATTCAGAGTTTGCTAGTGCGTCGTTATAAAATGTGGATCTGTCATTGAATGGTTTGCAGAGAGATTAAAAATTTTCTTGGATACCAAGGTAGGGATTACCTTAATAACAGATCTGGGGTGATTGGAGAATTTGTGGACATAGTATAGCGACAGATTTGGTAGTATGTTCCTTCCTTAATGTTACGTCTAAGCAGTTTGAGGTGCTTTTTTCATTCTCTAAAGTTATACTAAGGCCGAAAATTAAAAAAAAAAATTTCATAGTTAGATTCTGGTCCTATTGTACATTCTGGGCATAGCCCCAGTTACTAATAGAGCGTCCTCGCTATACAGGCCTCCTTGCAGGTCGCTATTGCTGAATATGTGGTTAAACTCATTTAATAGGTAGATGCCTACCAGATCTGCTACTAGTGCAGAGTCTGCCGTGGCCATCAATATGTCGATTTAATCAGGGTGTCTTTTCTTGATTTGCCTCTGACGTTTATGAACCAATCTATAACATTGTCCGATGATTGCCAAAGGGAGAAGCTTATTTTCTTTTTTATACTCGGTATTGTTCTATCTAATATGCTTTCCCCTATTCTTCCTTGGTCTGATTTAGCGGAGCAGATTAGCCTGATACAGAGGTTGCTATTGAAGTTAGGCTTATGGTCCTTTAGGGTGAATCTTGGGGTAGATGGGTGAAGATTTCTGTGTGGTTACTCAGGTTCATGCTAGTAAGTATGTTCTTGGCTTTGTTTTTAATATTAGGCATTGCATTTTGCAGTACTTCTTTATACGATTTTCTAACCTCTTTATATATTAGGCTCTCATAAGTTTAGTAGTTTAATTTGTAATAGCTTTAATTTTATCCACGGGTACAAATATTTATCCACGGGTACAAATAGTTCTGTCCTATTCTTAACTTTACGTGCAAAGCCGTTAATTTTATTAACTATCGGGTGTGGATGTTTATTATGTTTCTTAAATTTAATTTTCTTAGATTAATTAGTCCGTTTTTAAATTCTTCTAAATGTTCATTATCTTAAGGGAATTGGTTTGATTTTAGTCCATAATATTTCGCCGCCATTCTCTCTCGCTCACTCTGTCGGGAAATATTATTTATTGGCAGAGGGGGATTTTGTAAGTTACTGTGAAGCAGGGGGGAGGGTTCCTTTTTTTGGGATGACCAAGTCGTTTTGTTTTAGACTCATGTTAAGGTCATGGTGGTATGTTTTCCATCTAACATTAATTATGAATTTACCGATAGCTGCTATTAATTTAGAGATGTAGGATTTCCTAGATAGGGTAGGGATTTTTTTATCTGTGTTTGTATATATGGATGTATGTATATGCTTATATATATATATATATATATATTCTTTTCTTTTACTTTATTTTTTACAGGACCACTTACCCCTCACTCCTCAACCCCATTTCCTGCTACTCTGTCCCCCATTTGTATGTATCCCTTTCTCTAACGAACCCCTAATTAATATTAGTATTTTCATTATTATTATTAGTAGTAGTAGTGGTGGTGATGGTGGAGATAACGGTAGTAGTATTGTTACTACTATATTTATTATTATTATTATTATTATTATTATTATTGTTGTTGTTGTTGTTGTTATTATTAATATCCCCGTTATTATCCTCGTTATTGCCACCATAACCGTTACCATTATCTTCATTTTTACTGTTATTAACATTTACTTTGAATTTACTTTTATCACAAATATTGATAATATTATCTTTAATGTTTATCTTTAATTTTGTCTGTATGTTTATTCTGATTTTTATCTTCAATTTTACTTCTATTTTATTTTCATCTTTATTATTACAACTATTATTATAATTTTCATTATTATTATCTTTCGTACTATTATAATTACCCTACTATTATTTGGTATATTTTACCACAGTCATAAGTAGTAATGGTTTCCTTGGTCCTCCACTTTGCCATCTATATGTATCCTTAACTTTTGCATCAAGTTAAACGCACTCAGACATTGGCATCCTAATCTCCGACCGCCCCTTATAATCATACTCCCTATATCATCACAGAAGAAACTTACAAATATATTGCCGCATATTACCGTTCAGTTTTACAACCTTGCATTACCCCTCCAATTATAAGCGATTTTAGAGCCGCCATTTACCGTTTAGATGGCACCAATCAAAATTACCCCTCCATGGAAAATATGCACCCACCAAACCGTTAAAATAAATTACCGAGCAGTAATAATACCCCCCAATTTTACCCTAATGCATATACCCCTTAATCTCAACACTATGTTAAAGACATATATAATCGTATATAGCATACAATATATAACAAGTTTCCCCTTATTTATTTAGAATTCAATAAAGCTTCTCCCAACATTCTATAATTTATCTTAATCTGTTTCGTCTCTAATGAACCTTACGCTAGGCGCCGCATCTTCCCTATGCTACCTAGCGCCTTCTCTACTCTTCTGATGAGAAGTATAAGGCTTTGAAATGCCCTGGCATAAAGAGTTCCTTCTATCCCCCAAATTTTGCCCGTATTCTATTATTCAATAAATTATACATTCTATATTCTATATCTATTAATATATAGTTGTGTGCCTTCATTTCATAATATTGTTGTCCTATTGTATAATCCCCAATAATAATTGTTGAGCTTGGAATTATCCGGATAAGTCTCCTTTTGTGGCATTGAACTTTCTCTTTTACTCTTACACATTAAGCTATATATATATATATATATATATATATATATATATATAAAGTGAGATAAGTCACAGATTAAAGATCAAGTGAATTATCCTGTCAGATATTACATTCAAGTAATACTTTCAGGAGGATTCTAGCCAAAAAGTAAAGCTCAATATTTAAAAAATAAGGCAATATATAAGTTTAATGGTGAAAGTTAAATTCTGTGAATAAAAATATAAAAATTTTCCCAAAAGAAAAATTATAATGCTGTCTGTGATGTTTCGAACAAGCATAACCCCAACACAAATTACACCAATACTAGGATTAAATCCAATAATAATCAAAATAAAAATAGTGAATTAAGGCGAGAAATTCATATGGTGTAACCCGCCAGATACCTCCAATGTTAAAACCACCAAACCAAGGGAATTATTTTTAAATAATTGAACAAGCCTTTAAACATCCATATAGGTACAGCACTATATTAAACAAAAACTCAATTCACTGTGGAACCTGAAATGGAAACCCAGATGAATAAATGTTTCGTCGTATTTCAATCATTATCGTCCAATCATTTCCTATTTCACATCTGAGTGTTTTTGCTTTATTTAATCTAAATCTTAGACTCTCTGGGAAAGTTCTACGCTTAGATTTAAGGTAAGATAATCTCTCTATTTTTCTTCGGATTACCTCTATTTTACATCTTTTCTTTTTTTATTTTAGGATTAGTTTTGGTCTATATTTTTTATTTAATTTTAACTCAATTTTTACGTCGTTTCATTCTTCGTCTTTCTCACGTTTTTCCCCATTTATTTAAGTATAGTTTCATTATTTTATTTATTTTACTCTGACTTCAAAGTCATGTTTACTATTTGTTTTTTTTTTTCTACAGAAAATAGCGCCCTGTTTAAATCATTTCGTTATTGGCTATCCAGGTATCCGTCTATTCAGTTTCCTTCTTTTAATTTCCATGGGGAAATTCGAAACGATCTTTCCGCTTACCGGACGCGTTCTGAATCGATGAAGTAGATTCGATAACGCGACGTTAGTCTAAAGTGATAAGTTCTACATTTCAAACTAGGGAAACGATTTTTTTTAAAAATTCAACATTGCCTATCCAGAAAGTCGAGAAAATAGTCACCAAATGTTTAAGTTATCTATCTTACATACCAGTACTATCCCTTCTCTCTATTTTTCCACACACACACCCACACACACACACACACACACACACACACATACACATATATATATATATACATATATATATATATATTATAAAATAAATGTGTATGTATATATACGTATATATATATATATATTATAAAATAAATGTATATGCATATATATACATACATACATACATGCATACATACATATATATATATATATATGTATATATATATATATATATATATATATTCCGTTAGGATATCATGTTAAAAGGAATAGGCACATAAGTATTTCCTCATTTTAACAATCTTGTTTTTTATTATCACCCCTTCTCAGGTACAGAGACAGCTAAGACAGATTACTCTGAAACCACCAGAAAGCGCATCGAAGCACAGAAATTAGGAACCCGGGATTTTTGGAAAATCTACAACAGCATAGTAAATAATGGACAGTCAACTATTCCCCCACTAACAAACAATCATGAGGTTGCTTGCACGGCAACTGACAAGGCTAATCTGCTTGCCAGTCGGTTTGCCTCAAACTTCACACTTAACTCGGTACACAACTCACTCCCTGATTTTCCTCTGTGAACGGACGCCACAATAGACGATTTGAAAATCACCCCTTCTCAGGTACATGCTATTATAAAAATCCTAGACACCTCAAAAGCGTGTGGACCAGATCTCATCCCGGCTGTGCTATTAAAAAATGATCTGGCGATGTTGCTCCAGTTCTGTCCAAACTTTACTATAAATGCCTTAACGAATCTTGTTTTCCCGACTGCTGGAAAATCGCCTATGTGGTACCAGTCTTCAAGAATTCTGGTGAAAGAACTGACCCACTAAATTATCGCCCCATTAGCCTCCTCCCGCTTTTCGCCAAGATATTTGAGTCCTTAGTTAATCAAGCCCTAGTCCAGCACCTAACAGCTGCTAAACTCCTAACTGACAAACAATATGGATTCAGGTTAACACTTCAAGAAATAAAAAAACACAAAAAAACTAACGATGTTAAATGTAAATATCGGAAAAACAAAAACAAAAAACAAAACAGAAAAACGAACGTTAAAAGATCTTTTAAAAATGTGAAAAATAAAAACCAAAAAACACATGAAAATGGCTTAAATAAGCCTGTTTCGATATTAAAATTTTAAAAATCGGTGGGTACCTGGCGTTGCTCGTGTGTTGTTGGGTGTGTAAGGTCGGTCGCGGGAGGGGGGTGTTAATTTAAACCTAAGAATAAGCGAAGTAAAAAAAAAAAAAGTAAAACGAAAGTTTCCTGAAAAATGGCTTAAATAACCCTGCTTCAATATTAAAATTTGAAAAATCGAAAAAAAAAACGACGTTTCACACCACGATTCGAATCCAAAACCTTCAGATAATCACTCAGCGCTCTAAACAACTGACCTAAGATGGCGTGCACAAAATTAGGTCATGTTTTAAAATTTTTAACTAAATCAGGTTACGACGTCGTATGACGCATGCGTAGGAGCGACATCGTCATGAGAGGACGGTATTTGCTGACCCCCCTGTAGAAAAGTGCTGATTTCCGGTTGAAAAAATTAAATTTTTGGGCCAAGTTTTCGATATTTGTCGGGCTAAAGATGGGGCTTTCATAGGAGATCAAATCTTTGAAGTTTTAATCTGTCTCTCGAAAGTTTTTAGCAGACACACAAACACACATATACATACATACAAACATACATACGTACATACATTTTTGCTTTTATATATATAGATAATTTTACCTGTTCATATTTAATTTTTAATTGAAATATTCTAGTGTTCACGTCAATTAAAGAAATAACTTCAATTTTTATTTAAATGTAACTTTGGAACATTAATGCAACACAAATACAAAAGGAACACAATGAACTAGTTAACACTTAGTAGCATAGCCCTTCTGCAAATTGACAGCTTGCAATCTTTTGCGAATTCCTTGAATTAGACTACAGCAATATTCCGGGAATAGCCATCCTACGTTTCTTAAATTTTTGTGCAAAGTTCTACCAAACATGAAATTTTATCATTGCGTAACTGTTGCTTGATGCAATGCCATACGTTTTTGATAGAATTGAGGTCTTGAGATTGTGCAGGCCAATCCAAAAACAGAATATAATTCTCTTCCAGGAACCTCTTGACCTTTCCAGTTGTGTGAATAGGAATAGTACCTGAATAAAGAGTGGATTCTCATCCAAATTTAAACCAAAGTAAGGTAGACAATTTTGACATTGCAAGCGAATATAGGCCTTGGACCATTGGTACTAATAATGCCCCACACCAAAACTTAACCTCTATCACTTTGCAGCACCAAGGATTAAATTATTTATCTTTCCTCCAATGCACATACTGCCTACTATCACTGCCTAGCCTACTGACCTTGCTTCCGTCGCTAAAAAGCATTTTGACCAATAAGAAGAGTCATGATCTCCATTGCATCTGACGAAGTCCAGAAGACGCGTTTGTTGTTTACAGAAAACATTGACTTGCGTCTTGTAACATATCCTCGCAAATAACATTCCTTTAATCTGTTCTTGACAGTATAAAGAGAGCACTTTTTAATACGACTGCACTGTTGTTGAATATAGGGAGCTGTTTCAAATCGTTTTCTTAGGCTGCGGATCTTGATAGCATTGCCTTGCCTGTTAGAAGTACCTCTAGTACGACCAGATTTAAGGGCATCACGAACACTGCAAATGTTTTGGTGCTTTTTGCACCGTCTTTCGTACCGTTTTCTCATCAAATTTCAATCTGCGGGTGATTTCTCGATTGGATAAACTAGAAAGGTGGAGATTATGAGCTCCTGACAGAAAGTCGTGACATACGGACTTAATGTTACGTTTTATACGCTGGAACAACAACAATTACGATTAGATATGTGTTGTTGCCTGTTGGTGGGCATTTTAAACTGATTTAGGGGCGATAATTCAGGCTGGTTTAAAGCGAATGTGCTACTGCGGACTTTCCTTTTGCCTCCTAAATTTGAGGTTATTTTTTTTTATTTGACGTGAACTCTAGAATATTTCAATCACAAGTAAAATATGAAAAAGTAAAATTATCGAGGAGTAAATGACAGATTAAATGAGGTATAGTTTGTTTAAACAGTTACATTAAATTTAGCTTAAATTAGCAATTTTTGAAAAAAACATTTCTTTTTGCCGGCTCTGTATATATATACATATTGAAATTGAATTTAAACACTAAACATAAATTATTCGAAAGATGCACGTGGAAATTCTAACAATCTTTTTATTCCATTGTCTTTTAAATCATTGCTTTATCCTCAGACAGTAGTTAGCATACTGATAGTAAAAGGGCAACTATAAATTGTGTTGGTTAGCTCATTTATTAAAACCTAAGAAAAAAGTAATATTTGTATGAAAGGTTGAGAAATGTAACTGTTATAACAAACTATACCTTATTTTATATGCCTTTTATTCTGGCAAGCGAACTAAACGCCCTAGACCATAGGTCGTAATAATGCCCCACACAAAACCTGAACCTTGTCAGTTGACAAGAGGCTTTTCAGAGGGCTTATGACGGTAAGTATTTTTAACTTTTAAATTTCTATGCAACGAAGAGACGTGAGATTTAGTACACTGGAAGGTCAAAACAAGGTGAATTATTTTTCTGATTCTTGTGAAATTTGAACAAATACTTTGAAAATAATGCGTATTTTTCTATTTTCTAGTAGTTTTAAGTATGCATAATTTTATTTGTTTGGGTTTCCCAAAATGCCTAGAAAGGAGTGATTGAGAACTAGTGAAAAGGAACGTGTTCTTGCAACCCTTGAATAAGGTTTGTCTATCATATATCAAGCCAAGGAACTTGGAAGAGATAGAAGAACATGATATTCATTGGTTGAAACTCCAAACATCAAATCAAGGAAGGATAAAAACACAAAAAAGGCAGTTTCTATTCGTGATGTTAGAAAAATACTAGGTCAACTTATCAAGCACCCTGGCAGCAACAGTGCTGCTATATTTGACAAGGCCGGAATACCATCCTTGTTCAGAAAGACACGCTGCAATGTCTTAAACGAAACTGCAAAAAAGCATTAAGCCTATAGCAAGACCTGTTTTAAATACAACTCATCAGCGAAAACGTTTAGCTTGGTTTCAGAAATACGTGAAAACCAGCTTTAAAAATGTTCTGTTCACCGATAAGCCCAGAGCAACCTTTGATGGACCTGGCGGGTGGGCGAAATTTTAGATTCTGCATGGATTCCTTTCTCCTTGTCGATTCCATCGTCAACATGGAAGTGAAGGTGCCATATGTTGGGCTGAAATAATCTTTGATGAAATAATTGGATCATTTAGAGTGCCAGAAAGTGTTCAACTGACGAACCAGTCATATATTTTTTTTTTAAATGAGCATTTATTATCATGGCTTGATGACATTCCGTTGGCGCGTAACCACAAATATATTTTTTTGCACTACGATGCACCATCCCACTCAGCTAAGGCTACCACATGCTACCTTAAGCCATTAGGCATTAATGGAGAATATTTGATGACATGGTCACCTTGTTCTCCAGATATAATCTCAATTGAGCATCTCTGGTCAATAATAAATGTGAAAGTGTATGAAGGAGGTGCTCAATTTTAGTCGGAGGATTAACTTTGGATGGAAGATTCCTATAGCATCATATCATCTCAAATCCGCCGATTTGCATCATCAGTTGACAAGATGATATTTAAAGTGATTCTGAAGCATGGAAGTTTGTTGATAAATAAATATTTACTTAAACAGAATAATGTAAAATTCGTTCCGATATTGGATAATATTATTACTGGATATGTTCTTTATTTCATATAAATAGAAATATGAAGTTAGAATATTATTTTTATTTTACCGAAAATATACACTTTATACACTTATCAGCAGAAAATATAAAAATTATTCTAACTTTAAAAATATTTGTTCAAATTTCACAAAAATCAGATAAATAAGCACCTTGTCATGCTGTTTCAGTGTACCACATTTTCTTTTCTCTGCATTTCATAGCAATTTCCAAATAAAAAAAATTGACCTGCAACAAAACAATACACAGGGTTTACAGGCTAAAAGGATATCCCAACAGAAGACCAGGTTTCGATATATATGCTTTATATCTTGGACATAAAAAAGATATTGATGCCTACACATTACCACTCTAATATAAGTATTGCTTGTCAACATTTATTTACAGAAAACTAGTTTACATTTTTGTACTTTTAAAACCGAATCTTAGGAAGTTAAAGAGTGAAACTTGATTATTCGAGGACCTGGTCTCATTTGGAATGTTATTTCACACTTTTGCAGCAGCGTAAACTTCTGAGAGAATGTTTCTGTGAGGGAAATAGCCTGAATTTTTCAAACAAAATTTTCCAGCCGTTTCTACGTTCTTTATTTGCAATTAAAATCGATTTTTACAATATTTACCATACATCAACTAATAAATCTTCAAATGTCAGTTTATTGTGTACGTTATAATTGTTTTTAGGCACTATAATGTCTCCAGGGTATTCAGGGAGTAATATGCGGGATACAGCACAATAAAAAAAATCAGATGTTTCAGATTTGTGTTAAATCATATTCACAACATTAAACAATTAGGATGATTCTTTGAATTTCAGTTTCTTTTAAGACATCTTCAAATTTAGGCATCTACTACAATCTCTACCTTGCATTGAATATTCTAGAATATTTTAATTCTTGTCATGCGCTTTATATCTTGATTTTTCGTCTCATTCAAAGGTATGATATTCGTTCTGTACTCTTTTGGTTGCTGTATTAATTTAACCCGCCCCGGGGTAAGTATAATAAAATTATATAATCAGTTTGGACTGTTTTGTTGCTCTTTGTAAACGTATTCCTATTCTCATGCATGGTGTATGTATATATATATATATATATATATATATATATATATATATATATATATATATATAGTCATCCACATACAGTACTGTTTCGCTGTTTCACAGCTCATCAGTGCGGCTAGACAGGCAACTACCTCAAGCCAGGATTGAAACCCGACCGTTTGTACGGCAGTCAAGGCTCCGAACCATTACGCTATATATATATATGTGTGTGTGTGTGTGTGTATTTAGAAGCAGGCCATTTTCTTTGGATGGTTGGTTTTTTTTTCCCCATAAAATCTATTTATTTTCTGTTTGATTGATTTGTCGAACAGTGTACTGACAAAGACTGAGATATTTTCCAAGTTTAAAATATATATTCCTATTTAACTGACGACACTGATTGATAAATATGTTACAGGATTATTGACAGCCGACCATCTGGAGCCACACAATAAAGAGTTAGGAAAATAGGAATGTCATTAGTTTTGACTAAATATGTGTGATCTCAAGTTTTTGATTGTAAGGGATGAAGCACGGATCAAATTTAAAAGATGATTGTATAGCTAAAAACAACCGAAATTTGATTTGAGTTTTTTTCAGGATTTAGAGAGACAAGAAAAAAAGAATAGATAGAAACAGAAACACGACAGAATGTGTTTCGGAACTGAGCAGGAAACACGTGTTTTAAACCCAGCTTTTATTAGAAAAGGCGGATTAGGAACCTTATTTGGTATTTGAAAAAATCAGCCAAGTGCCTGTTAACCTTAAAATTACCTGACAGATAAAACACGATGAAAAAATATGCAAATTAAAAAAAAACACTAGTGCAGCATGAATATATTGGAAACCCCTAAGGCAGTAGTCACATTTTCGAAGTCTATATCTGTATGTAATAAGAATAAAATAATAATAATAATGCCGAAGAATCTGCCTGTAAAATAGCCTTCAATTTGTGGTGATATACTTTGAATAAACGAACGGATTATTTCCAAGAATTCTGAATTAATCTCGTAATATTTTTGCATGAGGTAATGGAATTATTACAGATTTAGAAATATATTCGCGTTTTACAGATTATTATTTAATGGTCGAATTATTCATAGTTTTGTAGACTCAGAGCGCCGGGGGTTGAACCGTCGTAACATAATGTAGATATTATATTGTAATTTATGGAAATTTCATATTTGTTATTATAAAATAAATTCGTCTCTATCGATTATTATATTGTCTCATATATATATATATATATATATATATATATATATATATATGTATATATATGTATATATATATATATATATATATTAGTAATTGCCAAGATAAATTGTATATATTATTTTTGTGCCAAGAGCTAGAACTGAGACAAATAAATAGGTAACACGCTTTATTAGTTATCATCGCATATTGTCCTCTGGCGCATAGAAAACCATTAAAAATAAAGTTGTAAAATATAGAAATGCATACTTGTGAAGACATAGAAAAATGTATATCGAATTAAGCCGGCCAAATGCTATTTTTTGTCAATTCTGACCTCTCAGCGGCTATTTATACTGGATATATACAAAAGTAAATTTGTTTCACAGTTCCAAACCCTATTCATCTGGTTTTCACATATATAGTGCGTTAAGGTCTCCACTAGAGCTGCTTAGTAGATAACCCGGACCGTGTTGACGGTTATATCGACCGAAGGAGTGTTTAAATAACACTTACGACGAGGACAGTAATCTGGAGAATCCAAATAATTCGAACGATTTTTATGCATTTTAAAACATAACTATGGAGGTTTAAGAGTTGTAATGTGTTCCTATTAATTTAATTTTATTTTATGAAAGGATCCAAATGGGGTTTTACTTTTTTGTAAAAGTTCAGATTACTCCGATATTTTCTAAATTTTAACAGTAAATATAAGACATCAATAATTTTATATTTCACAAATATCAGTTCCTGTGGATATATTAAAGAGTTTAAGAGCGCAAAATATGGACAAGCTATTCAATTACATTAAAATTGATTAATAGCATTCGACACAACTTCAGCAAGCTCTTATTAAGCTGCTTTAAATAGTATAGATCATGAAATAAGTTTAGATCAAAATGTTAAATAAACGATGAGAATATATGCTTGTCAAGTACTAGCACGCAGCCCGGCGTTGCATAGTTGTAAAATAATGCTTACAAATGATGTGTAAATTGATGCAAGTTTCTATATTCCTTATTATAGAGTCAATTCATTAATGCTTATTATATTAAACCCAATATATAATACTGATTGCAATTTTTTTTTCTAATAAATTTTCTTGCAAAAAGCCATTATACGCAGACATGGCGATCTGGAAGCATCCGAGTAATACTTACAAATTTAGCCTGACAGGAAGAAAGCATGGTATTTCAATGTTGAACCTGAACACTTGTAAATAAACATATGTGTACGCATCTAGCGAGTTCATTTTATCTACGCGTCCGGGAATTAACTTTTGTTTTGTCGATGATACGAGGAACATGATATTTTAAAATAAAACTCTAACTACAAGAATAAATTATGTGTTTATCTCCCTTTCAGGGTGGGATGAAGTTACACAAGGATTAGAAAATGGGGTTGAAAGGCCAGCTGCTAAGGAGAAAAAATGTTCGACTAGAAATAATACACTTGAATAAATACGCCCGAATCCCCTTCAGGGATGTCTCAGACAGTTATTATTAAACTAATCTTTTGAAGGGGAAAAAGCAAAGAAGGTGGGGTGGATCTCATGGAAATTCGTAACACTAAAGACCGCCATACCTCAGCCAACAAAAAAAAAACTTTAATTAATGGCGTATACTCTGTTGATTCGAGTGCTGAGGAATACCCCTTCGGTTGAACTGGTAAAAAGTGTGATAAACAATTGGACTCATTTTATTAAAGTTAATCTATTGTATTAACAAGTGCATAAATTAAATTACTATTATAAATCAAAACTATGACAGATCAATTTACACATGATCGAAACATACAAAATTAATGCCTTCTATTTTTTTAATTAACCCACAAAAAATTAGAAATTGTTTTTCATGATGACTAGACCTATGCATTCATGACCTGAAACATTCATTACTTTGATGCAGATATTGATGATGTGTATCTCTAAATAGCAACTCCTGTCATAGACGTATGTCAGAAGCAGATATGCGTTATTGATTACTAGAAAATATGCACTGATAATAATTTTGATTATGTAGTAAAATAAATTCTGAGGCACAAAAAGGTGTTCTTTATAATTGTATTACTCCGGTCTTCGTAGTTCTTAAACTTTTGGAGTTAAAAAATAGATGCCTTTTATTTTAAAACGACTTTCCTATGGCAGAGAACGCTCTGAACAGCAATGCCCAGTCATCGTTCATCGTTGGTAAAAATGCATACGGAATGACGGTGACTATGTAGAAAAATAAATTATATGACACAAGAAGTCGCTCATTTTTAATGGTAATATTCCAGCCTTTGCATTTCTACAACTCTTTTTTAAGCAAAACGTAGTAGGCCTTACATTTGGCACCGCGCTTATCTTTTCGATGCATTAGTACGTGTCTAAAATCAGAATCATATTTCATTTTGCCGCGAGAGTACCATGATCAAGATCATGGCTAGCGAAAATGAACTTTTATGTTTATTTATACATAATAGAATTGCATAATCATGCGGGAGGATTGCAAAAAAGAAAGAAAGAAAGACGTTTTTAAAATGGCGTCAGTGAGCGGAGGAAACCCAAAGATAATAAATCGATTCGTTAGAATAAATTGGGAAAATGGATTTTTTATTATGTTCTTTTTTCAATCAATTTAATAACAGAAAACAGACATAGATGTTTGAATCCAAAAAGTCCGAAAGAAATTGGATTGGGAAATTGCTTTCTGTCATCTGAACGAAAATGGCTCCCTTCGTATTAAATTTGTAACTTGAGCTCTTGCAACTGTTTAGGGTGTTTTTCATTGAGATGCAACATATGTGACATTTAAATGTAGCTACAATTCGCTGCACAAATGGGAAAACACACACATGAATTAATCCTTCTCTACATAAGTCAACTTGTATCCGTGTGCGAATGTCATAGTATTAGAATAAAAAAGAGTCCAACTCATCGCAGATTAGAAATCGTAAACTTGTATTCAACGTCTTTATAAATATAATTTTTTACAAAGTACATTCGGAATGCGTATACTTTTAAGGATAATCAGAATATGTTCGGTGGAATAATTTGGTTGATAGAATCTGTCAATCAATATTTTCCCATACGATTAGGGAATAACAGATAGCACGGAAAGTTCAAAATTCTTCGCCATATAAATTTTAGACATCAAGTGACATAATCAAATACCAAAACAATATGCGAGTTAAGAAAGTAATGTAAGACCAATACCAGATAATAACGGCAAGTATATTTCAAAGTTAAGTAGATCGCGAAAAAACATGATCAACAACAGCGGAACTTAGGTATGGCTCAATTACTTATAAGGACGATTCAGCAAGACATTTGTTTACATTTCAAAATGGAATTGTTGAAGTCAGATGGATAGCATTCTCACGGTAGAATGTTTCACATTACTACAGTTCTAGAAAAGAAAACTTGCTCATGGAATTTGCATTTAGACTTAGATAGAGATAGAAAGTGAAAGGAATTATTGACGGTTGTTGTAAATAAACGCGTATTGGTTGCGAAATTTTACAGGGAGTCATAGATTACATAAAAAAGATAAGGTAGACAAGAGAAAGCCTCACAATGTCCCCCCTGTTAGAAAGAGCAACTAAGAATCAGTACACGTCGTCTCTCACCAAATTCTGAAAAATGGTTTTATACCCGTTCAAGGCGGGGTAGCCTACTCTTAAGTCATTCCTCATATGTGGCAACATTAATTCATCATCTAATCTCTCTCCCTCTCTCTCTCTCTCTCTCTCTCTCTATATATATATATATATATATATATATATATATATATATATACATATATATACATATATATATATATATATATATATATATATGTACTAGCAAAAGTGTCCGTCGTTTACTGGGTTAAAAAACAGCCTAATGAAAATTATCAAAATATTATTATGTACATCTATATCAAAAATATTTGTAAACGTTTTTTTTTTTAAATTTTTTTTTTCCATACTTTTTGCACCAGGCGCGTACGCAACCCCACAATTTTAATGAATCATCATTATGCCAGATCAAACATACCCCTTCCTATACATCTTCTATCATTATATGTGATCAGTTTTCTATAAAAGTCAACCATATAGGAGCCTATTCGTGACTAGCCACAAACAGACGCTCAGCTTTATATATATATATATATATATATATATATATATATATATATATATATATATATATATATATATATATATATATATTCAGGGTATCCATAATGTCTGTGCACTTTAAATAAATTATAACTTTATTTGAAATGGATTTGAAAGAAGTAAATCGATATGTTTAAACCTTTTATTGAAATTTGATTTAACTTTCCACATGCCCCCCATCATTAGCAATGCAAAGGATAACACGATTGTGCAGTTCGCGAAAACATTTGCCAAATGATTTATAGTAATGCCTGAAATCACATTAGTTATTCTAGCTTTCATATCTTCCAATGAACTAGGTTTGGTTGCATACACAATTGTTTTCACATGTCCCCATAAAAAATCTAATCTAAATCTAAATCCGGCGAACGTGGAGGCCAATGACATGGTCCACCCCTTCCGATCCATCTGTTGGGAAATTCCTGATTTATAAAATGTCTAACACGCCGAGCAAAGTGACAAGGAGCTCCATCTTGTTGAAACACTGTACCATCTTTCAAGTTTAATTGTTCAAGTTGCGAAATGAAGTAATTCTGCATCATATCTATGTAGCCGTCACTGTTAATAACACGACCTCAAAAAATATTGCCCTTTTGATTCGATGTATGCCCAAAGGACATCACACATTAACTTTAAGAGAGTCCCTTTCATGCTCAACAGTTTCATCTGGGTTTTCAGTTCCCCAAATTCGGCAATTATGCCTGTTGACCGTGCCACTAATGTGAAATGTTGCTACATCAGAAAACAGTAAATTACTCACAAATGCATCATCATTGCAAAGTTTTTCATTGAACTGGTGACAAAAATTAGCCGTGTATAATAATCCTCTTCTAACAACTGTTGATGTAATTGAATTTTGTAAGCTTTTATATGAAGTTTTGCCCGCAGAATCTTATGCAGAGTAGAGTTTGTCAGCTCGAGCTCTAATGATGCCCGTCTTACAGACTTTCTTGGACTTGCAGTAAAGGATTCTTCTATGCAAGCAACAATTTCGTTACTGACACATGACCTTCTAGACCGTGGTTTATCATGGACAGAGTCTGGCTCTTTAAATTTTTTCATCCATTTAACAATGATGTTCCTATAAGGCGCTTTTTTATTGTATTCAATTCTAAACTTTCTTTGTGCAGCAATAGTAAATTTCAATTCAGCCAACCAAAGAACACAGTTTACTTGTTCTTCAATTGAAGCTAAGTGAAACCGGAATAGGGCCGACCACTTCCCTAGATGACTTCATAATTAACGGATACTCTAAGTTAAAAACTAAATCTGACACAAAAGATCGCCATGGTCATGGAATATGTGCCTACATATAGGATGGCTTCCCGTTTGGCAGGGATATCTCTAGAGAAGATCCTAATTTACCCTATATGTGCTACAGGGTTGCACTTGCTAACACCACTGCATTTATATTTGCCCTCTATCGGCCCCACGACAGCGGAGTTACTATCTTTAAGAGCATATCTGAGAAAATAGACCACATACTGTCTGCACATCCCTCGACTAACATCAACATCTGTGGTGACTTCAACGTCCATAACGTACAATGGCTGACCCACTCAAATAATACAGACGATGAGGGGAGGTTTTGTCATGATTTTGCCATTGCTTATGACCTCACTCAGATTGTTCGCGAGCCCACCCGTGTGCCGGATACACCCAGTGAATATGCAAGCCTCCTGGACCTTTTTCTCTCAACTTCCTCTGAGCTATGTTCATGTTCCGTTCATTCTCCTCTAGGATCCTCCGACCACTCCGTCGTATCAGTTAAGATAAAAACGAAATGTAAGAAGCCCCCAGACGTACCCCTCCACCGTACTGTATATCGATACTCTATGGCTGACTGGGACAGTTTCCGTACATCTATATCTGATTTACCTCTGCACTCCATGTTTTAAAAGGAAGTGTCCTCTATAGTATCAGATCTGATCGAATGGTTAATTGTAGGCATAGACCAAATCATACCATCTAAAAAATTCCAACAAAAACCTAACAGCCAGCCATAGTTCTCCCCAGAATGTGCTGCTGCTATCGCGCACAGAAATCACTTTTTCCATAGCTACCAACGTAATAGATGCACTGAAACTAAAGCTGCTTTCAGGACTGCCAGAAAACACTGTAAAAGAGTAATAAAAAATACAAGAGAGCTATATGCCCAGTCTGTTAAATCCAAGGAAGCTGATCAGCGCCTTGGTTTCAACCAGTTTTGGCAAATAACAAATAGGATCCTAAACAAAAGTGTACGTTCTATCCCAACCATTATCAATGGACCAGAAGTCATCTCGTCAGAGTCAGACAAAGCCAAACTATTTGCAAAGAACTTTACAGCTAATTCTACCATATGCGACGAAGGCCATCAACTCCCCATATTTCCTCCTATAACACAGAACAAGCTAGGTAACATACAAATATCCGTGCATGAGGTCGCCAAGCTCATCAAGAACCTAGATTCCAGTAAAGCAACTGGCCCTGATGGCATCCCAATTATAGTCTTAAAAAAGCTTCAACCAGAACTCGCTCCCATACTTACGAAACTATTTAGACCTCATCAGTCTGCCCTGTATTTAAGAATTCAGGTGATAAGTCATCTCCCTCTCAGTACAGACCAACAAGTCTCATAGAGAAATAGGCAACCACCTCTGCAGGAAAAACATTTTTAGTGACACACAATATGGTTTCCGCTCTGCAAGATCTACCGCAGATGTGCTGACGGTTATATCCCACAGGATTAGTGAATCTCTCGACAAAGGCTTTATTTCTAGGGCAATTGCTCTTGACATATCAAAGGCCTTCGACAAGGTATGGCATAAGGGTCTACTTCACAAGATTTTCAGCTACGGTATAACTGGAAATGTTTTCTCAATCATTAAATCATTTCTTCTTCGATAGGCTCATAAGAGTAGTGGTAGATGGACAAAAATCGGAGGCCTGCAATGTAAATGCTGGAGTCCCTCAGGGGTCAATTCTGGGCCCAACTCTCTTCCTGATCTACATCAATGACCTCCCTAAGCACATACTTAAATCATTCGTTGACATCTATGCTCATGACACGACCATCTACGGCAACACATCAAAGGCTGTAAATGACAAAGTTCTCTCTGATTCTCTCTCCTCTGATCTCGAGCGCGTGGTTCAGAGGGGGAAGATGTGGCTGGTTCCCTTTAATGCATCCAAAACCAAACTCCTATCCTTACATAATCAACGCTCTGATCCCCAGCTGGCATCAACTGGGATGGATAGCTCTCTTCTGGGTGAGGCCCCGTGTTTTGACAACCTTCTGGGTGGAACACGTACATCAAGTCTTTTTCCAAGGTCGTTGGAAAGTTGGTGGGACCCTTCTACCGCTCCAGAATATATCTCACTACTGATGCAATTCTCTACATATATAAAAGCCAAGTACGTCCAAGGATGGAATACTGTTGCCATATCTGGACAGGAGCTGCTAAAAACAGGATATCCTGCTTGGACAGAGTACAAAATAGACTTCGTGGCTTAGTCGGGGATGCCCTTTTCTCTACCCTGCAACCTTTCTCCCAGAGAAGAGAGGTTGAGAGCCTATCCTTTTATATCGTTATTTCCATGGCAGGTGCTCGTCTGAACTCAAATCTCTGGTCCCCCCTCGCCAATCTTTCACGAAAAATACCCGTCTAGCTGAATCCACTGTGAAAAATTTCCCCCACTCTTTATCTGTTCCTAAATCAAAACGTGGATTCCATGAACAAAGCTTCTTTCTTAGAACTACACGCCTGTGGAACTATGTTCCATCTGCCTGCTTCCCACCTGAATACAACTTCGATGTCTTCAAGTCCAACGTTAACATATTCCTAATGAACCACCCCTTTAAGTAAACACTGCATCAAATCTCCACACTAACGTAATGTACTTGCAATAACCCTTATCCCTGAGTGGCTTCCGGGCCTTGATAAGTGGTGATCACTGTGTAAAATAAAAGCCATGGGATCAAATTGATTCTGAAAAACAAAAGAACATATTTTTTACTCATTTTTTACTCATCTAAAAATTGTTACGAATTTTGTGGTGAAAAATTATTCAATAACTATACTTAAAACTAGATACATGAAACTTTATAACATTTTTTACAGATTATTTCTATCGCAAATATAAATAAAGATATATTTTTTAAAGTACACACGAACTTTTTGGCAGCCTGATATATATATTTTTTATGCCCCAAGGCGTCTCAAAAGTAAGAATTCTTGTATTTTAATTCCTGGAATAAAACATTGGAAATTAACGTAGAAATAGAAACGTTTATCATTAGAACGAGTGAAGTTTTATTCTCAAGAATTTGTTTTCTTATATAGTTACCAATATTATCAATGAACTTTTACCAGCTTTTTAGATGATTTGATTTTGAAAATTGAACGCGCATTGCTTCTCACATCTTCTTTGCCATATTGAAATCGAGTGAGCCAGTAACAGTTCTAACATCATCTGCATTATTTAATCTGGGGTTCTTTGGTTTGATAGTATCTCCATACCAGCTTGGGTGACAAGCCTCTGTACATAAACACCTTAGGCACTCCAGGGCGGTGTCAAGTAAACAGTCAAGTTCTCTCCGAATATATTCCACATTGTTACATTTACATGTGATCAAGTTAGGAATAAACAAGTTTTTATAGCCAGTTTTATATGAAAATATATGAATAATATACAACATAATATCGTTCTTCTGGCTACATCCCCTATTTCTCGCACTATTTCTCGGTGTCCCTCTACAGTTACGGGTTTACCAGTATTATTGTGATATATACATTTACGGATTTACCAGTATTATATATCTATATATATCTATATCTATCTATCTATCTATCTATCTATATATATATATATATATATACATATATATAAATATATATATATATATATATATATGCAACTTAGTACACTAACTTATTTATGTGTGATAC
Source organism: Euprymna scolopes (assembly GCF_053919585.1). Taxonomy (NCBI): domain Eukaryota; kingdom Metazoa; phylum Mollusca; class Cephalopoda; order Sepiida; family Sepiolidae; genus Euprymna; species Euprymna scolopes. Next base: position 130,223,700 of record NC_136491.1, read on the forward strand.
GCTATATCTCTCTATAGAAGATTTTTTATCTTCATATTTATGGACGTTGGTTTGTCTGCTACGATTAAGACTGCAATAAAATTTAAAAATTAACGCGTAGAAAAAAATCTATGAGTATTATATAGCATGCTTTTGTGCAGCCTTGTAAAAATCCCAGTAAATATGTCAGTCTGTGTTAGTTTTAAAAAGTAGTTTATTCCACGGGTAAATATACTTTGCGTTAACCTGAGTCAGACTGTTCAACTTCTCTGTCGGTTTTCACGCACAAAACGGAGTAAAATATCACAGACGCACCCAAACAATTGTCTTATTTTTTTAAATATAAAACATACTCTTACCTACTCCGAATTTTTTAGTTCTTTCAGAAGTCTACCTAAATGAACGCACTTTATATGACTTTTGTTGTGTTTACTAAATAAACTAAAGTAGGTTATGCATCAGAGGATATAAAAAAAGATAACGGAACGCGCCGTAAATTTATTAAGATACACTATGTTTATTTATTTTGTTTATGAGTAAACTATTATTTACATCGGATTGCTATTTGAATTCGAGTGGTTGCCGAAATATAGGCAGATGTCTTTAAAAATATGAAGAGTTTAGGTGTGATATGTTTTTACGATTCCTAAGAATTCTGAGCTGGCGTTTAGAGTACATGTGCGATCAATGAACGACGCAACGGCCATAAACCGGACGAGTTATCTGGAGATGTCTACGTCGACGAATGTCTTAAATTTCGATCTTCAGCATTGAAATTCGTTCAGAAGAAATATCGAGGAAAAAATATGTTTATACCAGGAGTGCGTGAGAAAGAAAAGCGAGAGAGAGAGAGAGAGAGAGAGAGTGGGAGAGAGCCAGAGAAAAGGAGAAAGAGAAAAATGGGCGAGAGAAAGGGAAAGGAAGTAAGAGAAAGTGATAGAGTAAGAGCGAGATCGATAGTAAGAGAGCGAGGAAAGAGTGAGTGAGGATAAAAAGTGCCAGAAAAGGTGAAAGAGAAAGAGGGGAGGCGAGATTAAGAGAGACAGTTGGGAAAATAGAGATATATGGAGGGAAAGAGAGAGAAACATATAAACAGATACAGAAAAAAGAAAGAGATTATGTGAGCGAGAGAACAGGGAACAGTGATGATTTGTTATTTTGCTGATTGCCGTTGACATGCAAACTAGAAAGAAGAATTGCCACGAGGATTACAAATCCTATCATATGCATTCAATCAAATGCATAAACTGCCAAAAGAAAAACGAATGATACATGAAAAATCAATTGAAATATGTCTATATTTACATCGACTCTAAGCATTAAATCACACATTTACTCATGCTGGTACAAGCTGGCACATCTTGAAAAGCTTACCACTCTAGCGAAATCATAAGTTTTTAAAACAAGGAGTTACTATGGTTTGTGTAGTGCACAACATCCACAATTCTAGATCATTTCCTCCCGTGGTTCTGGTAGAATACATTTATTTTTTATTGACTGAAGCGCTTCTATCAGGCAATACCGACGAAACTGTCAAGACAGTTTTGAACTTAACAGAGTGCTTCCCCATTTAAGGATGCTTGCTGGACTTCCTTATTTCCCGCTATTGTTTCACATCTTTCTGCGGTGCGAAAATAGTAAATACGCAGAAAATACTTTTGTATATATAACATTCTATTAAGAACAGTATACTTCCATATAATCTATATAAATAAGACAATAGACTTAATATATGTTCATTTGCATGTAGTTATTTAATCAATATAGTCTTAAACTACAGTTCGCATTACTCTGAACTACACAGGAAACGGTAATCATACGATAAGGAGTGTTTATAACTAGTAACATATTTGTATAGCTGAAGTGCGCATTCAGAAATATGTCCGCAAGTTGAAATTTAAAATATTCATTTTAATATGCCGACATATTTCTATTATTAATTTATTTATTGCGGACTATTATTCTCATCTTTTTATTAGTTGTTGATGAGAATAATAGTCCGCAATAAATAAATTAATATAAATAATACTCATTTCAATAATGAATTCCAATTAAAATGATATATATTATATTAGTTCTAATTAAAATAATATATGTTCTATTAGTTTTGCACATGCGCAAATAAATCATAGGCAAAAGTAGTTTAATTTAAAATAATTAATATTTAAGTTTTTTAAAAAGATATTGAAAAGTTAGGTATAGGTGACTATACCTGGAAAGAAAAGGGAAACCGTCTACGACTATAGGACGAAGTAAAAATTATAGACAAGGTGGAACGGTGGAGAGTAAGACGACTGAAAGAAGCAAATAAAATAAAAGTAACACATATGAGAAAACTATATTGTTTTGCACCAACCTAATATTATAATGCGGAGATTACTGTTCTGAAAAATATCTAAATTCTTACACACACGCGCAACCACACACATGCATATATATATATATATATATATATATATATATATATATATATATATATATATATACACACACTTCCTATAAATTCGTTTTTCTTTTGTGTGTATTAATATTCATATTAAAATCCCTCTTTTCTATTTATTTTAAAAGAAAATACAATTATCTTATATATGGGTTGTGGCATTGAATTCACTAGCAAAAGATCTAGCTAAATTGCATATTCTTTTAAACATTCATTTTAATTAATTCTCTGTTAGTGTTTTCGTTTTTTTATGGGATGATACTCTTTAGTTAATTAGTCGTGTAATTATATTCATGCAAATAATCTATATGATTTATACTTGCATAATATTTGCCTAAAAATCTTACACTAAACACAATTTTTTCCTTATATATTTATGTATACGTATATATTTTTGTTTAAGCTATAAAAGTGAACGGGTCTGTGTATCTGTGCGTCTGTGTGTCTTTGTGTGTACATTTCTCTACGCAATAACACTTTAATTTTAAGTCTACAGACTCGAAATTAGATATACAGGGTACTGATGTTTGCGAAAATCTTTGTGGTCGGTTTTCGGCCAGAAATGTGGCTGTTCAAAGTTCACCGATTTGACCTTTGAGAACTCTACCAAACTCCTCCGACAATTTAAGCACTAGAAATTTTATATATAGATTCCTTGGACATGGATCTAACTTAATAACCTGATTTGAGCCCCAAACAATACATTTTAAGGGGATATAATAAGGGGCACAGTTAAAAATATAATTGACCTCTCCGTTCTTTACAAATTACTCAGACAATTTCTGGTCTAAATATTTTAAATTTGACATAAAGGGTATTCAGAGATAAGGTAAGCTTTTTAATCGGTTTGGATCGGAAATTTTTAATTACCAATATGTAAATGCACGTATGTATATATATGTATGCTTGCATGTCTGCCTTAAACTTTTGACAGAGGCGACGGATTTTAACAAGATCAGTATCGTTTTGAAGTTCGACCTTTCATACGACAAATATCGAAAAATTGGCTAAGAACATTAATTCCTTAACCTTCAACTGGGCCATTTTCTGCAGTGGGAGTCGCTTTTTTCACCGATATTTTTGAAATCCATCCTCTCCTTTCCTTGTTTAGCCTTAATTTAAATATAAGTCACTCCCGGTTTGGCGGTAGTCTTTACAGGAAAGACGTCAGTTTTTTTCTAGTTCTTTTCATCCTTCGCGGTACGGTTCTAGCCTGCCTTCCTACTACCACTTTTTTATTATCAACAGACACATCTAAACACCCGGGCAAGGCCTTCCTGAAATGCTAGTATATTTATAAAAGAGAACGGGTCAGTGTGTGTGTCTGTGTGTTTGTTTGTGTGTGTGTACATTTCCCTACGCACTAACTCTGCCAATTTTGAGTCTACAGAATCAAAATTTGATATACAGTGTACTGGGATTTGGGAAAATCTTTGTAATATGTTTACGGCCAAAAAATTGGCTGTTAAGGGGTCAAACTTCAACGAGTTGACATTTGAGAACTCTACTAAACTCTTCCGACAATTTTGGGTCTAAACACTTGAAATTATATATATATATATAGGGTCCTTGGACAAAGATTACACTTAATAACTTAATTTGAGCCCAAAAAATAAAAATTAAGGGGTTATAATAGGGGTCAAAGCTAAAAATAATTGACCTCTGCGGTCTATGCCAATTTACTCAGACAATTTCTGGTCTAAACATTTGAAAATTTACATAAAGTGTATCCAAAGATAGGGGAAGCTTTTTATTCGGTTTTGATCAAAAATTTTTAGTTAACAATATAGAAATGTATGTATGTATGTATGTATTTTTGCATTCCTGCGTAAAACCTTCGACACAGCGACAGATTTTACCGACATTAGCATTGTTTTGAAGTTTGACATTTCAGACGACAAAAATCGAAAATTGGCTAAAAAGATTAATATCTTAACATTCAACTGGGTACAGGGAGGAGTCGATTTTTTCGCCGATATTTTTGAAAGTCATCCTCGCCTTTCGATTGCCTAGCCTTAATTAAAACCTGCGTCACTCCCGTTTTGACGGTGGTCGTAACAGCAAAGACATCAGGTTTTTTACCCCGTTACTTTCCTCCTTCGCCGTATGGGTTCGAGCCTGCCTTCTTACTTCAACTTTTCTTTTGCTCAACAGACACATCCAAAATCACAGACAACGCCGTGCTGAAATGCTAGTATATCTATAATATCTGTCAATTTTAAGTTTGCAGACTCGAAATTTGATATGCAGGGTACTGAGATTTGGGAACATCTTTGTAATCCAATGTCGGGAAGAACATTTGCTGTTTAGTACTCAAACTTCAACGAGTTGACATTGTAGAACTCTAACTTAATAACTGTATTTGAGTTCAAAACAAGCAGTTTTAGGGATCATAATAGAGGTAAAAGTTTTTTTTTTAATTGACCCCTGCGGTCTCTACTAAATTACTCAGACAATGTCTGGTCAAATCATTTGAAATCTTACATAAAGGGTATTCAGAAATATGGCAAGTATTTCAATCATGTGCCGAAAATTTGAGCTTCGAAATATATAAATGTGTGCATGTATGCTTGCATGTGTGCTTGCATGTCTGCCTAAAACTTGACAGAGGCGACGGATTTTACGAAGAGCAATGGTGTTTGGAAGCTCGACTCTTAAGACGACAAATATCGAAATATTGGCTTAAAACATTAATTTCTTCACCCTCAACTGGACACATTTCTACTGGGAGGTGTCGCTTTTTTCGCCGATATTTTCGAAAGTCATCCCCTCTTTTCGATTGTCTAGCCTTAATTTAAACCTACGTCACTTCCGGCTTGACGGTGATTTTTACAGGAAAGACGTCACGTTTTTTCCGTTCATTTCCTCCTTCGCTGTACGGGTTCGAGGCTGCCTTCTTACTACCACTTTTTGCGCAACATACACCACCAAACACCCGGGTTACGCCGGGCTGAAATGCTAGTATCTCTACAAAAGTGAACGTGTCCATGTGTCTTTCTGTGCAATGCAATAACTCTGTCAATTTGAAGTATAAAGACTCGAAATTTGATATACAGAATACTATTCCGTGGGAAAATCTTTGTAATCGGTTTTCGGCCAGAAATTTGGCTGTTAAGGGGTCAAAGTTCAAGGAGTTGACCTTTGAGAACTCTACCAAACTCCTCCGACAATTTTGGGTCTAAACACTTAAAATTTTGGATACAGGTTCGTTGGACAAAGATCTAACTTAATAACTTGATTTGAGTCCAAAACAATAAATGTTAAGGGATCGAAATATGGGTCAAATTTTAAAAGAAATTACCTCTGCGGTCTCTACCAATTTACTCAATTTCTGGTCTAAACATTTGAAATTTTACATAAACAGTATTCAGAGATAGGGCAAGCTTTTTAATCGGTTTGGGTCGAGAAACTTTAGTTACGAATATATATAAGTATGTATGTAAGTTTACATGTCTGTCTAAAACTTTTAGCAGAGGAAACAAATTTTACCAGGATTAGTATTGTTTTGAAGGGCGACCTTTCAGACGACAGATATCGAAAACTTGGTTAAAAACATTAATATCTTCACCTTCAACTTGGCACTTTTACTACAGGGGGAGAGCCACGATTTTCGCGGATATTTTTGAAACTCATCCTCTCCTTTCGATTGTCTCGCCTTAATTAAAATTACATCACTTCCGGTTTGGCGGTGGTCGTAACAGCAAAGACGACAGGTTTTCCCCCTTGCTTTTCCTTCTTCGCGGTAGGGGTTCGAGCCTGCCTTCTTATTACCCCCCCCCCACTTTTTTGCTCAACATACACATCCAAACACCCGGGCCACGCCGGCCTGAAATGCTACTATATCTATAAAAAATGAAAGCGTCTGTCTGTCTCTGCAAGTTTCTGTGTGTCTGTGTGCATTTCCCTACCACATAACTCTGCTAAATTTCAGTCTACAGATTTGAAATTTGATATACAAAGTTCTGAGGTTTGAGAAAATATTTGTAATCAGTTTACGGTCAGATATTTAGCTGCTAAGGGGTCAAAGTTCAACGATGTTACTTTTGAGAACTCTACCACACTCTTCCGCCAATTTTGGGAATAAACAATGAAAAGTTTAGATATATGTTCCCTGGACATGGATCTAACTTAATATTCTTATTTGAGCATAAAACAATAAATGTTCAGGCGTTGAAGTTAAAAAAATTACACATTTTTTTCTCAACACACACCTCCAAACACACGGACAACGGCAGGCTGAAATGCTAGTATATATAAATATATATATATATATATATATATATATATATATATATATATATATATATAAGGGACATTGTCTGTGTATGTGTACATGTGCGTTTGTTCTCTATCAACACTTACACGTCTTCGCCGATGTTTATGCACTTTATTTTCTTGGCAGTGTTCTCATATACGATTTATATCGGAATGCCATTCGATAAGTACCGATAATCAAAACAAAATCTATAAAAGAAGCGACAGGCGATTTCGCGTTGAGTTCATCCCCTATAAGACTAACATAACTAGTGCATCTAAAAAGTTATATTAGTGCAGAAGCAGCAAGGCTTGACATATTAAATAAGTAGTTTTTTATCTGACAGGGTTGCCTTGTGACCTTGAACACGTGGTCTTACACGCCCTTGACCCCTGATCGCGTCCCAGTTATGATCTGCATCCTGGTCGGTACAGTTATAATATGTCGATTGGGCAACCAGGTCTGCCAACCGTTAGTACGTCGCGTCACCCAGTGAGTTCTTCATTAAGGCGTTGGGGATTCTTCTCGGATGCTCGGTCCTCAAGGCCTGGTCTCCGTGGATCGTCTAGTTATTCTGGGTGTTCATTGACGGATACGGTGTCACAAATGGCAAATAAAGAAATATCCACATATAGGGATCAACGCACATCAGCAACAAAACTTCGGAGGTTGGTTAATATTATATATATTTCAGAAATTCATAAAAGAAGTATTTACAGCATATACATATAGTTGGCAATTAATTCAAGCAAGCAGTTAGTTCTACAACTGAGCTTATATTGTTGAAATACCTGGTCGGTATCGCGGACTTTGCGTAATTCTCGTTAAGTGATCGACGCGTTATAAGCGTTGAGTTATCAGGCAACAAGCGAGGGGGAGAGAGAGGAGAGCTGATTCTGCCGAGACTTAGCTCTCTTTGACTCTGATTCCGGACTCTCTCTTCTTCTGACTTCTGTTCTTACTTAATCTCTGATTTTTCATTTCTTTTATAATACAATTATGGAATGATGACGACACCCATGTTCGTCATCGACCAATCAAATTGCTTGATTATAATTCGACGGGGCCTTTTCTCATTGGTTGATTATACTTCGACGGGCCCTTTTTCATTGGTCCATTTCCAAAATTGGATTGACTCCTCCTTTAATTAACGCCCAACTTACACGTTGTATTATTTAACTCCTCCCTGGCTTACTAATGGAATTTTTCCATACCCAGGAAAATTATTTTTCCTTTGACTTAAAGCAAATCACGCGATTTTATTTGTTTTAAAATTATCTATTGATCTCATTTTTCGCTTTGATAATTCAAAGGAATTTTAGTTTATCTTTGAATTAAGTTCTGGTTGTCGGTCATTCTATTATATCAGATATTTTGTTTACGTCAAAAGACCAAGAATGCATTTGTCGCTTTGAACTTATCGGACAACACATTTTCCCATCCGAGCCAAAATATTCCATAACTTCAATTTTCGTTCGACCTGATTCACAAAATGACAATTCACGATACGTTATATTATTGTTTTGAAATTTCGGACAATTCATTTTTTTCCTATTCTTTGTTCTAAACATAATGCCGAGTCATTGCGTGTGTTTCTCTCAGATCAAAAACAACCGGACTTTTCAATTGTCAAACTCACAGGTCAACTTGGCTCATAGTTTTGCCAATTGCGGGTGTAAAATCCCCACCCCTCCGGCTCCTGTACAACTATGATTTCGGCCCTTGTAGATCAAACGCCTGTGTATTTTGGCTAAAATATTTTATGCATTCTTTTTCGCTTTTGAAGTCTAGAATGTGATTTAACCTTTCGCTACAAAGGCACTCTTGCCGCCGCCATCTCAACAACAGTCTTAGCTCAGAATTTATTCACAAAAAAAAATTAATAATAATGTTTATTCCTTCAACCCGATCATCGTCCGGGAACAAAAAAATACTTTTAACCAAAAGAAACGTCACATCAATCCTACACGTCTGATGTGGCCTCTCTTTAGTGTTACAGCCTTCGAAATCAATGGTTATGTTTAACTCACAACTGTGCCATGATACTATATTTTTTCATTTTAACTTAAATTAAACTCATTGTCATTGCACAAACAGTAGGGTCTGATTTTTTTTTACATAGGAGTCACCACTTTTCCAGACCCAGAGTCCACGCGAGGATAAGGGTAAAGAGTGTACAGTAGTCAATTGAATATGATAAGAGTCGTTAGTAATGGAAATTCGGTAAATTTGTTAACTTAAGTGGAACGGCTCATCAAGAACTTGTTTACGTTGGACTTGAAGACAATCAGATTGTATTCAGCTGGAAAGCAGGGAAACGGAAGACAGTTCTACAGGCTTGCACTTCTAAGACAGAAGCTTTGTTCATGCAATCTACATTTAGGTTTAGGCACAGAATAGTAGGTTCTCTGTATATTACATGGGCGTGTTCGAATAAATGTTTTACTACAGAGCACCATTGTACAATGACATATAGGGTTTGCATTCCAAACTAAATTAAAAAAGAACAGTAAGTTATTTACTATGCAATGTAAAATAAATGTATTGTGAACTAAGTTATTGAAGGGAAATGTATGAAACTCCTCCCGGTGCACCGCTGTAGGGCAAATCTATAACAGTCAATTAATTAGTTTGACTTAAAAAATGACTATTTCACTGATTGCGATCCCATAACATATGGAAGAGTGAAACATTCGTTGATCATCATTCACTACCGAGCAACGTCGGGTGTCTTTGCTAGTACAACTAACACTTTTATACAAGATAGCATCACAAGTGCATTTGACGCGTTTTATCACCGCACAAGCAGAAAAGTCCAGCCTATAAAATCAACTGTATATTCTTTTATAAGAAAGGGGCATGTTAGAAAAAATGTGTTAGAGCACAATTGAATCATAATACTTGACTTTTGCACGTTTAACTTTAGTTCAAGAGATTAAGAAAAAAAGTTTCATACGAGGAGCGTGCAATAAGTAATGCCCCTGACCCACTTCCAGTTGGCTGATCTAGCTGAAATTTGGCATGTGTAATGATTCCTAGGCCTACGGGTGATGTAGCAAATTACAGCTCCGAACTTATTGTGGTTTCTGTTTTACAGGTGTTTGAACTGAGTCAGGTGTGAAATGGAGCCTGTTGAATATCGAACAGTGATCATGTTATCGTATTTGAAAGGAGGCACATCACAGGACACTTTGGATGAAATGAAAGAAACTTATGGTGATAATGCCCCATCATATTACCTTGTAAAACGCTGGCATCATGAATTCAAACATGCCCGGAAGTCTGTGGAAACAGCTCCCAGACCTAGTCGCCCTCCTTCTGCCATTGGTGAGGCATCTGTCCGTCAATTGAGGCTGCCATTTTGGAAGATCTGCGCAGTACTATTCGCCAAAAAGCCCAAGATGTCAAGATATGTACAGGGTCTCTGGAAACTTTCATTCCTGGCCATTTGCATATGCATAAGGTGTCTGCCAGATGGATTCCCCGGTTTCTCACACCATTTCAGAAGCGAGAACACGTCGAGTGCTCGAGGATGAATTTGGAGATGTGCCAAGAAGATCAGTCTAATTTTTCTCAAAATATTGATTATACAGGATGAAACCTGGGTCCATCACTATGATCCAGTGACCAAAGCCTAGTCAATGCAGTGGAAGCACTTGGACTCACAACCTTCAACGAAGGGAAGCTTGCAGCCCTCCGCTGGTAAGGTCATGCTTACAGTCTTCTGGGACCAGGACGGAGTAGTGATGACAGACTTCCTGGCAAAGGGTACCATAATTACACGAGCCTATTATGCTTCACTTTTGAGGAAATTAAGGGAAGCTATCAAAGTCCAGAGGCGGGGCAAGATCAGCAAAGGTACCCTCTTCCTGTGGGACAATGATCCGGTTCACAACTCGCATGTCGCCAGATCAGAAGCACAGGCGTGTGGTCATGAAATTTCACCCCGTCCTCCCTACTCTCCGGACCTTGCATCCTCTGACTTTCGCCTCTTCCCAGCCATGAAGTTGTTTTTTAAAGGAACCTGTTTCCCAGATGATGCAGCCTTGATTTCACGTCGTGGTTGGAAGACCAACCTTGGATGCTCTAAGAAAAACGCTCCCCAGAGCTGCAGCAAACAATGAGATGAATGCATAACTCTGGGTAGTATCTATGTAGAAAAAGACTAATAACTGTGCCAAGTTTCGTTTCTCTACTCCTATGGAAAGTGTGGCTTGGGACTTGCTTATTGCACGCCCCTCGTAAAATCAACATTTGGTTATTGGGGTGCGTTCGGAATAAATGAATAACGTCGGATTTTCCTGCTACTATATATATATATATATATATATATATACATATATATATATATATATATATAAATGTGATGATATACTGTAGGTAGTATTTCCATTAGCCGATGTATCTGACATTTTTTTTTGCTATATGTGTATTATTTCTTTTTGTTACATAATATGAAAGTAAAAAGAAACATTATTTGGAAATAAGTAACAAAAGAATTAAGTTTGTACTAATTTCTGCCGGGCAACATCATGTATATTCTCTCTACTTCAACGCTTAATTTGAAACCAATAACAGTGTTAAATACTAGACGGAAAGACATGAAGTTATTTTCGTCTGTTATATATATATATATATATATATATATATATATATATATATATATATATATATATATATCTTGATTCTAAATTACACCCAACGTGACAGAACATGTTGGACAATGGTGGGGTAAGTTATCATGGCTGTCAACTGTTGAGACGAATTGTTAGAGAAGAGGACGTCTGCCAAGTTGGTCTTTCATTAATTCTGTTGTTAAGACAAGCACTCTCAAGTCCATCTCATTGGCGCTAGTCCGCATCAAAGTCAAGAAATTTAGTCTACCACGAACAATAGCCGGTCATCTTCGGCCTAACGTCTGAGGTGAGCCGTCAACATGATTACCACTCTTTGTGCCTGGCGTTGGCAGACTGGCATGCATTTAGAGTGTTTAAGCGTGAAATAAATGCCATAGACTGATGGTCGATTATGGTCCTTGGCGACATCAGCAAAAGTAATAACGGAAAAGCTGGGCGGTACAAAAGACTTTTAATATATACTCAGAGAAAGCAAAACATCCTTTAACGAGTGTGTGAATTCATTAATTGTACATTAGTTTTATGCGTCATAAAATTACGATTAACAATTGTTCATGAATTGTTGTAGCACGATTATTTATTACGATATATATATATATGTATATATATATATATACATATTAAGGGAGACAGGGGGGAGTAAACCGGAAGTCTAGAATGCAAAGTTTAAGTAATGAATTAATACTTTAAAAGAATAGTGCTCATGGTACTGTAGATATATAATAAGCTCTATAGGTATATTAATCATAGAGCTACGTCTTTTAATACTTAAGGTAAAGATTTATACTTGTAAATTAGGAATTATTTCGTTTTGTTTTTCCATTTGACACAGATTCATAATTTACAATAATTAATCCGTATTCGCCATATATATGTATATATATATATATATACATACATACATATACATATATATATATACATATATATATACATATATATATATATATAGATAGATATATAGATATATATACAAGCAGAAGTAACCCTCGTTGACTGGATCCAAAAGCAGCCTACAGAAAATGGACTGTGATGGATGAAAGTATGATAGGTTATGAAAAAGATGGGTTGTAAACAGATAGGTTTTTATACTCAAAAACTTTACCCTAAGAAAAATATGATGAAATTAAAGATAATTTTTGCGAAAATATATGTTTTATATCAACTTTGTTTCCATTCGTAGCCAAGATTGACCAACCAATTTATGTTTCCTTACAAAATGTTATATACATATATATATATATATATATATATATATATATATATATATATATATATATATACAATAAATAAATGTTACCATAGTCAATAAAAGTTACTTTTATGGTAGAAAAGTTCATTGCTTTGTATTTTTACGTAGTTTGCAAAAAAAACTAAATTTTTTTTAAGTTCAGGAACTGGTTTAAAAAAAATCAAAATGGCAGTGATTTTGAAATGGAAAGCCCCGTTTTCAATTTAAAGGAGGGCCACCTGAGCATTCTGTGTTAACAATTTAAGAGAGTTTCGTCAACGTAAGGAATATTTATAAACATATTTTAATGTTTTCGTTATTTTGTGCTTGAGGAAAATTCAATTATGGCATGTGTAGTTCATATAAAAATTCATTTAAGTAGTTATCGCCTCAAATTTCGTTTTAACTTTGGTTCGCTGAAATTATTTCAAGTAAAGAGCATTAAACATTATTTACAAGTAAAGAGCATTAAACACTATTTCAAAACAAAAAAATAACATGAACTAATCTTTTATTGACGATGGTAATATTTATTTCTTGAATATTTATTTTTCGGGTAGTCGTTTGTTGGCTTTTCTGCTAAACACTCTAACTAAATAATATCGACGAAAAACTAAAAACAAAGAAACAAAAACAGTTTTGTAAAATAATGAAGCTTTACTTACTTTAGCAAAATGACCCGAAAAAATAAAATGGGATATTAAAAAAGTAAACACGAAATTACTTTACTTTTTTAAAGCAAAGAATCGATATAAATATAAATAAGAAGAAAATGGCGCCTTTTTCAAGCAGAACGGCTTCATTTCAGTTTTACAGTATTGAACGGTGTAGTATTGCGCTGTCGGATTCAGAGTTGTACTATTGTAATGTAAAAAACACGCAAAAAGGGTTGTAATCAACTTAATTCCTTCTAGTACACTGACAAAAAATTTTTAAGCAGATATATAAATAAAAATAAAAAGGTTGTGTAAATGTTTTTAAAAAGACACGTAATCACTTGAACAGGATGTTTCTTCTTTTGACACGATAACAAGTAAAGTTCTTATTTTTTATTATTTATCTATTTATCTATTTTCGAAAGAGTGCCACGTGCAAGTGGAGAAGGAAAATAACAGAGTTATGCAAATTTTTTGTGGAGAATTGTCTAAAGTTCCGACTTTTTTTTGCTTTCACTTTAATAAGAACGTGAATTTATGAAGTGGCTTCATTCGACAGAATATGATTCCACTAAAGAAATAAATAAAAGCTAATGTGAATAAAGATGAAAGTAAAGGTGTTATTGTAGACCCTCATCCCTTTTAAAAACCCTTGTTAAACTTTGTGACATATTTACATTCTATGGAGATCAGGCGCGAACGAACACCCAATAATTTTATTATACCATATTTCTTCAAACGAAAACATAATTATCAAAATATTCTGACACACAGTCTTTCTTAAAGTTCGTGCCATATTTCCGTAGAGAACCGGCGCGAACGCAGACCCCATAATTTTATTATACCATCTCTATTTAAGTTGAAACATACTAATCAAAGTATTCTTATGTACATTAATATCCAAAACATTTGTAAACGTTTTCTTTTTCATTTTTTATTTCCATACTTTTGGGGCAAGGCGCGAACGCAGACACAACAGTTTTTATGAACTATCGTTCTGCCAGATCAAACATACCCATTCCAGATCCTCGATACATCTTCTATTATTATATGTAATCAGATTTTTAAAATAGTCAACCATATAGGAGCATGTTCGTGACCAGACACACACACACACATTCAGCTTTCTATTATATATATATATATATATATATATATATATATATAAATATATATATATATATATATAAATCTGAACGTCTGTGTGTGTGAACGTCTGTTTGTGTGAACGTCTGTGTGTGTCTGTGACCAGACGCACACACACATTCAGCTTTATATATATATATATATATATATATATATATATATATATATATATATATATATATATATATAAAGCTGAACGCCTGTGTGCGTGTGTGTCTGGTCACGAATAGGCTCCTATATTGTTGACTATTATAGAAAACTTATCGCATATAATAATAGAAGGTGTCTCGAGACATAGGAATGGGTATGTTAGATCTGGCATAATGATGATTCCTTACAATTGTTGGGTCTGCATACGCGCCTGGTCAACAAAGTATGGAAATAAAAAATGTAAATTAAAAAAAAAAGCGTTTACAAGTGTTTTTGCTAGAGACGTATATAATAATACTTGGATAAGCATGTTTTAACTTAAATAGGGATAGTATAATAAAATTGGGGGGGGGTCTTCGTTCGCGCCTGTACTCCATAGAATGGAAATAGGCACAACATTTAATAAAGACATTTCATATCTATCTGCGTAAGTATACTTTGGTAATTATGTTTCAGTTTGAAGAAATATGGTATAATAAAATTATGGGGTGTTCGTTCGCTCCTGACCTCCATAGAATGGAAATATCTCACAAAGTTTAACAAGATTTTTCAATATAGATCCACAGAATATTGTGATAAGATTTTCAGTGTGAACAGGCATGGTATAATAAATGATGGGGTTATCTATTTTTTTTTTTTTACTTTCATCATATTTTGCTTAGGTTTTGATACCCCAAAATTCGAAGCTATCTCCTTGCAACTTTAATAAATCAGAGTCCATTTTCTGTAGGCTGTTTTAGAACCCAGTAAACGACGGGTACTGTTGCTAGTATATATATATATATATATATATATATATATATATATATATATATATATATATAATCCTATGCATGCATTATGTTCGCTGTTTTCCGGATCTTCTATATAGTTAGGCATGTGTCGTGTGTTCAACTGATATTAGATACGCAATCAATAGATTAAAATGAAGCAAACCAGAACATATTATTGACCTAATAATATATAATCAGAATCATAATTATAGAAATAATTATGTCAGCCCAAATAGAACTTGGTTCTTATTGGTTAAGTGGAACAAAACCAAAGTTTGTATTTTATTATTTGCCAAACATCTTATGTATTCTTACAAATGTTTCATGCACAAATAATGTATAACTCAGCAATATTTTGATAAGTACGCTTTCTGAAATAATTAATGATTTGTCAGTATGTTTACATAGTGACATTTTTGAGGGGGTACAAAAATTATAATTTCATTGATGGGGTACAAAAAAAATATAATTTCATTTTTGAGGGGGTATTTTCAATCTAGATATAATTTGTTTTCTAATCATATAAACGGTTTATATGTTTTCTTTAATCTATTTTACTTAAAATTATGATAAACGAATAGTGATATTTTATCTATATGTTTTCCATATAAAATATACGCCACAAGTACGTACGGTTACATCCACAAAATACTATTAAAATTTGGAATGGGGAGTGCAAGAAACCTTCTACACAGGTCGAAAAGGGTATTAATAAAATATACACACGGAATCAGAAATAATAAATGATAAATTATACCGGGAAATTATAGGTAGTCTTGTATATTTAATGACTGCGACCAGACCCGGCATATGCTGTACAGTAACAAAACTGTAACAAAAATTATCACGAACGGCAATGAAGGATTTAAACAGAGCTAAACAAGTCCTGCGTTATTTAAAAGGAATTAAAGAACGGGTGTTAGTATTTAGAAAATCAAAAACTCCCCTAAAATTAGAAGGATTTTCGGATTCAGATTGGGGGAACGACGAAAGTCGAAAAAGTATATCTGGATATTGTTTCAGACTCTCAGAAAATGGGTCTATTATTTCATGGACATCTAAAAAGCAACAGATTATATCTTTCTCTACGTGTGAAGCAGAATTTATCGCGATCACGCACACGTCACAGCAAGCACTTTACCTTAAAAATATCCTAAAGACTATTTTAGAGCCAGAATTAACTAAAATTCCCGTAGTAATTAATTGTGATAATCAAGCCAGTATAGACTTAGCACAGAACAGGATAATCAACCAAAGATCTAAACACATTGATATGAAATACTATTTCATAAAAAACGCGGTAAAAAAAGAAATCGATTATTTTGAATGACATATCATCAGAGCAAAATATTGCTGATGTATTCACGAAACCCGCAACAAAAATAAATAAAGTTAAAGCGTCTTTCTTCAAACCTTGTTGGGCGATTCGACTGAATAATTTTTTCAGGAAGCTGTATGTATGTATATAAATTTCTATATAACAAAAAAATAAGTCCTGAATAAGACGTTAAACTGTATCAATTTTGTTTGTATTAACACTTTAACCTACTAATGTGTAATTAATACTTTTGTTGAAATAAAAAAAAAAATTCAAGTCACTTTTTTAAAACCTTTTCTTTGTAAATTTACTTTTGACAAATAGTTTTTTGCGTCATTTTTTTTTTTTTGCAAACATTTTCTGTGCGAGCTTTCTTTTCGACAAATACGTTTTGCATACTGATTTTAAGGCGCGCATAAATTTCAACTGATATTTTTGTGCACATTAGTTTTCATTCTTATTTTTCAAAAATGACCTATTTTTGCATTTGTTTAATTAACAAAAAAAATCAACAAAAAACTCATTAAAGGGGTACATATTGCATTATGTACTCGTTTAATTAGAGGGTTTTTTTCTTTCCTTTCTCGTACGCACTTATGGCGGTAGCCTATATACGCAACAAATGGTTTAACAAAACACGATCTAAAACTCCATATGAATCTTTCTGTGGTAAAAAAACAACACATATATGCATTCTGCTTAATTTTTTTTTTTTTACCACAGAAAGGTGCATATGGAGTTTTAGATAGTGTTTTGTTAAAGCTCCTGTTGCGTATATAGGATGTCCGTATCAGTGCGTACGTCCATTTAAAATGTGGAGAGCTCTGTTAGCGAACATACATTTTTATTTTCGTGTACGTTTAATTTTAAAGACGAAAACCCGTCATATGAAGAGTATGAAATTATATTTCCTCAAATTATTAAAACAAACGAAGACAACAAAAATGACGGAGACAAGAGTATCCATGATGATGATGATGATGATGATGATGATGAAATATATCCCAAAAGAAATAGAAGGCGACCCAATATTTTTGTGGTCGACAATATAAAAGATTATAAGATCGACTATTGCTATTCAATGGAAAATGCGCCAAAAAGCTTTAACGAAGCAATTAATTCAGAACATTGTGATGAATGGAAAATTTCCATGAAAACAGAAATAGATGCTTTAACCGAAAATGACACCTAATCGGTAGTGCCTCTTCCAAGAGATAAACATATTATTTCTACAAGATGGGTATTTACAAAAAAGACTACAGCATCACGCGTTGAACAGCACAAAGCTAGATTTGTTGCTAAAGGATACTCTCAGATTTCCGGTATAGAATATTTTCTACGTTTTCACCGACCACAAACCTAACGACAATCAGAATTTTACTGCAAATCGGCTCGCAATATGACCTAAACATCCCTCAAATGGTCGTAAAAAATGCTTATTTGAATGCCTCAATAGACTTGAAATGTTTATTAAACCTCCCGAAAGATTTAATATGAAAAATTGAAAATAGCGTGTGGCAACTGAATAAGTCATTATATGGTCTAAACAAGAGTGCTCAATGTTGTAATACAGTATTTCATGATTAAACAACAATTTAGACAATGCGCTTCAGACCCCTGTATATATACCCACAGAGATGATAAACTACTGATTTTGGTTTTTTGGGTCGATGATATTATAATCGCATAATGTGGACCGATGTTAAGAACAAATTAAGTAAAATATTTAAAATGATTGATCTTGGCAAAATATCCTGGCTTTTGGGGATAGAATTTATTCAAAGCAAAGGACTTATTACGATGTATCAATCGAGATACACCGTTTCTGTATTCTAGAAAACGCTCTTTTAATCCCAACATTTAAACAAAATATATTTTCTGTACAAGCTGACACTAAACAAGGTGCAAATATAAACTTTAGCCCCAATAAATCAAAACTGGTATACCCGAATGGACCTGTATACGACATTAAAGAAAATGGAAGACTATATAATATAAATAGTGTAATCCCATCGAAAATCGCCTGCTATGATCTACAGACATGGCATAAAATTCTTGGACATTGCAATATTCCTGATATCAAAAAGTTGCCGACTGTAGTTGATGGAATAAAAATACAAACATAAAAAAACATCAACTGCGACGTCTGTACGCAAGGGAAAATGACAAAATATCAAGACAAGATACTAGACAAGAAGGCCAAAAAAATCCTATCAATGGTGTATTGTGACCTGAACGGTTCCGTGGAACCGATGGCCAGAGAACATTATAGATATGTGTTGAATTTTGTAGATGACCATTCAGATTTAATAATGGTTTACTTTTTAAAGAATAAATCTGATACCTTGCTAGCAACTAAAAAATATTTAGGCGATATGGCACTCTACGGTGAAGTAAAGTGTATTCGCTCTGACACCGGTACGGAATTCACCAATAAAAACTTTGAACTTTTACTAATTAACCATCATATCAAACATGAAAAATCAGTTCCTAGATCGCCACACCAAAACGGCACTACTGAAAGAGCGTGGCGGTCACTTTTTGAAATGGCTACTCATTGAATCAAAACTCCCCAAAAACTTCTGGACGTACGCACTTATGGCGGCAGCCTGTATACGCAACAGGTGCTTTAACAAAACACTATCTAAAACTCCATATAAATATTTCTGTAGTAAAAAAGCAAATTTAAGCAGAATGCATATATTTGGTTCAACTCGCTTCGCATATATAGATAAAAAGAGTAAATTGAATATTAAAGCCGACAGAGGTATATTTCTTGGATCCGATAAAAACAGTCCAGCCAATTTAGTATTTTTCCACAGAAAAATAAAAAGAATTCGATGTGTAAAATGCACAGACACGTTTAATATTTATGAAGCAATTCTGGTTTCTGATTGGTTGTTAGCAGAACGTGAATTAATTCGACTCGTCAGTTCCTAGCAGCATCGTTTATAAATAGAATCGCCCGACTGTGTGGGATCATACCCTATTATGAATCAGTTCCTATTGCTGTTGTTGTTGCTGTTATTGCCGTTGTTGTTATCCAATCGGACTTTTTGGGGAACTATTTCCTCTTGTCTTTACGGCTCAACTATGGCTGCTGCTGCTAGCCAGATACCCGAGGACCCCACAAAGTCAACTGTGGACACGGAAGAGGCTTCTCCAAACAACTGGAGTGAGCGGCCTAAAATTGAAATTAATGTCGATCAGTTTATTGAAAAGGTTAAACAATGTCTCCATTTAGTAACTGAGAAAGGCCTAATTGTAGATCTGCCAAAATTGGAAGAAATTCGGAAGCGTCCTTTAACATTCTTTGCTGTAGACAAGAAAACAAAAAAAAAGTTATTAGAGCTTCAGCGGCCATTATTAATACGCTCTTAGCTACCACTGGATACAGACCGCAAAGACTAATTAAGTGTAAAGAGTATAACACATGAGGCGCACTTTTTAACTCGGATCAAGACTGCATAACACTTTCGCAACAAGAAATCATCACTACGAACTACATTTTGAGATATGAATATATGGGCAAACGTCTAACAACAGTGTGCATATTCCATGTTCCGCATTACGTAAATGGTGGACACTTATGCGCATTCCTACTAAAATACGGAGAAATAGTATCCGTATCCTGTGACGAATTCAATGAAACTTGGTCATTAGGCATCCTTTTAGATAAAGAAAACCTCGCCAACATCCCTTCTTTTTTGGAAGTTGGTGAAGAGAAATTACCAATCATCGTAGCAGGAAGGCGCCCAACATGCTGGCGCTGCGGAGAAATAGGTCACTTAACTTCCGAATGCCAACTTTAAAAGCCTACACCTAACCCCCAAACCAGAGTGGGGCAGAATTGGGGGATCAACCTTGTAACAAAAGACCCCCTCACCCTTCCAGACGAGTCACCCAAAGAACGAGAACCCTGGCAGATAGTAATTGGTAAAAAAAAACTCCTGGTCGACTATCCCTGGAACAAAGTAGAAAAAGACCCTGGCAGAGACACGTATGTGGAAATTGTCAATTTGAAAAAGAAAAGACTTGATGCTCAAAAAAAAACCCAAATCTCCCCTTAAACTTCAGAACCCTTCACCTAAATTGAGCCTTAAAACAAACCTCAACCCTATCACGAAGTCTCCCACAAAATCTAAAACCAGCTTGCCTTCTAGAATGCCTCCTCCCATTTCAGCTCCTCCCGCTGCCAAATTATCCATCCCAGTCCAATTAAGTCTTCCACTCATGTCTCTCCTATTTCTTCCACGTCAGTCACCCCTCATTTCATCCCCTCCCGCATCCCCCGCAAGACACTCATCCCCTACCCCTACTCCTATGGATACGGGAAATAGATACATTACCTACCTGGTAGGGATATTTGCAAACTTAGTTAACCCCATATTAACAACTCCGTCTACTCCAAGGGGGTCGACTTAACAAAATTAAGAGACTTCAGGGAGATGGCAGGTAAGCCCATCGATGACCCCCTTAATTTTCCCCAAGCAAAAAAAGTGCTCACCGTCATCCGAAAAAAGGAGGAGACAAAAGACCTATGGGCAATGCTAGATGAAGTCAATAAGGCGTTTAATCTAGCATTCCCCTTAGCAATCTATAAGGACTCAGATATTAGAAACCTGCGGAAATGTATTATGAGGGTCCCTGTCAAACTGCACGCTTCCCTCTATAGGATAGCCAAATTAACTTACCATTCGCATGTCGGCAGTATCTCTCGTGACGGACTTATTGACACTCAGATGGGTTCTTATTCCCTCACGAGAGCCGTCGGCACGCTTACGACCGCGATGTTCGTTTCTGCTTCTCAACCCTAAGACACAATCATGGATCTCAAGCTTGCTAGTGTAAATGTCCGGGGGCTAAGGGCTGACTCGCGAAAATGGCGCTTGAGTTTAGATCTGAAGCACTTCGAAGTGGATATTTGTTGTGTGCAGGAAACCCACTTCATTTCTGGCGACCATTTATATGCGCTGTCCAAGACCTTTAGGACTTACTCAGCGTACTTTAATTCTCACTCTAGAGGGGTGTCCTTGCTAGTTAAAAGGTCCCTAGATGTATCGTGTGAGCCGTGCTACATGGATCCGGAGGGGAAATTATGTGTTTTGGATGTTACCATAAAGGTTAGGGCGATTCGACTTATTGAGGTTTATGCGCCCAATAGCCACGTTGAGCTGGCTATTTTTTTCGGCGAATCGAGCAGTTCATGTCTACTTCTCAAATGGTTATCTAAGCGGAAGACTTCCGAAATGAAAAGCCCCGTGACACAGTGTGGACTGGGACAGGTAGACGCGGCTCCACTCCGAACAGCTATCGAGCTCTATCGACCAGTTCTTAGTTAGGCGAGTCGATGTAGAAGTATTGAATTGTCCAAGTGTCCACAATATAGTTTACTAGGATCACAGACTTGTCCGTGTACGGGTAAACTTAGATAGACTTAAGCCTAGATTAGCCGGTTATTGGAAGCTCAACATGTCGTTGTTCGATGTGGAGAACTTCCGTGACGGCCTATTACTAACCCAACAGCGGGAATTGACGGGGGTAATTATTGGAAATAAGAGGTGGGTAAAAATTAAGGAAGCGATTAGGTCATTTTCTGCCAACTTTAGCAAAAGACTCAACCTATATTCCAGTGCAGCTAGAGTTTAGATTAAATCGGGCAGTGGAGGAGAGGGATAGTTCTAGCGTTAATGTAATTTAGGATCATTTTGCTCCCCTTAATGAAAAGGAGCACCAAGATTTAGTGATTAGGGCTTGGTTAAAAATATTGCCCAAGGAAGCAACAAACATGGCCGCTGAACTGCGTGCAGAGGAGTTTAGGCAAGCGGTTGATAGGCACATCGCTCGTGTCCCATTGCCGGACGGGCGTTCCGTGACCACAAACCAGAGTGTGCTGGAGGAGCGTTTTTCTATGGAACCCGGTCCGTCATTAGAAGAGTTTGACACCTATTTGGCAGACTTTTTTCGTCTTTCGTCGACCGAACCGTTAGGTGCGAAGGTGGCACAACGGAGGATGAAGTCATTGAAGGCTTAAAGCAGATTGCCCGTAATAAGTAAACGGGGATCGATGGTCTGCCCTAGGAAGTGTATTTGAGGTTGTCGCATATCTTTGTCCCTTTGCTGACGGTTTTATTTAATTCATGTTTAGGAACGGCGCAATCCGAAAGTACTTCACCATGGGTGTGATAAAACTTGTTTGTAAAAACAAAGATGGTGGGGATGGGTTATGTAATTTCCGGCCTTAACGTAGAAATCAGACTGTATGAAACGGTAACAGGTGCCAAAATCAACTGCGACAAGTCTTCGGGTTTTCGCATCGGTGCCTGGAGGGGTATTTCTCTTCAGGGACCCTTTCGTTGGAGTTACTTTCCGGCTTTGGGAGGGTTGTACGAGTCCAAGGTGGAGGCACACAGGTTGCCCCGATATGAATGTCCCTTCTACCGCGAGTGCCGGCACGCGCTGAAGTTCCTCTTAAAAGTTAAGGAAAGACTCTCCAACACTCTGCTGTTATCCCGAAAGGCATTATATCGGGTGTTAGTGAGGGGATCATTAAGAGATGTTATTGGTGAGAGGCTTCCTTTGACGAAGGTTCGCTCAATCTAGACTTGGGCGCCTGGGTCGGGATGCCTAACTAACGAGGAGGCATCCTTAACCTGGCTGGTAATTCAGGATGCTCTCTGGGTCGGTAAGAGATTTTACTCAGCTGGCTTGGCGGATTCGCTTATTTGTAAGCGGTGCGGCGATGAGGTTGAGGCTTTATGTCACGCCTTCGTTTATTGTCGCATTGTGGTGCCGCTGATAAAGTCTGTTACAGGCCTCACGGTGGTGAAAGTAGAGTGAAGTAGGAACCAGTTAGGTAAGATTAGTTAGAATTAGACAGCAAATACCGTCCCTCCCCCTCCCCCATGGTCGGCCTTGTGCCAAATTTTTCTGAATTTTTTTGTAATTTTCGGAAAATAAATATTTACCCTATTATGAATCAAAAATATTACAACAATTGGCCAAACTATCTTATGTATTCTTACAAAAGTTTTCTGTGCTAATAATGTATGACTCAGCAATATTTTAATAAATACGCTATTTGAATAATTGATTTTTTGTCAGTATGTTCAGATATTATAGCCTAAAAACTTATACTTTCATTTTTGAGGGGGTATTTCAAAGCTAGATATAATTTGTTTTCTAATTATACACACAGTTTATATGTTTTCTTTTATATATTTTACTGAAAATTACGATAAACGAATACTGATATTTTATCTATATGTTTTTCCTTTGATAAATTAATTAACGCAAAAATAACGAATAGTAGAACGTCACCAATATATAAATAAAACTTGCCCCAGGAGTGTAAATCTTATAATTATAAACTGCAAGGTGTTATACAAGGGCTTTAGTAAATGGAACAAAAAGACATTTCAATATTAAATGATTTGATGAAGAAACTTATTAACTTATTGTAATTATCGTAACAAATAAAAATATTGTTAATTGTTTAGGAGATTTCTGTCTTGTGGCAATACGTCCGTTAGGCTTCTGCTGTGAATAAACAATATTCTAACAAACAAATACACCGTGCTTGGGATCGGAAATTAAGCTAATTTTCCTGGTTCCTATACCCCAAAATTATGGCATTTCCAATTCTATTTTTATTCCTTAGTTTAATTCCTTATTTTCCCGCGTAAACCTCTACACATTCCCCTTATTAAATAAAAAAAAGTTTCTACCCACTTTCCGTTTTACTCAGCTACACTTGACTTTAAAGATTTTCTAATAGGTTGATCTCCTTCCCCTCTCGTTGTATGCCCACTATAAGCTTTTCATTTTTTTTATGAAATGTATTTACAACTGGCGTTATCTATTTTGCCCATACTTTGTATAATACTGATTTTCGCTCTTCCGACGAGAAACATTTCAATTTTAAATGCCATGGCCGAAAGAGGTATCCCTTATTTTCATTTGACTTATTGTTATCATTTGTTTTAATTATTGGCCTAATAATGTAATAAAATTCTTATGTAACGTTAATCTCTATTACCTCATACACATACATGCTTAATACATACATACAATCATATATATATATATATATATATATATATACATATATATATAAATGTCTGTGTATGAGATCCTCTGATATGTCGCTTGATGATCATCGGATGCACAGATAGAAAGCGATTGTGTAGAAGATGGCTGAACAACAAATTGTAGGTGCCATTTTATATATATATACAAGCTGAAATTAAAAAGATCAATAGACGTAAGACATCCAGAAAAATGAGAGAAAAGAATAATATATATTTATATATATATATATAGTAGAAATGGTAATTAATAAAAACCTGAAGAAAGTTCTCAATACTGTTGTAGAGCAAACATGCGTTTCGTTTTTTATTACCGTTTTTTTTTCTGTTCAGTTACATTTGTGTTTCAGCTACGCGACCGTTTTTTGGCCGTTATGTGTTACAGAGAGAAAGACAGAGAGAGACAGAGAGAGACAGAGAGAGAGAGGTGAGTGAACGTGGAGTGTAGACACGTTTACAAGAACCGAAGGTCAGCTGACCAGATTACGTATGAGTGACGTGGTTGGCTCGATCGGTGAGATTTGATTTGGGCTTTGAAGAAGACGGACGGTTTTTCCGTTGTCTTCCCCTCTTAACCGGGGAGGGGGGAGACGAACGCTGACGTGTGTAGAAGAAGAACCCACACAAGCCGATTTCACTTCCACCTCCTGCAGGACCTCTGGGGAAAGTCGAATAAAAACTATAAAACTAATTCCTTGTCTTGGAGTGATTGAATCATCACCCAAAAACAGGTATCAAGTCTCCCTCCAGGATGAGAAATTTCCAGATGGTCCAACATCGAAGAAGCAGAGGTAGGTTCTGAAAATACATGTCACACACACGATTCCCTTTATGATAATCAAACACGCAACCATTTATATTAGAGACTATCATACGCACACGGAATCTTCTTATGTTATATAGAAAACGTAAATGGTGCCTTCAATGATAACCAATATATAACATATCTGTAATTTGGTGCCGTAATTGACCAGACTACCTAGCAAGGGTGGGTTTTAAAGGAAACAAAGAAGAAAAAAAAGGACTTCGGTTGCCACGGGGAAAAAAAGAAAAAAAAAGAGGACAAGAAAAACAATAAAATATATGGAAAAAAAAAGAAAAAGAAAGAACAGTAGAAAAACAATACAAATCAACACACAGACAACGTAGGGTCCATTAAACACTAGGCGAATTAGAAAAATAATTAAGAAAAAAAAAGAAAAAAAAGAAAAGCAATACACACGTACAACCTTTTCACGAAGAAAGAAAAGGAAGATATACAGACACACAGATGTAAAACTTTATATATAGAAAATAGTTTAAAAAATGTTTATCGTATTGGGAATTAGCTCGTTATGAACGAAGAAAAATATCACTTAATGTAAAAATTATAAGGGACAAACAAAGAATTGCCTTATTCTGTTTAAAGAAAAGGATCGATGAGACAGTAAGAAAATGTAATGGGAACACGCACAAATGAAATTGTTTGGAAATGTGTCAATCATAACTTGAAATATTTACACCGTTGCAAAAAAAAAAGAGAAAATGGCCATCGCTTGTCTTTAACTGGGTTAAAAAAAGAAAAGAAAGAAAAGAAAAAAAGGAATTGATGCTCTTTTTTCAGCCGAGACTGTTCTCTAAATCGTGAATATTGCTTTTCCAGTTTTAACGACATTTTTGAACATTTTTTTAAGGACTGAAGAAGGTTGTTTTATGTAATTAGAAGTTAATGTTCATTGTTAGAAAAATGTGCATTGATGATTTCGTATTGTATTATATAATGTATAATTGTTGTTTTCTAGTGGTCTGCAAAATAGTAATGAAAAAATCAGAAGATTAGATTAAGATAAAATGGTCGGTCTAGTCAAATTAGAATTTAAAAAAGTGGATAGGTTTAAATTTACGTAGGCGGTTAATTATTTTTTTTTTTTTTTTGGAAGAGGTTCACAGGACCCTGCAAGGGGGATTTTTTAAATAGGTTTTCGATTATGAAAAATGCTATTTTCGCCGTCTGTATGTAGCTTGATAAAGCTGACCGGTGTGACGGTTGAAAGATCATATTCTTCGCATACAATAAAGACGGGAGCTGCATGCCTATGGGCTTAAAAAGCTTGTTGTAGCTGCAACGAGGGTGCGCGACAGAATGCACCTACATAGATAAGCTTGCAGATAGGGCCGCCTGCGAGCTTCGGCTGATTGAAAATGCCCAATCCTGGGAGTAACAGAACTTCCAACGCAAGAGCGGACGTGTAGTGGTGACGTGGCCACTATGTAGTGAATCTGAAGTAGGAGAAAGAATTAAAAAAAAAGTTAGAATATATGCCGCTGTTTCGTAAGAACTTAAGTAAAAAAAAAAGAGATATTGTCATGGGATGGCTGAATGAGAGCTGTTAACGAACATGAGGTTACTTTACCCACATCTCTGAATGATGCCATATGGGCCGTGAAAAAAGGGTCCGGCCGAATAAATTATTTAAGACGGGAGACATAGAAAAAACAATATGAAGAAATGAAAGAAAAAAGTGACTTTGTGATCGCTTATAGGATATTTTTGTATTTTTTAATTTATTATTTTTATGTAATTGATGTGTTGTCAAACGGTATTGGCAGAATTTTCTTGTTCTTTGACATGTATTTTTTTAGCAGAATGGGGAGGTGGAATCTTTGCTTGTGGGGTCTATTGAAAGAATGATTAATAAAAGAAAGAACGTGCTGTAATTAATTAATTAATAATCATAATAGTAAAATAATAATAATAAAATTGACAAAAAGAGTAAAGAAATAAGAAAAAAGAAAGAATAATAAAATTGGGAAAAAGAGAAAGAAATAAGATTTAAACAGTGTAATAATAATAATAATAATAATAATAATTTCGGAAGAGTCAAAGGTTCAGTCGGTATTAATTTTAATTTTCGAAATGTAGAATAAATGTTCTATTCGACATGAGTGACGTTTTGACCACATAAGTAAGGTAGAAAAAAAAGGATAAATATAGGGTTAAATAAACTATATGAAGAAATGAAAGAAAAAAGAGGTGCGTGAATGGAATTTAATTTCTGTGGCAAGCAGGTTAGAATTTTGGAGAGGTGTTGAATTACATGGGTAGTTATTAATTTCATTATTCTCGAGAAGTGATTCGAATTTTATTTTTTTTATCGTGATTTCTATCGATTTCGAGTAGAATCAACATGGAACAACTTTGAGTACTTCATGTATGGAAATCCGATGTTTTCCGTGAAGCTATATGTCTTCAAGGCAGGTTGCGCTTACCGACTTTGGAAAAAAAAAAGAAGTTTTTTCTGACATAGCAGTAAACGGAATTTATTCTGTCCAGCGTGAGCGGATGTAATCAACTTCAGAGAGCAAATGAAATGCCCTCTGACATGGCGTAAGGGGCAGAGGGGGTGCAATGGCTGACGTGGCTATTATGTTACGAATCGCTCAAGGGAAGATGAATGAAATATGTATGCAAGTACTTAGGAAAATAGAAGGCTACCCACCATAAGGAATGTTAAGAGGTTTTTTGTTTCCCACAAAATACTAGTAATAAGAGTAGGCTTATGATGAATAGGATAAGGCTTGGGATGGAAATTTTTTTTGTGTGCTACCTATGGGAAGAAAAGCTGATCTGGAAAGCCAAGGACGATGATAGTCCGTTTTGAAGAGGCAGATGGACCTCGATTTTATTATTCGGTTGATTGCCGAGAATTTATCGATCACGCGTAGTGTCGACAGGAGTAAAGGATGCTCCTGAAATTCTGATTTACATTATGAAGAGACCATGGGGTCACAGGGAGTTGTTGACCTTCGAGGGCGCAAGGATTAGCGCCACATGGTATTATTTGTTGATATTATCTTACTTAGTATATTGAATAAAGGTATGACAGTTTTCTTTGCCAGTGGGGTGAGCATATATATCCCATTCTTAGTAAATATGGGAAGTAGAAAATGTATGCCTTCGCCATAAATTTTGATAAAAAAGGGGGGAAGGAATGTTACAGAGAAAGAGAGAGAGACAGACAGAGAGAGAGGTGAGTGAACGTGGAGTGTAGATACGTTTACAAGATCCGAAGGTCAGCTGACCAGATTACGTATGAGTGACGTGGTTGGCTCGATCGGTGAGATTTGATTTGGGCTTTGAAGAAGACGGACGGTTTTTCCGTTGTCTTCCCCTCTTAACTGGGGAGGGGGGAGACGAACGCTGACGTGTGTAGAAGAAGAACCCACACAAGCCGATTTCACTTCCACCTCCTGCAGGACCTCTGGGGAAAGTGGAATAAAAACTATAAAACTAATTCCTTGTCTTGGAGTGATTGAATCCTCACCCAAAAACAGGTATCAAGTCTCCCTCCAGGATGAGAAATTTCCACATGGTCCAACATCGAAGAAGCAGAGGTAGGTTCTGAAAATACATGTCACACACACGATTCCCTTTATGATAATCAAACACGCAACCATTTATATTAGAGACAATCATACGCACACGGAATCTTCTAATGTTATATAGAAAAGGTAAATGGTGCCTTCAATGATAACCAATATATAACATATGTAGCCTCCTCAGACTTTACAGAAAAGCATTCCACCATAAACGAACTTTTTTGAAAGTCTGTGGACGCTACATAACTGCCAAAAAACGGTGGCGTAGCTGAAACAAAAATGTAACTGAACAGAAAAAAAAACGGTAATAAAAAATAAAACGTATATATTCATATGTATATATATATATACATATATATATATATATATATATATATATATATATATATATATATATATATATATATATAGTAAGTAATAAAATATATATATGGCGATTAAGCTACACTGAACATTCCGCGTTTTATCCACTTTAGGACTCTTCAGGCTTATGTGAAGAGTCCTAGAGTGGATGAAACGCGGAATGTTCAGTGTAGCTTAATCGCCATATATATTTTATAACTTACTAACTAGCTCTACCTACGTATTGATCACTTTTGAAGTAAATACTTAGTTTACGCATAAATTTATACTTTCCTATATTAATTTTATGTGAGTAAATAAAGTAGTTATATATATATATTTATGTATATATATATATATATATATATATATATATATATATATATATATATATATATATATATATATACTAGTAAATATACCCGTGCATCGCACACGACTTTTCTGCACACTTAACTACGCGATTTCTGGGCACCTTTCCCGTAAGTGGATGTTGTAAAAGGGAAATAAATTTCAACTCGATGCTTAAATCTTATCTAACTTATTGTATACTGAAAATATACCACAATAAGGTCATATCAGTTTTTCATCATATCCTTTTGTAGAACTTTTCATTGAAGAGCCTCGTCGCAAACTACGTTTCTGCTTCTTTGATTTGGAGCCAGAATGTAGAGTTTTTCTGAACTTCTGTCCGGCTGATGGAGACGTAGAACATACCGTAACAGAAGAAGTCTGATGTCAAGTCTACGCCAATGGTTTTAAACGTCTGGCCTTGTCTTTTATTTATGCTCATTGCAAAACACACCTTCACAGGAAAGATTTCTAGATAGTACAATTACAACGACGGGCCAACATCCCCCCGATCGCCGCCGACATCCCCCCGCCCCAATATAAATAAAATGTTTTTGAGGGGGGGTAACGTGTGGGTGCTCATGTTAGGTTAAATTATCATAGAAAAGTGATCCTCCATTTTACTGAAACTAACATTTTTTTCAAAAAGTCCCAGGGTCCAGGAGTTCATACCATGCAAACCGTAAATTTGCGACGCGTTTGATTATCAGATTTGGTGTCAGAAGAAAAAATCGGTTTGTGTCAAAAAACGAAAATTAATTAATTTTTTTTTTCATAAAAATAATTCTTTGCCCAATCATGAGAAAGTGAACGGAGGCCTGGTGTCCTTTTTTTTTTTTTTTTTTTGCTCGTTTGGCTCTTTTTGGTGTTTTTTTAGTAAATGCACGGGCGGCCATCTTGCTTGCCAAACTGTAGTGATTACATTGAATACTAAATATCTTAAAATATGAATAACTACTCATTTGCACAAGAAATAAATGCAATATTCGTTCTCAGCGTCCCCCAAAACATATACGAGTCGACAATTCAAAGGTGAATGCCGAGAGGTCGGTAAACTAAAAAAATACCGATTTATGGTAATAATTATACTTATAGGGATGTATGTGATATCATATATGGTCAAAAAATTATATTTTATATTTAATCTATATAATTATAAAACTCAATACCTTGTAACGACTATTGTAACCCAACATCCGGTTCACGACTTCCGGTTGCGTATCTGTACATAAACATAAACCCATAACAGCGTAAACAAATAAGCATAAATCGCTACTTTTGCAGAATTTGACCTAAGCACTAAAATATTAACGCTATTATTTAGAACTTATTATTTAACATGAGAAGGGTCGGGGTATTACAACTATACTGTCAAAATTTTCTTACAACTAAATCAACTTTAACCCGTTGACAACGTATTAATTTACTGTGTACGTTTTAAGCGACCCAATTGTTCTTTTCGCGTTTAAGTTATCCAAATAAAAAATGGTTAATATTTTCTGCATTTTTTTTACATCATACATTTCCGTGTTACGTTTGAGTTATTTTAACGCAATTTCCTTACAAATAAATGTACATTAACCCTTTGACAACCAAAAGAGCATTTTACAACGCATTGTTTTACTGTGTACGTTTTCGGCGTCCCAATTTTTTTTCGCGTTTAAATTAAAAGATATATCAAAGTTTGAATTTAAGTTTAAGTATTATACTATCTGTTTAGTGCACATTCACTTTTAGTATGGCAATCAAACCACTTATAGGTCAATGGCTGTATTTTTTTAAATCAAAAATAAACAATTATAAACAGAACGATGAATTATATCGGCGTAAAACTACTAAATACAGTGGAAAAAAACGGCTAATTCAATAATAACAAATAAAAAAGGTTTGTATTCATGCAGAAGGTGATCCAGACGTAACTAAGCACACGCCCGGCTTTCTCCGGAACATGACGTCAACAGCCGGAGTAAGCCGAGCGTCGGCGAGAAAATTAAGCCGTTTGACGAAACATAAAGCTGAACCAATGACAATGTAGCACGATCTTTTTCAACGCGACGCGCTCGCGCGCGAGTTGAAAATTCAAAGCAGCAGACGACAATTTGGCAGAGGGAGAAAAGAAAAAAAATTAATAAAAAAAGCACACCATTTCGTACTTTAACGTCAGAACCCCCCCCTAAAGAAAAACATAAATTTTACAGCCTAAAGTGAGCAGCTGGAAACACCAACTAGAATCCTCGACTTTTGTCAAGAAAAAATTACTGGCACCGACGAAAACTTGAGCATCATGTGGACAAGGAAAGGTAAGCGATGGCTATGCCTGGAGATGTCAGGCTACCACATGCCGAACCTTTACATCATCCGGAATGGTACCCTTTTTTTTCCAAATCTAGGCTTACAATTGCCATTGTTGGCGTTTAAGCGCGCAACACAGGAAGGCCTTCAGCGCAAATGCGCACAGCACCGTTAATAAAACAATGGACTGAGGAAACAACAACAATATCTGTTTTAGTATGAAAAAAAAAGAAAAAAATTTATCCCACCCACTTTTGTTTCAACTTTTCTAGTTTTCAGGATTTCCTTGAGAAAAAAAAAAAAAAATAAATAAATAAAAATAACACCCAAAAAAACAAAGGTAATTTTTTTCAATTTTTCTTGAAAAAAAAAAACTTTACAAAAAAAGTGTTTATTTGACTTACCTTTGAACCGTTTTCCGAACAAAAAATCGGTCAATGTCAAGTTTCTTTCCAACTCTTCAAAAAACATTTTTAAACGATTTTCGGTGGTGCTGAAAACGAATATCACATTTAAATTTGTGGCAGATTAGTAGTTTTCATGATACGTAGAATATTTTTCAAAAAGTTAGGGTCAGTTATCTATATAAATTTAACGTAAAATGAGCACCCACCTTCTGGCCACGTAGTAATTTCTTCATATTAAAACAAATTTAACTGATATTCATTTTCAGCATCTCAGAAAAACCGGCGCGTTTTTTTATTGTTTTTTTTTTACATGGAGGTCACCATTTATCAAGGCCCAATTGCCACTCAGAGATAAGGGTTATTGTGTGTACAGTAATCAAAGGGATAGTGTAGCAATAGTATTGGATAAATTGTGAGGTGTCATTACTAAGGGGGGCGGTTCATCAGGAATTTGTTTGTGTTGGACTTGAAGACACCCAAGTTGAAGTCGGGAGGGAAACAGGCAAGTGGAACAGAGTTCCACAGGCGTGCAGTACTAAGAAAGAAGCTTTGTTCATGGTATCTACGTTTTGATTTAGGCACATATAGGGAGTGGGGAAAATTATTGACGGTGGTTTCAGCTAGTCGGGTGTTTTTTGAAAAAGATTGGCGAGGGGGAACCAGGGAATGGAGCTCAGACGAGCACCTGCCATGGAAATAACGATAGAACAATGACAGGGTCGCTACGCCTCTTCTGTGGAAAGAGGTTGCAGGGTAGAGAAAAGGCCATCCCCCACGAAGCCACTGAGTCTATTTTGTACTCTGTCAAGGCAAGATAGGCTGTTTTTAGCAGCCCCCGCCCAGATGTGGCAGCAGTACTCCATCTTTGGACGTACTTGGCTCTTATATAGATAGAGAATTGTATCATTAGTGAGATATCTTCTGGGACGGTAGAAGGATCCCATCATTTTCCCAGCGACCTTGGCCACAGACTCGATGTATGTGTTCCATTTAAGATCAGGTGTAAAGGTCAAACCCAGGAGCTTATCAACGCCTGGCGCCTCCCTTAGACGAGAGCCATCCATTTCAATTGATGCCAGATGGGGATCAGAGTGTTTATGATGTAGAGATAGGAGCTTGGTCTTAGATGCATTAAAGGTAACCAGCCACCTCTTTCCCCACTGTACCACGCGCTAAATGACAAGAGGAGAGTGAATCAGAGAGAACATCATCATTTACAGCCTTTGATGTGTTGCCATAGATGGTCGTGTCATCAGCATAGATGTCAACGAAAGATTTTAGTATGTGTTTAGGGAGATCATTGATGTAGATCAGGAAGAGAGTTGGGCCCAGTATGGACCCCTGAGGGACTCCAGCATTAATACTGTGGGCCTCTGATTTCTGCCCATCAACCACTACTCTTATGAGCCTATCTGAGAGAAATGACGTAATGATAGAGAAAACATTTCCAGTTATACCATAGCTGGAAATCTTGTGTAGTAGGCCTTTATGCCAAACCTTATCGAAGGCCTTTGATATGTCGAGAGCAATTGCCCTAGAAATGAAGCCTTGCTTCGTTCATTTTTTCATTGCATAATTTAGGACGCTGATTATGCTGTCAGTAAGTTTACAAAAACATACTTTTTTTTTCATTATACAACTTGTATAGTTGTTAACAGGTTCGTCAGCAGTTACATATTTCATAAAAATGATGTTTACATTAGGGAGCTGTGGAGCCCCCTAATGTAAACAGAATTTATGTGAAATATTAAACGATTCTGCTCTTATTGTTTAATCGTTACTTATGGAAAAACGGTTAATTCAACTACACAAGCACCTGTTAAAAGCTATAC
Organism: Euprymna scolopes; assembly: GCF_053919585.1. Taxonomy (NCBI): domain Eukaryota; kingdom Metazoa; phylum Mollusca; class Cephalopoda; order Sepiida; family Sepiolidae; genus Euprymna; species Euprymna scolopes. The sequence goes on from NC_136491.1 coordinate 130,257,955, forward strand.
AAGTTCTATAATTGAATACCTACCTAAAAAAACTAAATGCTCATGTAAGCTTACTGACAGCATTATTAGCGTCCTAACTTATAAAAAATGAACGAATCTCTTAGTAAAAAAAAAAAAATCAGCGCCAGTTTTCGAAAGTAATAAAAACGACCATCACAGTAAAATTTGTGTTATGATATGAAGAAATTATTAGGTGGCCAGAAAGTGGGTGCTCATTTTATGGCAAATTTATATAGGACAGTGATACCACACTTTTTGAAAAAGTAATTTCTTCATATCATGCCCCAAATCTAAATGTGATATCCGTAATCAGCACCACGGAAGAAACGTTGCGAATTTTTGTTTTATCATTACTTCCATGGCAGATGCTCGTCTGAGCTCCAATCCCTGGTCTCTCCTCGCCGATCTTTTACGAAAAACATCCGTCTAGCTTAAACCACTGTCAAAAATTTTCCCCAATATTTATCTGTTCCAAAACCAAAACGTAGATTCCATGAACAAAGCTTCACTCTTCGAAGTGCATGCCTGTGGAACTCTGTTCAAACTGCCTGTTTCCCACCTGACTACAACTTCTTCAAGTCCAACATAAAACATTCCTGTTGATCCGCCCCCTTAAGTAGACATTTTATCAAATCTCAACATTGACGTAGTGTACACGCAATAACCCTTATCCCCGAGTGGCTTCCGGGCCTTGATAAATGGTGACCACCTTGTAAAAAAAACACAAAAAACCCACCGAAAACCTATAAAAGTTGTCATTTTAATAAAATTTTAGGAGTTGGAAAGACACTTAACAATAACCAAAAACTCTTTAACATTATTTATCTAAAAATATATGGTGCTACTGCAGAGAGTGATCCGCGATATTTTTTAAATCGTATGCCCACGTTTAATTAAAGATTTAATATATGTTTTTTTTATTCAATTGTAAGGTTAAAGTACAGAATAGGTACAAACACCCTCCCCTCCTTATGTTAAGAATGGCTTTTTACATAATGACGTTATTATTTCAGCACGGATCACATTCTGCATAAGTACCAACTATATATATATATATATATATAGCAAAAACAAAACAAAACAAAAATATTGTTATAACATTTTTTCTTTATAGTTAATAAAATTTAAACTTTAAGGTAGGTTTTCTTTTCTTGTTATCCTTTCATCAGCGACGCTCGGCTTAATTTCCTCAGCGACGCTCGGTTCACTCCAGCTGTTGGCGTCATGTTCCGGAGAAATCCGGGTGGACTCTCTGCATGAGTAACAAAAGGTTACTTTAAAATGAAGAATAAGCGAAAAAATTACCTCCGAATTAAAAATAAAAATAATAATTCAACTTAGAAGAATATTTCGAAATGAAAACCAATCTATTATAGAAAATATTAAATAACGTGCTCAAAGAATTAAACTATCACAGTTATCCCCCTTGGTTTTCTGGTTTGAAAATTAAAAGGTTTCAGATTTACAATAATAATAAGTCAATTTAAGTTAAATATAATATAAATTGAAATGAAAATAAACTAAATAATTACATTTTAAATTATATTTTAAATAGTACAGTATTAAGAGGCTATTATGTCGAATAAGTAATATAATCGAGCTAATTATTTAAAATGATTTAATTTAATGTGATATGCTAATAACCATAACTCAGTCGATGTATATGTGATGTGAAGAATGCTATATCTAGAAGTTACACATAAAAATAAATGTCTCCTTTGACAGAAGTATCCTACAATGGGCATTAGTATTTATTGTGTACACACACTATAGACACTTTATATTTGTTTGATCATATGGAGCTGTACATACAGAAAAACACATACACGAACACTATTAACTTTATATATATATATATATATATATATATATATATATATATATATATATAGTGGGTGCATGTATGCGTGTGTAGATAAATTTATTCGCTTCTAAATAAGAATCTGCTTTAAAGTATGAAAACTAAACGTAAAAATTGTGCGTTCTGTCTGTAAGTGAATAATCTTTTAATTTCTTTTCTGGTATCATTGTGTGTTCTATAAGAGCATAGAATGAATCAAATATATCTTTTGAGTTTGATTGCTAAAAAAAAAAATTCTAAAACAAGATAGACAGAGAGTAACGCCGCGATGTCTATGTGATCACACAACAAGTAGAATAGGGCCAAGCCAATTCGTGAACTCTGGTAGCCGACAAAAGATTCCGTCTACTTCGGAAGAGTGATTAATATCATTGCCACACGGCACCGATTAACAGAGGTCGCTATCCCCGTCATCGTTGCAGACATAAATAAAAAAAAAACGATGAACTTTTCAAGGGGAATAATCATAAAAGAAATAAATAGTAAGAAATAGATGTTAGAGATGATTGATCAAATAAAATCGAAACGGAGAAATATCGCGAAACTCCAAAGAAACATCAGTGTTTTCCAGAAAAAAATTATATGAACCAAGGCCATGTAACTTTTTATTGTGAATCAAATGTTACTCATGAAAACGCATCAACTTTCTGGATCTTAGGTTATATATTAGCTAATATGATTAATGTTAATTAAATCCTAGATATTACTGTGTCCGTTATTGATGATACGTTTGTATTTGTCTTGTCATTGTGAAATTAGGAAAATTTCCAACATTTTCTTACTTCGGAGAGGGTCATCACCTCCGTTTAGCGTGACATGTCTAAAAGCGAAAGTAGATTGACTGACGTTGAATATCTCCTATATTCACGTTTGAAAATATTCGCAAATATCGATATAATATGTTTGCAAGTAAAGAATTATGTCGTAATGGGCAATCTGCATATTTTGACCACGAAAGCGAAGGGGGTAATATCCGAGTTAATATGTTATGACAACAGAATGTGTAGTACGCTACTCTTTTTTTAAAATAAAAAGTGGATTCACACTCAAGGAAATGAACATACGAATACCTTCCAAAGATGAGATAATGCCTGGGAGAAATTTATCATAACTGTTTAATAGATATTACCCCACATCCCTAAAAAATGAGATGAGGCCTGGATAATCCACCTAATAACAAAGATTGTCGGATGCCATATAATAAAACAACAATACTTAAAAATAAATGTCTGCCAATCATATATACAGTGCCACGCAAAAATAGTGGATTCATTACATTTTTCTTCATAACTTTAATTAGTGTTCAAGATTTGATCTAAAATTAGGGCAGTATATTCCTATTACTATTCTGAATTATACATGTAGTAGTAATAACAAATCAAAGTTTAGAAAGTTTATATTTAAGGAAAGTTAAAAAGTTTTGAAGAAAAGCCATATTCATTACTATTACGAGAAAAATATGTTTAGTAGAATAAAGAAATTGATGACAATGACAACTAACCAGGTTAGCAATTACGTCTACAACTATCCAGTTCATTTGTCTCATGGTATTATAGAATAATTGAATGATTGATTTTTTATTAGCACTTCACAATCATTTTTTTTATTAAGGAATGGTTTATTCGTGAATTTTAAATCATAGAAATCTACGAAAAATAAGGGTTCTATGTCATTTTATATTGATAGTAAGAAAAACCCTCAAATTTCGGACCCATCGTAGAATTCCGTAGTAGTACGTAAATACTTTTTTAACTTTTAGTCGCGAGAAAGCGACTCTATAAGTCACTCCGTCTGTCTGCCCGTCGGTCGGTCTGTCCTTAACACTTTTGTGCTTGGCCTTTTTGATTAAGATCAAAGGTCTGTTGTTAATACATGCTGTTCTTAGCTTTTAAGATTTTCTTGGCCTTTTGGCCGAGATCAAAGTATGCGCACACACACATACAGACATTGTATATATATATATATATATATATCCATTTTGTAATAACGCTGGGGTTTTCATTAGTTAGCTTTAGCTTCCACAGAGTGAATGAGGTATTGTGGTAAATGTTGCCAGTCAAGAGTAAAGTCGCCACAGACTCCATTTTTACTTTAGTTACAAATACCCTGCAACACTCCCCAGATCTTATAGGGCCTTGTGCCTAAATTTGTTTTGGCTTTTGGAGATTTTACTTTTTTAAATGTTTTAATTTTATATTGGAATTTTTTTAATTGTAATTTTTTTTCTTTAAACGAAATAAATTAAATATAAAGATCAAAGTGTAGTATCTGTTCTTACTACATGCTATACTTATTTTTGTAACCTTGTGATATAAAGTGGGGATCACTTTTCTCTATTGATTTAATGTAAAATGATCACCCACTTTACAACCAGTCAGTCTCAAAGCCATTCAAGTCATTTTCCAGATCATTCAAGTCGTTTTTGAAGGATTCCAGTTATTGCTAAGCATTCAAGTCATTCTTAAGGTCATTCACTTCATCCTTAAGTTCATTAAAGTCATTCTAAGTCATTTACTTTTTATTTATATAAGTCATTTCAGCCCATTTTTCGGTCATTTAAGTTTATCTTTAAGGATTTCATGTCAATCCTACATTCACGCATTCATTCATTACTCGAGAGCATGCGACTAATGGCTATCGGCCTTGTTTTTCATAAAGATTCTCTATTTTTTGGCGCATCATTTTACAGCTAGTGTTCGTCTATAAATGCCTTTGAATGGGCGTGTCTGCAGGTCAAGCGTGTTTTGGGGAAGGTCCTCTCATTTGAACATAAACCCCAGGCGTCTTGATTTGGCAGCAAATTTTTCTATTACCTTATTGTGCAATTCATTTATTTGCTCTAAGTCTTTAAGCATGTGCTTCTCAATTGAAATTCGGGCTAAAGACGAAAGTCGATCCTCAGACATAGTGCATCTCAAAAATGATCCTATTCTGTCCAAGGTTGAGAAACTACTTTCATTTGAAACGGAAGTAGCGGGAATGGTAAAAAAAAAGTTGTATCAGTCTCACAGCTTCACACATTGCAGACAAAAAACCGAGTTCATGAAGCATCTCCAAAATAGCCTTACTTGAGGTACATTATTTTAAAACCATTGTCAGAATAGAAATACCTGAGCTACCTTGTCAAAATATCAGGGTATTTTTTCTGCAATGCATCGATATGTTGCTTATGGAATGTACAGGAAAAAAACTCCAAACATCGAGCAATTCAAAATATGAAAAGTCCCATATGTTGGCGAATCATTACTTTAGTGACGAACTGATGTTTTGAATTATTTCAAAATATACACTTTTGTAGTTGATTCGATTTCCCCTAGTTCTTTTTGTTGGTGAAGCGTGTGATTCGTCAGATATCTTCATGTCTGTCATCGTTTGTTGGATCATATTTTCATAATGTTCATTCTCACAATTTTTTGATATCGATTGAATGAAATCATATATTTTATCTTGAGCATATTTTACGTCCAGTTTCTGCACTGTAAAATGTCAAATAGTGTATCTGCTTGCGAAAGAATGAAATAAAAACAGTTAATAAAAAACATGAAAGTGAAATCATTCAATTTTGACAATAAATTGTCGATTTCTGTGTTGCTTCATCCCATATTGCGCCATGATCAAGAATGTCTTACAGTGCGTTCATTATTTTTTGACGAACGTATTTTATAGTGGATACAGTTCTTGATTTATAAACTATCTGGTAGCACACAGAGATGGGATGCTGATTTCAAATTTTCGGAACACACTCTTCTGTTTCGTACTAGATGATGTGAATTTAAAGCTGTGTAAACATGAAAAAATATTTTAACGCCATCAACTTATTGCGTACTTTTACTCAAACCTAAATTAAGTTTGTGGGCTAACAATGGATAGAATCGGCGTATTTAAATCCCGTCTCTCTCAATTTAATTTGCACTCCATTCCGTTCACCTGCCATCACGGCTGCTCCATCATAAGTTTGGCAAACCAATTTTGATTTTGCATCATCGAATGGATTTAAAGAATTCTCGATTAGATCAGTTAATTTCTCTGTCATCATGTTGTGAAATCCAAGGGATCGTTCAATTGTTTTGCATCCATTCACATAATTAACAATGATCGAAGCCTGCATTACACAGTCAGTTGTTTCATCAGCCTGCACTGAAAGAATGGGGCACTTTGAATTTCAGCGTAAATAACATCAGCAATCACGTTATCAATTGCAAATATAATTTCATTCTGTATTGGTCTGGAAACACTTGAAAATTGTCTGGAGCCTTCTTTGACGGAAAGTTTTGATGCAAACACATTGTCAATTTTAGAGACACACTGAAATAATTCTCGATAATTACCTTTGTTAAGACTATCTTCCTCTTTATCGTGTCCGCGCAATGGTAGTTCTTGTTTGCAAAGATATAATATTGAGTTTATCAGGTGTTTCTGATATTGTCAATTTTTTTTCGACCAATTTATTGTGCATGTCTCTTTCAAGTTTTCCCGATTCACTAATAGCAGACTTATATATATATATATACATGCTGGTAACCGGGCGTTGCCCGGTTGTTCAATACGCTTAAACATGCTAGTTTAATTCATGCAGATTGTTTATGAATTTTTACCGAATCAATTCTCTATTAAGATATCACGATGGAAGATTTGTCCGGTTCACTAATTCGCAAAAAACAAGGCTGATAGCCATTAGTCGCGTGCTCTCGTGTAATGAATGAATGCGTGAATGTAGGATTGGCATGGAATACTAAAAGATAAACTAAAATGACCGAAAAATTGGCTGAAATGATTTAAATAAATAACAAGTAAATAACTTAGAATGACTTTAATGGACTTAAGGATGAATTGAATGACCTTAAGAATGACTTGAATGCTTATAAAATTACCGGCGTCCTTCAAAAACAACTTGAATGATCTGGAGAATAACTTGAATGGCTTTGAGACTGACTGGTTGTAAAGTGGGTGATCATTTTACATTAAATTAATACGCAAAAGTGAGACCCCACTTTATATCACAATAAGTACAGCATGTAATAAGAACAGATACTACACTTAAAAACCTAAGAACAGCATCAATTAACAACAGACCTTTGATTTTAACCAAAAAGGGCAAGCACAAAAGTGTTCCGGACAGACTGACCGACAGCCCGACCGACTGACCGACCAACCGACCGACCGATGGAGTGATTTATAGTGTAACTTGCACGCGACTAAAAATAATAGTAAATAAATCCTCCTCCTCCTCCTCCTCCTCCTACTACTACTACTACTACTACTACTACTAAGAAGAAGAAGAATGTTGCGGACAAAATTCCGTATGCGTTTGTTTACACTATTACGTCAGCTGAAATTTTTGCATGATGAACTACCTGGAAAATCAGTTCTGATTTAAGTTAATTTTTAAAATTTGCTATAGAATAAATGATTTGTTGTGATTTTAAATAGTACCTATTCTTATATCTTAAATTGAAATCATTATAAGGAAGACATTAAATTAAAATGGTGGGGTACACTGAGCTTGAACAGGAGTTCATTCGATCTGTAATCGAATTCTTTACCACTAACATACATCTGCAGATAAAAATAAATATGATATAATAAGCATATCTAAGAACACTGTCAGAAATACAAATTATCTTTGTATAAAATTTGCAAAAGATAGGCTCGGCCGTTTAAGAACCTAGAAAAAAGAACACACACGTATATATAAAACGGAATTTTATGAGAACAATAGGAATAGTAAATGAATTCACAAAAACTATATATTGATAAATATCGATTGGTTCATTTATTCAATAAGGGAATACAAACAATTAGTTGGAGGATAAAAGGGACTCTTTATGCCAAGACATTTCGAAGCTTAATGATTCTCATCAGCAGAGTAGAGAAGATGTAAGATAGCATAGTTGGGTTGCGCCGTCTTGCGTGATAATCATTAGGAACGGAATAAATCAATAAAATTTTAGATGATGTTAGAGGAGTTTTATCGAATTCTAAATAAAGGATGAACGTGTTATATAGAGTGTAATGTAGAAAGATGTATAGGGTCTTTATTGTAGTCTAAAAAGTACGTAGTATATGTTTTAAGGCTTAAGAGTGGGTATAGTGGGGATGGGTGGTAATTCTATTTTATCGGTGTGTAAGATTCTATAATCTATGCAGGGTCATTTTATTGACAGATGCGACCGAGACGACAACAGCACTATGAAGTGCTGCATAATTTAGGAGGTGTATTATGGTGATGATTTACGGCGAAAGGGCGAATGGATGTATTCTAAGCAGGGCTGAACAAATGGGATTACATGGGGCGCCCTGTTTCAGGTTTTAATTTAGTGAGGCGACGGAGGGTTCGGACGTGAGTTAAAGGAGTAAGCTATGGGGTGGGTTTGGGTTGATTGTTGTAAGTATGATAATAAATTTCAGAATACCAATATATATTAGATAATGTGCAGCAATAATTCTAGGGTGTTATTGTTATTAGATACAGGGAGGGGTTGGGGTATACCGCAGAGGTATAAGGATAGGGTGGCAAAGTTTTTGAAGGTTGATAAAAGAACAAAAGAAAATTTAGGATATGGATGATTGATAATAGAGGGGAAATGTACTATTAATAATAATAACAATGACAACAACAACAACAACAACAATAATAATAATAATAATAACAACAATAATAATAATAATAATAATAATAATAATAATAGAGAAAAGGTAAATAAAATCAAGGCATTATGAGTAAAGTAATAAAAGACAAAAGGAGAAAAGAAGAAAAGAAAAAATAAAATAATAAAAATAAAGAATTAGATAACTAAATTGAAAATTTAGTTACATGGGGCAGAGTTGGATAACTAGGGTGCATGCATGCAAGAATAAGGCACAAAGGAATAATTATATATATATATATATATATATATAGAGAGAGAGAGAGAGAGAGAGAGAGAGAGAGAGAGAGAGAGAGAGAGACAGAATTACTCAGCAAAGCAGTGAGTTTGGTAGACAATTCTCTGGAAGATACAAATCTCCATGGCAGGAAAATTTCTGGAAAAGTCAACACTATAGTCCTGAATTTCCCAACTGCAAGGACCAGTGATCTATTTTATTTATGAACAAGCAAGATATAAACAACAGAATACATATATGTTCGTTTATAAGTGAGAAATGGTTCTTCCTGTGTGGCGTTTCAGTGAGTTGTGTTATTACTCGTAGGAAGATGTGAAAAAGGAAACATTACCACTGTCTTATAAAAGATGATGAGTAGATTTGGTTTAGTTAACTTCAAGGGTGGTGTTGGTATTTCCGTGTTTGTCTTTCATATTCTTTGTTATATGGTTCCATGGGTGTTACTTAGTGTTGATAAGCTGTGATCTTTATTCATCTTTTGCGTATGGAACACCAAAATCGGGCCGGGTTCAATAAGTGTATCGAAGTAGCCAGAAGTGATCGCGTTTAGCTGGTTTAAATTCGAATGAAGGTCCGAGTAAGTTAGTAGTAGTGAAAAAATAGCTGGGTGGGAGGAGGTAGGAAGAATACTCTAAGCAGGCGTGTGGGAGTGGTTTGATTAATCTTAACTGACAGTCATGAGATTTAGATGGGAAATTGGGGCATGTAGGTGCGCGTGACGGGGGCGGGGTGATTTGGAGGAAATGGGGGTCGGTTTCCCTTATTTTAAAGTATTTTAGTGAACTAAAATATAATTATTTCTAGATTGAGTGGGTTAGTATTATTTTAATTGCATAAGTTTATATGTGTTGATTTTATATTATGAAGGACTTTATATTAGTTCGATTTATGGAGGGGGAATTGCAAGTAGAAGGGACGGTGGATATTAAAGGGTTCTTATTTTTTGTTTAAGGTTTAAGGCCGGGTAAGGAGAGCGGGTTTCTAAGTTAATTCTCGTTAAGATTTGGCTTTAAATTGATGAGGACATATTATTGTGCGAATTGCTGGAAATGCCTTCTCAAATATTACACCATTTCTCTCTGATAGGTTCATAAGAGTAGTGGTTGATGGGCAGAACTCAGAAGCTCTTAGTATTAATGCTGGAGTCACTCAGGGGTCCATCCAGGGCCCAAATCTCTTCCTGATCTGCATTAATGATCTTCCAAATCACATCCTTGCATAATTCGTTGACATCTATGCTGATAACACTACTATCTAGGGTAGCGCATCTAAGACTGTAAATGACCACGTTCTCTCTTATTCTCTCTCCTCTGATCTTGAGAAAGTGGTACAATGGGGAAAGAGGTGGCGTGGTACTTTTAATCCATACAAAACCAAGCTTTTATACATCATGAACGCTCTGATTCCCATCTGGCATCAATTGAAATGAATGACTCTCGTCTTGGGGAGGCGTCATGTTTTGACAAACTTTTGGGCTTGTCTTTTACTTCTGATATGACATGCAACACACACATTATATCCGTTGCACAGGCCGCTAGAAAAATGGCGGGATCCTTCTATCGATACAGTAGATATCTCACTGCTGATGCAATTCTCGATCTAAATAAGAGGCAGTTACGTCCAAGCAGGAGCTGCTAGAAAGGACGTATCCTGCCTTGATAGAGTTCAAAATAGATTTCGTAGCCTCGTAGGGGATGTCCTTTTCTCTTCTCTGCAACCTTTTTCTCACAGAAAAGATGTTGCAAGTTTGTCTCTGCTTTATCGTTATTTTCATGGCAAGTTCTCGCTGAGCTCCAATCTATGGCCCCCCTCGCCAATCTTTCACAAGAAACACCCGTCTAGCAGAAAACACTATTCCTAACTTCCCCCGCATCTTATCTGTGCCTAATCCTAAACATAGATTCCCTGAGCAAAACTTCTTTCTTAGAACTGCAAGCGTTTTCCTGCTTTCCAGCTGACTACAATATGGGTGTCTTCAAGTCTAACGTAAACAAATTTTGGATGAGCCGTTCCATATAAGTTAAGAAATTGACCCAATTTCCATTACTAACGATTACTATATTGTCCAATTTCTACTGTACAATCTTTAACCCTTATTCTCGAATGGCCTCTTGGCCTTGATAAGTGGTGATTCCTCTGTAAAAAAACGTGATGAAAATGTACGGCACTCGTCTGCTTTAAATAAAATCTACCCAAGTATCTCCTATTATTATTTCATCCCATCTGTTTCACTTGTTACTTCTCTGTTCACAAGAACAGTGAATTGGTAGCAATAGTAGTCACCGAAGAGACGTGGATGCTATAAACACTAGTCATAAAAATACGTCGCACACCCACTTTCGTTTCTTTGTGATTTGGAATACCAGTAAATTCATCATAACTTTTTATACAGAACGAAAATTGAATTTTTTTTTTTTTCATAATATATCTGAGAATATTATCTCAAAACTTTAGTCAATGTTTGAAATTTGGTCGAAAAATGAGTGAGTGCTGAAGCATTAGAACAGTTCTAAATCACTAAAACTGTCACTTAACCATATGGTTGAATTATATTTATATATCCCCCTCCCTATTTCCTTATATTTCTATCCACACCATAGATGAACTTCCCAGACTCCCTCTAACACCCTAAACACTCACAACCATCTAATGCTTTGAGACTCCAACGCTTAAATACTGTCGACCTACAAACAACCTCCTCTTTCCTTTCTTTCTTTTCCCATATCTCCATTTTTTGCTTTTTTCGCAACCCTACTGATATCATTCTTCCATAACAATCATTTCTGTAAAGTCTGGCGAGGTTACTGGATCGCCAACACGATCCAGCAACTGAAACATATGTAACTAAATAGATAAATCGATAATAAAAATAAATGTATATTTACACACAAACACACTCACACACACACACACATATATATATATATATATATATATATATATATATATATAGCTTACTTTCAAGCTCTACCTACGTATTGATCACTGTTGAAGTAAATACTTAAAGTGTACGCATAAATATATATATATATATATATATATATATAGATTTATGCGTAAACTTTAAGTATATGTATATATATATAAAATTTATAAGCATGTATAGTTTTTGTATTCCTTTTTATACATTTTCATGCACACGCACACACACACACACACCCATATATATATATATATATATATATATATATATATATATATACGTATGCGTGTACATGTTTTTGTTTAAATGGTTTTGCCTAATAAAATCCTCTGTCAGTTTTTGGTGTACAGTCATGAAACTTTATATATAGGGTATTTGAAAACATGCTAAACTTTATATTTGGGTTTTAGCCGGGGGAAATCAGCGCAAAGGTATGAAAATTTAAAAAAAAAATGATTTTGCCGGATAAAGGCCATACGACGACATTACGAATAAACATACGTAACGTAATGTTTTACTTTTTAACCTTCCAGCAAATATGTCTTTATGGCTAAGGCATTAACGTCAAAAAAAAAATAAATCGTAAGCTAAATGTTTTGGTTTCGATTATCGGATGTGGCACAGGAATCTTTTCTTTTTATAACTTTAAAAATCACTAGCATTACCGCTCGGAGTTGCCCGGGTGTTTGGAGGTGTATGTTGAACAAAACAAGGTGGTAGTAGGAAGGCAAGATCGAACCCATACCGTGAAGAAGAAAAAGAACGCGAAACAACGTGACGACTTTGCTGTTACGATCACCGTCAAGCAGGCAGTGACGTAGGTATTAATTAAGTCTAGACAATTGAAAAGAAGGGATGACTTTAGAAAATACCGGCGAAAAAAAGCGACCCCTCCATGTAGAAAGTTTCCACTTCATGTTGAAGAAATTAATGTTTTTAATCAATTTTTCGGCATTGGTCGTCTTAAGGGTCGAGCTTCAAAGGATACTGATCTTGTGAAAATCCGTCACCTCTGTTGAAAATTTTAGGCAGACATGCAAATATGCATACATTTATATATTGATAGCTCAAATTTTCGACCTAAACCGATTAAAAAGCTTGACCTATCTCTGAATACCCTCTATGTAAAAGTCCAAATGTTTAGACATGAAATTGTCTGAGTAATAGGGTAGAGACCGCAGAGGTCAAATTTCTTTTTAACTTTGACCCCTATTATGACCCCTTTACATTTATTGTTTTGAGCTCAAGTCGAGTTATTAAGTTCGATACATGTTCAAGGAACCTATATCTAAAATTTAATTATTATATCTAAAATTGGCGGAGGAGTTTGGTAGAGTTCTCGAAGGTCAAATCGTTGAACGTTTACCCCTTATTAGCCAGATTTCTGATCGAAAACGGATTACGAAAATTTTCCCAAACCTAACTACCCTGTATATCAAATTTTGAGTCTGTAGACAAAAAATTGACAGAGTTATTGCGTAGGGAAATGTACACAGACACACAAGTACACCCACAGACACGTTCTCTTTATATATATATATATATATATATATATATATATTTATGTAAGTGGTCTTAGACTATCTTCTGTTAATTTGCGTTCAAGATAAGATATACTATCAAAATCACATAACAAATAAAAGCAAAGAAAAAGGTACTATTATTTATATCTTATCTCTTGAGTTTAAGCAATGCTGTGATAATCGATTGCATAGTACGAGGTTTCTCTGGGACGTTTTACATTATGGATGGACAATAAACCATGATTTTAAATGTTATTCTAAATAGAGTTCTGGCTCTGTATACAGCAAACAGATTGCAAGTTAGGGGGACATCCAATCTATCTATCTATCTATCTATCTATCTATATATATATATATATATATATATATATATATATATATATATATATATATATGCATATATATATATATATATATATATATATATATATATATATATATATATATATATATATAAAATGGGTTATGAAATTCCAACGAAAGAAAAGATGTATATTTAAATAAGGGAGTAGTCACTAAAAATGTGTATTTTTTTACATTATTTTATTATTCCGTGTCTTGGTTTTTCATTGAGAATTATGTTTGGATCATTGTAATAAAGTTTTTAAGTTATTAAAATCGTTTTTACGCGCGTTTCAGACGGTCTGTGATGCGTCCTCGTCAGAAATTATTTTCAAATGTGTTGGAGACGTAAAAATGGCGATTTTCGTGGTTAATTTGAAGTTTTTTTCCAAGGGGTGGAGGCTTGTAAGTGTTTATTATTCATTGGTATGCTTAATTTTTATTTCTCTTTTATTGGGCTTGTCCAGGGAGACGACGACCTGGCTGTAGTCGCTATCTCTTTCTGCTAATGTTTTTTTTTTCTTTTCCTTTAGGGTAGGGTAGGGTGTGTGTGTGTTTATGTGTGTGTGCCTGTGTGTATTCCTGTGTGTTTGCGTGTGTGTCGTGTGTGTGTTTGCTTTTATTGGTTTGGGAATATGTATATTGTTTTATAGTATTTTGGGGTTATTTGCTTCCTTAGGAAGGCGGCGGTGGTCCGAGGTAGTTACTAATGTGTATGTGTGGGGAGGGGAGACTGGCTCTTCTGAAATAAGGATAGGAGTGCTTTCATTCTATTTTGATATTTATTTTTTGGATTCTTGGATTTTAGTATTGTGATTTTTCGTTTTAGTCTTTTCGGGAATTCCTTATATTATGTTTGTTTAGAAAGAGGGGTGTATTTAAAATAGGGGATTTTTTAATGTTTCTATTTATTTTTCTCCCCATGTGGGTATGGCCAGACCCAGGATCGGTTCCTAGTGTGGGGAAGATTTTGTTCCCCAGAGGGGGGGGGGGCATTGGAGGGGGTATAAGTATGGGAGGGGGATGATAGAAGGGATGATAGTCGTTTCAGTCATGAGGGGGTTCTCCTCTACTGACTGAGGAGGGAGCGAGGTGTTGGAACAGATATTATACTATGGTTCTATGTGTCTCCTAGTGTTGTTGGTTTCGAGGTAAAGTAGTGTTGGTATTGTTCAGTGTGCTGTATTAGAGATAAGGGTGTTATGTCTGTGTGTGGTTGTATGCGTGCACGTGTGTGTGTTTTAATGTGTCGGTTCTGATTTATGTGTGGGTGTGTATATGTGTATGCGTATGGGTGTGCATGCGAGTGTACCTTGCATTTCATGTTTTTGTGTGATGGTATTAGGTTCTGTTCATTTCAGGAGTGAATCTGGTGATGAAGTTTTTTTTCCGTTGTAATTAAATAAAAATAATTTTCTGTTTGGAAGATTGGCATTATTTTGAAGCTGTTTCCACTGCTAGTGTGTGTGTGTTGATAAACATAGAGGTGTCTGTTATCTGCAATTTTGATGTTGCCTTTATGTAAGGCCACTCTATTGTTGAAATTTTTGGTGCCGCCTATGTAGGATTTGTTGCATGCTGTGCATCTTAGTGCATATACTACATTTTTTGAGGTGCAATTTAGATCCTTTTTTATTTTGAATGTTTGTGCTGGGTTTTGTTAATGTGTATGTGCTACCTTCTATTATTATGTCACATACTCCACATTTTATTCTGACGACAATTTGTGATAAATTCTAAAGAATATATCCTTACAGGTTTTGTTAACTAAAAATGAGACGTTTTCATTTTCCGAATACGCTCTCCTCAAAGTTTATTTAAACTTTTTTTTGTTGTGTTTTTTCTTTGTTGTGTTTTGTTTTGTTTTGTTTTTTTGTCACAAAGATCTACTCCCAAGATAATTATGACAAATAACTTCTATTTGCATCTCAATTTATTCTTAAAATTATTTCAACTTCAAATTATCTGTCTCGAGAGTGAATTTGCCTACGGAGCGACGCGATTATTTCTAGATTACAATTATCTCTGAGCGCACGAGTAAATGTTTGTGTTATTTAAGTTCATCAAGTCTGTAATGTTTCTTAATTAGTAATAAACGTTTCCCCTGGATACGGAAGCTCATTTGTTTTGGACATAATGAGATGAATGACTGTTTGAGAATTACGAATAATCGCAGACATAATCAAGCAATTATCCCGATGCTTCAAATTTTTAACGTCAATAAATAATACACGTATACGTCAGCGTGGTCAGTATTATATAAACACACAGATACAACTCTGTTAATGCAGCGTTAAAATCTAATGAATTGATACTTGTGTAAATATCAGCAGCAGCACTAATATAGATGGCTAGCGAAGATATTAGCATAACTTAAGCACTATGCCTTTATAAAGTGTATACAGGCTTGGGTTACAAGAAAATAAAGGACATTACGTGGTCAGAGAGAAGCAAAGTGGACCGATGAAAATAGACGTGAAAGTCGAAGACAAGAAAGTTATTATTTTAGTTAATTGGCTATGACCAACGTGTGGCCTCGGAGGAGCGGAGAAAGGCGGACTTGTGTACTTGTAGAGGTGGCACGAGACTTTTATGCTGGTGTTGAGACGTCGGGGTTTTGTTAATCGCGTGGAAAACAAAAACATACTTTGTTTGGGAAGTAACGATAATAAACGTATTTTATTAAAAAAGAAAGAAAAGCCGAGTCTGAGTTAATTTTTGTTTATTTGTAGCTGCAACTATTACTCAGTTTATGCTTCGAGTAAATGCCTGTCCCTCTCGACATATTTTAGTTTATTGGTTTTGTTTTGCGATATTTAAACCGTCGTATGGATGTTTTGTATACGATTTGTTCGCAGAGTTTTTTATACATACATATTTTACTAGCATCATGTACGAAAAGTATTGTTTTCGGATTCCACCAGTGACAATTTGGCGGCAGTCTCTTATCCAACGTCATATCAATGCGTTCTGTATCTGCGATTCAGATTTTCAGGTGACTGTTCCTATACTTTGTCATCCAAACATGGATATATGTCGTGATTGTGCCAACGAAAGTGGTTACTGGTAAGCAACTAACAGCCAGGATGCGTGTGGCAACAAACTCGGTTTTTGACATTAGATATCCTGCCCAACTGTCATACGGGCCAGTGGACTCAAATTGTCATGTGTAATTTGAAGATCATATTAACCGTAATTCGAAATGTAAGCATTAAGGTTTTAAGTCTAATGTGTGACCCTACACGTGACCTTACACGACCTTAAACCTCTGATCGCGGCCCAGTTATAATCTTACCCTTGGGTCGATGCCCAATTATGACTATCCTAGTCACCGGGTAATTAATTATGTCGACTGGGCAACCAGGTCTGCCAACCGTTGGTACGTCGCGTCACCCAGTGAGTGCTCGTCAAGGCGTTGGAGGACTCTTCTCGGTTGCACGGTCCTCAAGGCCTGTTCTTCTTGATCGTCTAGTTGGTCGTCCTGTTGACTGGGTGTTCGTTGACGGGAACGGGGTCACAAGTGGCAAGTAAAAGAAATAACGTTACATGGAACAACAGCACATCAGCAAGCAAACTCCGGAGGTTGGTTGATATATAATGTATTTAGGAAATTCATAAATGATTATCTACAGACGTATGTACAATTGAAGATTAAATGGAAGCAAGCAATTAGATTTGTGAATTAGCTTCTTGTTGTTGAAATACTCGGTCGGAGTCGCGGACCGTTGTAATTATCGTTAAGGTGTTCTGGCTGGTCTCTTCCTAGGTCCTCTGAATTCTATTAAGTTGCAAATTGAGCTCTCTGGCGACCAGCGAGGGGGAGAGAGAAGTTGGGTGGCTGGATTCCTCTGCCGAGACCTTTATCTCTGTCTTCTCTCTTCTTCTATCTCCTTCTATCTGATTAAATCGAGTTTTACAGATCTTATATAGTAAAACCCTTGAATAATGACGACGCCTACGTTCGTCTTCGACCAATCAAATTGATTGATAACAATCCACCTGATTCCTTTTCATTGGTCAATTTGGCGTGTAGCAGGTATTATTTTTCCGCCCCCAATTTCCAAAATCAAATTGACTCCTCCTCAACTTGCCTGACCCCACCTTCTCGATAATGTTTTTCCCATATTATCAACTGATAATCAGAGGAAATATTATTTTTAGCTTGTAATAGATCACCAGATTTCATCTATTTAAAAATATCCGTTTGATCTTCCTTCCTCTTTGAATTATTTGTTTTGTAAACACATCCGTGTGATTTAAAAAAAAAGATTCTTTACATGTCAAAATTCCCCTTAGCGCCCAAAACAATTTGCCAAAAGACATTTTTAGATAAGTCATAATTGGAAATAAACACTGCTCTGCCTTTGAAGTCCTTTGTGCATCGGCAGATTTGAGTATTTCCTCAAAATATTCTATTTACGCCCAAAACATATTCTCATTCTGAAGTTTCTCAGATAATACATATTGAAAAACAATTCATGTCGAACCTTCGGCTGACGTCATTAATTCTTTAATCAGGCCCGATCTGTTTTGTGTGTGTGTGTGTGTTTCTCAGATCAAAAACGATCCCACATTTCACCTGTCAAACACCACATTTCAAGCCGACCGACATTTCAAATCTCTCTTTCGGAATATTTTGTGCTGGCTCGTTTAGTTCAAACGCGAGCGTATTTTGGTTAAAAAATGTTTTAAGTAATCTTTTGCTTTGAAGTTTAGCATGCGATTTTGACACATAAAAATATTAACTAAAAAAAAATGTATTTTTTTCTGTAACCAGCGTTCGCCCGGGATTGAATATTACATTTAACACAAAAACGTCACATCGACCCTACTGATCTGATTTGGCCCCTCTTTGGTGTTACAAATGTTGGCACAAGTTACCTATTATTCTATTCCTATAATTCGGGCTTTATATATTACCTTCATAAAATCGGTTTATCGTTTATATGACTTCATAGGTGAATAAATTTTGTCACGCTTCGAAAAGTACTTCAAACATAAGTGATAATATAAATTACATAAATTAATTATTATTATACATTATCAATAGCGTTGAAAATTATTTTAGACTTCTTTGTCCTGTAAGGAAAATAATAATTTTATATTTATAGTAGGCCAATTAGGACCCATCAATTCTAATGCTATCAAATGAAGGCGTATGTCGTATCTAACAATTGAACATTACTAGAACCGATATAGGTAAACGGATATTTTACAAGAGGCTTCTAATGCTATTCACATTTTCCAGTAAATCGCAGATATTTCCCAGGGACAGTAAATGCATCGAAATTAGCAATGATAACGGGCTCTTGAAAATATCTTTAAACTGTCAACTGTCATTCGTTTATTTCTTAATCTCTTTTTTGCATTTTTAAATAATGTAACCATTCAAGTTATCTACATTTTAAGGAAGTCCTTTGCATTATTTTGCATTTTCAAAATTTTGGCAGAACCTGCCCTGCTGTTTAAAGCATACACTGCAGTATTCTATAGTGTGATTCTCCTCTCCGTATTCGCCTATGGTTGCGTTAGTTTTTTTAACGATATCTGGTTTCTGTAACTTTTAAATCGCCCTATTCTTGTTCTGAAGCTGTTTGAAAGATTTGCATTATAACTGTAGTTCCTCTTAGACGCGAGAAAGAGAGACAGAAAGAGAGAGAGAAAGAGAGAGGGACAGAAAGAAACAGAAAGATAGTATCTAAGACGAAAAGATTTCCATATCAGTGGAAGGATGCATTTTCTAGCTGTTTATTCCATAGCCGTAGTCTTGCCTCTTTGTGTGATATTGTTATCTATTCTGCCTGGTTGTGGAAGCTTTATCTTGACTTCAGGCATTGGACAGGTGGTTCATGTCACCTAAGTAAAGTGGCGTTCATCACTGATAATTTTGTGATCTTTACTTCACTGGAAACTTGCAATTTCATATATTAATGGGACGTGTTTATGTTGGTAAGATCACTGTAGACAGTGGTCAAGCAGCAGATGTTTTTATTATTTGCTTCATTTCGGATTTTTATCTTCAGTTTTGGGATGTTATCTTGACTAAAACTTTGATTTATGACGAAATTAAATTTTTTATCAATCCTCCTAGTATCAATTGTCCCTATATTAGGAACATAGAATATAAGATACCACGTAAACATTACCAATATCCATAGTGCGAATAGTATTATGGAATGTAGAGAATGCAAACTATGAACGTGATGGCCGTAAATATCTTCAGTATCTTTCTTTTAATTACATTATTCATCAGGTAAAATTTGTCTAAAATATATATGTTCCCAAATAAATAACATTCTTCGCTATTTTTAAAAATGATAATATTTTGCTAATATCTAAAATGTAAACGCACTAAAGTTTCAAATATTATTTTCTAATATTATACACAACCACACACACGCACATTCACACACACACACACACACACACACACACACACATATATATATATATATATCAGTTTTATTGTATTGTTCATTTCTGCTTTAGTAAATGTCGTTTTAGTGTGAATACTTTTTGATCCCATGTACCATTTGGAAAAGGGGAAATGGATTATCATTGTTTATATGTGTCATTTTTCATGCAGCTCTGGCTTATATACTTCTTCTCTCTTTGTGATCAACTTATTCTAATGGTTATTTTTTCCTTTCAATATTGTATGATTTATTCAAACAGAGAAGATACAAACACATGTCAAGTAAAGATTTCTAAAACATCCCAAAATTCGCTAAGACCTCATTTATTTACAGGTTTCTGTGTTGTCAATGTGTATGAAGGAAAACGTAAAAACCATACTTGTCTTTTATGCTTTATTTCTGAAAGAATGTTTTTATATTTGCGATATTTCTCTTAAGCAATGGCGAAAACCTGATCAGACACATTCAATATAACATCATATACAACTTTCGAATGCTTTTCTATAATGTGCCTTCAAAATTAACTATACGACAGATAATGATTAGGCCAAGAGAATGTCTCCCCTGTTCCTTCCACGTCAGCCATCCTGCAAACAATCCCTCCCGCATCTCCCAAAAAAACACTCATCCCCTACCTGCACTCCCATTGATACGAGAAAAATCCCCTCCCTGGAGAAAAAAAGATTACACTTTTTGCCCGGAAGGAGAATTTGCGACCCCCCCTACTTCAGGGGGTCGATTTAACGAAACTAAGAGACTTCAGGAAGGTGGCAGGCAAGCCAGTTGATGTCCCAGTAATCTCTCCAATGCGAAAAGTATGCTAACAGTCATTAGTAAAAGGGAGTAGGCAAAAGACTTATAGGCAATGCTAGATTAAGCCAATAAATCGTTTAATCTAGCGTTGCCCCTAGCAATCTTCAAAGACACCGATATTAGAAATTTACGAAAATGTTGTGTTGGGAGGGTCCCGTCAAAATGCACTCCTCCTTCTAAAGGATAGCGAAACAAACCTATCCAAGGCATGTCAGCTGCATCTCTCGTGATGGACTCGTCGACACTACGATAGGTACTTATTCTCTTACGAGAGCCACCTGCAGGCTTACGTCCACGATGTTCGTTTCTGCTTCTCAACCCTAAGGAACAATCATGGATCTCAAGCTTACTAGCGTGAATGTCCAATGGGCTGAGGGCCGACTCGCGAATATGGCGCTTGAGTTTGGACCTGCAGCACCTCGGATTGAATATCTGTTGCGCTCGGGAAACCCACCGTATTCATAGTGAGCATTTGCGCTTTTGTGCTTACTTATCCTACTTTACTTCTCACTCGAAAGGTGTCTGCATGCGTCGTGTGACCCGTGTGACATGGATCCGGAGGGGAGACTGTGTATTTTGGATGTTACCATATAGGGTAGAGCGTTTCGCCTTATTGGGGTTCATGCGCCCAATAGCCACGTTGAGTTAGCTACCTTTTTTCGGCGAATCGTGCAGTTAATGGATACTTCTAGAACGGCTATCTTAGCGGAGGAATGGAACGCGGTCATGGATCCCGAGTTAGATCGATTTGGGTTACCTTCTAGGGGAACTGGATGGAATGTGCATACAAAGTAGGGAAAACGGTGGCCTCAGGATGGAGGACATAAAGAATGCCTTTCCGGCTTTGAGGGGTTGCTTCTATCGCGAGTGCCGGCGCGCGCTGAAGTTTCTCTCAAGAGTGAAGAAAACACTCTCTAATGCCCCGCTGTTGTCCCGAAAGCATTTAGTGAGGGCATCCGTAAGGGATGTTATCAGTGAGGGTCTCTCTTTGACGAAGGGGCAGCTTCGCTCAATCTGGTTTTGGGCGTCTGGGTCTAGCTGACTCACTGATGATGAGGCTTCCTGGCCTGGCATGTAATTCGAGATGCTCTCTGGGTCGGTAAGAGACTTCATTCATCTGGCTTGGCAATTTCGCCTATTTGTAAACGGTGCGGCGATGAGGTCGAGACTTTATGTCACACCTTCGTTTATTGTTGCATCGTGGTGTCGCTGCTGAGTTTGTTACAAATGTCATGGTTACCATACTGAACATATCGTCACTAACTTTGGTTCCTATCAATTTCTGTAGACATTGGGCGCCGACAACGGATAGGCTTAGAAAAGAAATGTGTCTGACCTTGCTAGCAGTTATGAGGTGTGATTTGGAACACACGTATGAGAATACGTGTCTTCCAAATCACAAATGTCATAACTGCTAGCAGGGTTAGACACATTTCTTTTCTAAGAAAACGGATCTGAAAAATTCGCTCCCCCCAACCTTATACGAATCTTTCTTTCGTTATCATTTGAAAGTTCGCATCAAGGCCGAGAGATTTAGACTCTCTTCGTTAAACTTTGTTGAAAGGTGGGCGTCAGTTGCGCGTGTCTGTAGGGTGAGAGAAGCAAGTCTTGATTGTTTCTTGGATGTGCCTTAGGAAAAAGAATCTAGACTGTCAGAAACGAACGTCAGCTCTGACTCGTTTTTAGTCCAGAGTAGTTCACGTTTTAGACTAGAGTAGGACCTGTTTTTTAGGAACTTATATTCATAACCCAGCTAGTGTGTGACAGTGATCATGAGGCCCCATTTTAAGTTTGCACCGTTTTTTCCCTTCCCTAATTAGGTAACAGATCGTTTGATTTGCCAGAGATGCGGGTTCCCTTTCGAAGTTTTCGTAAGAGGTGTTGTTAATAAAGCGCTCGGGCCTGCATCACCTTTTCGACTGGCAAATCAACGTACCTGCTACAGTTTAGTAAATGGGGGGGGGGGTCGTTTGTTACTAACATTGTACGTAATTTATTTTTATACTGTATAATAACATTTGTATATCCCTTACCCCCTTTCTCTTATGGGATTTAATTAGGTTATCATCGTATGGGGTTCTTTTGGTGAGTGTTGAAGGAGTTATACGCTGATGGATGTATAGCATGAATGCGGTATTGTGGTGAAAGTAGAGTGAAAGTAGGAACTAGTTAGGTTAGATTCGTTATACTTACTCAGCAGAGTCCGTCCCTCCCCCTCTCCATATTCGGCCTCGTGTCAAATTTTTCTATTTTTACTGTAAAAATCGAAAACAAATATCTACTCCACTAGAAATATTGCAATACTCATTGTTTATATGTGTCATTTATCATGCAGCATTTTCTCTATTTGTGGTTTACTTATTCTAATGGTTATATTTCCCTTTCAATATTGTATGATTTATTCAAACAGAGAAAATACAAATAAATGTCATGTAAAGACTTTTAAAACATCTCAAAATTCGCTAAGACCTCATTTATTTACAGGTTTCTCTGTTGTCAAGGCGTATGAAGGAGAATATAAAACCCTCACTTATCTTTTTGCTTTATTTCTGAAACTATCGGATAAATTTTTCATTTTTACCTTGTTTAATGGCGACTTGTACAGAAAATATGTTTTGTTTAAATTTCGGGATTAGAAAAGTGTTTTCCCGATTACAGAAACAAAGTTCACCTTCATTGTTTTTTAGCGAGACTTTAGCATCGCTATTGTCCACTCGACTGCCGTCGGCGAGATTTCACAAATGACTCAGAGGGATATGTTTAGGAACAAAATTGATAAAATCAGATTTTTCTGTAAGCATATGTGCACACCAACCGACAAGACAGTTGTTATTGTTAGTTGGAATGTCAAACGTACATGGAAATAAAAATATATGTTCGCTAACAGAGCTCTCTATATTTTAAATGGAGCCGCCTTTGAAATTTTTGAAACTCTTGTGATTGAGTCACCCACAATTACAGTAAATATTTTTTGTACTCTTCATAGGAGAAAAATAGTTTTTGAAAAGTCGCGGTTTTTCTTCGAGGTAAAGGTATAATTTAATGTTGGTGTTTTTAAGTCGGCATTTTTAAATTTCATGAAATTGTAGATTTTTTTCTGTGATCATTTATCAGTTTTCTCGTAACTGCTAAATGTTTCCTATAATTAACTAAAACTCATTGGTTTTTCCTTTTTGAGTTGTCACGGTTGAAAGCGGATTAAAATTACTCGACATCCATTTAACGACCATTAAGATTAATACATTGTAGCTAATAACTTCACCAGACATTTTTAGTGAATTTGATATTATTTCAGCCTTTATAATATCATTTGTTATCGTTTCGGCTTCCAATCGTGTAAGAGATGTCAGTTCAGTATATAAAAAAAATAATTTTAGATTTTTCTTTCGATAAATAATGCTCTCTTTATATGTTCACTGCTTTTCAACCATTGTCCAACGCTTCTCGCATACCATAGATAGACTCCTGTCATCTAACCACTGTATTACTTCCGCAAAGATAATTGCATTCTTTTTAATAAACTCAGGGTATTTTCTGTTTACAGGTTGTGACTGAATTACCTTTTGCAACCTTTGCATCCGTAAATATCTTTAAAAATCTCTTGCCATGATTTGCATTTTGATTCTGTTCCATCGAAGTGCAGCCTTCCGCTTGGGTCCATATACCCTTGAATTGTAAACCATATTTAGTTTCAGAAAAGTTTCCGATGAGTAGCTTTTAGAGATGAAGAATTCTCAATGGACAGCTGTTCTGTACAGATATCAGAGTTCATAATTTTTTAGCCAAAAAGCAAAAGACCCCTCTCGTGTTGACGCGAAAAAATTGTGCTAGGATGCTAAAACGTTTAATTTTTATGGAGCAATTCTGGTTTCAGATTGGTTGATAGCAAGGCGTAAATAAATTTGATTCCTCAGTTCCTGGAAGCAGTGTTTATGAATAGAATCTCCCAACATTGAGGGTGTATACCTCATGAGATATCAAAATATTTCAGTAGGCGCACATCACGTTAATATGATATATTTTGATACCCGATGGCTGAGATTGACCAGAATCTATGTTTGCTTAAGTAGGATCGGAGTTTAATTATCTTTTTAATTTATTTATTCTGATTAATTGTCAATAGAAAATATTCCTATTAAAAAGTAATTATTTTAGTTTGGTTTCATATAAGCAACTACCAAATTTTAATTACTAATATATTTTTTCTGATTTTAGATCGTACCACTAGATACTCTCCACGACGAACTCTTTGCGCATATTTACAGTTTATGTATATTTGCCAAACATACATATTCTTATGAGGCCTTTTTTCTTCTCTGCCCTGTCCTCGATCTGAACGTAAACTGTCAGCTGGCATTTCTATCCTACAACTTTCTAATAGTAATGTTGTTTACAAATCTCGTGAGAGACGTATTATTTGACTACAAAAAATAAAAGACGCAGAAGAAATCAAATTATCAGGCGTATTTAAATTTATTGATATAATTCAATTTCCTCTGTCTGGTAAATCACTTTCTCGCAAAGAAAATGAATTTTCTCTAAGTTGGAGGCCATAACTGTCTGCAATTATCTCACGCTCTTAAAAACGCTGTTTATAATAGGGGTTAAATAGGTTAAGAATAGATTAAATCAAGGCTGTAAACTTGTGACTTTTACCGGATCTTTGCGAACATAAGTACTACATTCACGCAATATTTCATCCAAAATAATATCTGGTTTGACATCTCAATAGTAAAAATGTGTGTGTGTTGTGAGTGGATACGTATTCCATCATGGCTATTACCCTCTTCATAATGATACAAACACCCTTAAATGTATTAGTGCCACGAGATCACAATGTAATGAGTTAATTGCATAAAATATTGATGCTGCAATTGTCTGTTTAATATTGGGGAAACTCAATCATGCTCTGCAAAGTAAAAAATTAAACTAGCATTCTCTACAAAACAGCAAACTTAAACATCATGAATAAAAAGTACCCAAAGGATTGAATACGAACCAGAGTTTATATGCCGTAAAACAGAAGACCAACAAAAACAACTGGGATTAAAAAAAAATCTACTTGAAGTATAAAATGCATTTTTCAAAAATAACCTCATTCGGCATTAAGTAACTCGAAACGTGTTAACATTACGTAAAACAACTGAGCCAAACATCTTTAAATATCACACATACTCTTTGTAATCCGAAACATATAATTAATAAAACCATCCATTATACTAAATGTTGTAATCATCTGTTAGTTATTCTCATCTCAGTCCTTACATTTAAATTTGAAAAGAAATATTTGAATGTATGTATTAATTTGTGTTAGCAAGTAAATAAATTACATTGTATCGAGTCTTATTTTATTACAAACGAATATACATAGTACATTCTGATGCAAGTGATTTTGTTAATTAGTTGTCTAAATGTTTAGGCATATATATGTATATATATATATATATGTATATATATATATATATATATGTATACATATGTGTGTGTGTGTGTAAAGTAGTAGCATTCGTGAGTGTGTATGTGTCTGTGTGTACAGCTCTCCTACAACCCATACCACTGGACCGATCATGACCAAATCTGGGGGGATGGTGGTCCTCTACCTAGGGATGACGCACACTATTTATGTTTATATATATATATATATATATATATATATATATATATATATATATATATATATATATATATATAAATATATATATATATATATATATATATATATATATATAATGAAAATTACAATTGAATTTACCAAAATGATCCAAGATGGTAAAATTAAAGTAAATTATAAATATTAAATAATTAATATTAATAAAATTATCTCAGCCAGATATAAAAGCTCGATAATACCAAATAGGAAATAGAGCTTATAATATGAGCAGACAGTTAATGAAATATGTTAAAAACACTTTGAAATGAGTTAAAAACATATTTAATCTGAAAAGGAAACACAAGATAAATGGATAGTCCTTAATCCGCGGAGTTTCGAAGAAATACTCTCCTTCTCATCAGAGGGTAGGAATTAGCAAAATGCGGGATCGGATTTTGCATGCAGAAGCATTTGATGAAACAACAAATAAATCAAAGATTTTACTTGAAAACAAAATAAGTTAAACAGAGAGAATATGGTAAAGAAAAAGGTGATTACACATTAATGGCTAGTCTGGTGGCAGATAAAAAATCCAGTGACGGTAAAATCGAAATGTAAAACTTCAAGAAAATTAAATTAAATTAGATTAAGGACTATCCACTTATCTAGTGTTTCCTTTTCAGATGAAATGTTTTTAATTCATTTCAAAGTGTTTTTTAACATATTTCATATATATATATATATATATATATATATATATATATATATATATATATATTCTCTCCTACCGCCCACACCAGCAGTGAACCGATCACGACTAAACCTGGCAATGTGACGGTCTGTTACATATGGATGGATGGTCTGTTACATATGGATGGTGCAAACCATTTGTCAAGGTTAAATACGAAGGTCAAAGTAATAGCTTATGTAGATATACTCTGCTAGAGGCCACATCACTTGACCGATCATGACCACATCTGACATGATTATGGTCTCCGTACACTTTTTAAGGTCAAGCTCGAACGTAAAGGTCGGTACTTTGCTGTAGGTTCGGGTATCCACAAAGTAGGTGCATAGGCGGACAGCAAAGTCCTCTGTTTCGGTATATATGCTAGTATCCGAAGCTTTTGATACGAACCTATATATATATATATATATATATATATATATATATATATATATATATATATATATATATACTGCGTGTCACATTATTAACGAGGTAAACATTTTTACAAGTTTCAGAAACTTACCGATAGTTTCGTATCAAAAGCTTCGGAAACGTTGGCAATGCTGAGCTGCGCGTACTGTTCCGCGCAATGTAAACAATCTGCCATCGTAATTGCTGAATCCACGATATTTGAGGTGTGTCAAATTATTTACAAGGCAGTTTCTTTCGTCAAAACATGGGTGGTATAGGTGGTTTGAGTAGTTCTGAAAAGAGTAATATTACAGAACAGCTAGCAAAAGTTAAAACTACCCTCGAAATATCGAAAGTGATAGGAAGGTCCCATCAAACTGTGAAGAACTGTGTTAAGGACCCTACAAACGTACGTAAGAGAGCTGATAAAGGCAAATCTAGAGTTGTTTCACGCCGTTGTCTACTCCAAATTAAACGTGAAGTTGTTAAGAACCCTGTGCAGACGAGTCGAGAATTCTTTGACCAAGACGAGTTAAAGAATGTATCCAAAAGTACGCGATGTCGCCTTCTGAAAAAAGAGCCAAAGTCTGTTAAGCCTATGACAAAGCTTCAACTAAAGCAACATCACAAATAAAAACCGATTGAAATGGGCAGACGACAACATGAAAACGGATTTTTCCAGAGTTTTGTTCACGGATGAAGTGCATGTCGCTCTTGATGGTCAAGATGGCTGGAACAAAGCATGGGCTCTAGATGAACGACATCGTCCTCAGTGGTTATGGCGCCAACAAGGTGATGGTGGGATTATTTTGGGTGTTGGAATTACTGGATAAGGTACTTTAGTTGGCCCATGGAGAATGCCATAATGCGTAAAAATGACGTCATATGCTTACATAGCTTTTCTGAGTGAGCACTTTGAACCATGGCTGGAGAAGCAAAGGTTGCCCTTCCGAAGAACCATTATTTTTATGCAGGATAATGCTCCCTCGCATGCAGCAAAAAGAAAAGTAAAGAGTATTTGTAACAACTGGGGTTCTCTGGCCGACGAAAGATGGAGTGCCCTGCTAATTCACCAGATTTGATCCCATTTGAGAACCTTTGGAGTATCATGAAGCGACGCATCTATGCAAGTCGACGCCCACTTAAGAGCAAAGATGAGTTGTGTATGCTCGCCACGACATCACACATTTGACTAATTCTGTGGACCAACGTCTTTTACAAGTCATTCTATAAAAAGGATCGCATATCCCCTACTAATTATGTCAAGGTAGAAATTATTATGTAGTTATTGTGTTCTAAGTATTTTCCTAGTTCATTTAATGTTTGAAAATTATTTCAATTAACAAGGTATAGGAATATTATGTTTTTTTCTCAACCTCGACACACTGAAATCAACAGATATTCCTATTTTCTGCCAGTTTCGCTAATACTGCTTTAAATAATTTTATTTTCCGCGTGGAGTAGCTGAATAACATTGCAAGTACTCTCTCAAAGTTCTATTGGTTTTTATTCACCCGCACCTTAGATATTTTAAAAAAATGTAAACTCCTTAATAATTTGATACGCAGTGTATATATCTACACACACACACACACACACACACACACACATATATATATATATTGATATATGTATATTGATAGATAGATATGTAGATAGATATACAGCATCATATATGCATACAAATATATATATATATAATAATGTATATATAAAATACATAATATATATACATAATATATATATATATACTAGCATTTCAGTCCGACGTTGCCCGGGTGTTTGGATGTGTCTGTTGAGCAAAACAAAAACTGGTAGTAGGAAGGCAGGCTCGAACCCGTACCACAAAGGGGGAAAAGAACGGGGGAAAATCTGACGTCTATGCTGTTACGACGATGCCAAATCGGAAGTGATTTTTTTTTAAATTAAGGCTAGACAATCGAAAGGAGAGAATGACCTTAAAAAATATCGGCGAACAAAGCGACCCCCCTGTAGAAATGTTCCCAGTTGAAGGTGCAGATATTAATGTTTTTAGCCAATTTTTCGATATGTGTCGTCTGAAAGGTCGGACTTTAAAACGGTACTGATCTTGGTAAAATCTGTCGCCTCTTTCGAAAGTGTTCGGCAAATATGCAAACATATATGATGATTGCAACGTCTTGTCAGGCGAGTGCCACTCCCTCAGACACTTAAAGTCCATGAGCCCAAATGCCCGATGGAGTATCTATACAAAGATGATCTTACAGCGTCTTAGCTTTGTACGACAGCTAAGTCTCTCTCTCGGTTCAAAATGTTGAGATCCAGCAACAAGCAAGAGCAAGATAGCCAGCAACAAATTAAACTGCAGACCAGCTTAATGCGGGTACTGGTCTTCCGCTTTATGGTTTTTTATACCAGAGAGTTGCTTCTCCTAGAAAGGTTGCCTTCACCACGGCTTACGGGAGCCCTCTCTACCCCAATACACGTATACACACACAAATATACACGGTGCTAGTTGGCCGTTGACCCAGAAAAAGAGTTCATTCGCCCTTTGCAAACATATATACATAGATACATACATACGTTTATATATTGATAACTAAAAATTTTCGATCCAAACGGATTAAAAAGCTTACCCTATCTCTTTCAACTGTTTTGACCAGAAATTGTCTGAGTAATTTGGTAGAGACCGCAGAAGTCATTTTTTTTTTACTTTGACCCCTATTATGTCCCCTTTAACATTTATTGTTTGGGCTCACTTCAAGTTATTAAGTTAGATCCAGACGCAATGAACCTGTATATAAAATTTCAAGTGTTTAGACCCCAAATTTTAGGAGGAGTTTGGTAGAGTTTTCAAAGATCAAATCATTGAACGTTGACCCCTTAACAGCCAACTTTCTGGCCGAAAACCGATCACAAAGATGTCCCCTAATCTTAGTACCCTGTATATCAAATCTCGAGTCTGTAGACTTAAATTGACAGAGTTACTACGTAGGGAAATGTACACACAGACACACAGACACACAGACACGGTCACTTTTATAGATATATAGACAAATAATGTAATATAGATAAAACATGCAATTACAGGAGATTATAGTAAACAATTGTAAATTAAGAAAACTCCTTAGTAAAGGTCCGAATTATAGAGATCCTAAA
The DNA here is from genome assembly GCF_053919585.1 of Euprymna scolopes. Classification (NCBI taxonomy): domain Eukaryota; kingdom Metazoa; phylum Mollusca; class Cephalopoda; order Sepiida; family Sepiolidae; genus Euprymna; species Euprymna scolopes. The sequence continues at coordinate 130,288,587 of NC_136491.1, forward strand.
TTTCTTAATTACACTAAATACGTTAAAGAAGTAACTAAAGCACAAGTAGGGGTTGATATGTCTATGGTAAATAAATATAAATTAGCATAGTATACGTTTGATGCATGGGAAAATAATATGCTTGAATGCGTAAATGAAAAAGTTAAACGTATAGAAAATTCAAATTGCCTTAAAAAAACTAATCCGCTTCTAAAAAAATTAGAAATACTGGGGGGACTGTAAATACTTCAAGAGAAGTTTTTAATAGTTCCTATTTATGAAGAAGCAAACAATATAGCTTTTATATGTAAAATTTTTTTATATACAACGTTTATTGGTAGAAGTATGAATTATAGATTACGTTTCAGATACCTATAAATTAAGTAATATTAATTTAGATAGGATTATTCTGAATAATAGTATTATTACTGAAAAAGTAGGATTAAAGTTATTAGAAAAAAAAACGTCCATGTATGCTTTGGATACCTAAAATGAACAAAAATCAATTAGTGCTGTTTATTGTAGGTTCAAAGACATGCATTACTAAGCCTTTAAGTAAATCTATATCTAAAATATTTTAATTAATTATAAATCAAATAGATATGTATCACCAGAAAAGAAAATTCTACAGTAATATTAATCTATTTTGGATGGTAAATAATTCACAACATGTAAAAGGAAAACTAGATAAAATAAACTCTAGAATAAAAGCAACGTATGATTTTCGTATGCTATATACTAAAATTCCGCATAAAAGAATTAAATGATACTGTGGATTTATCTTTTGAAGGTGGCAAAGGTAAATGTATAGACTTCTTCACAAGTTTCTGGTGTAAAAATAAAAATAGCAAAACTAGTGTTATTAGATGTATTTTTAAAATGCTCATAATTCAGCTTATTAAAGAATATTATTTTCAAATTGGAAATAAAATATTACTCCAAATGATAGGTATCCCAATGAGATTGGATCCGGAACCATTTTGGGCAAATCTGTATTTACATAGACTCAGATATATATATATATATATATATATATATATATATATATATATATATATATATATATATATATCATCACAAATAAAACATGATATATCAAAAACATATCATTTTCATGGGTGTAGGATGTTTATAGATGGTCTTATATACATAACGATGAATTCGAAAATATAAACATCTGGTATATCCAAAAGAGTTAGAATTGAATTGTGAACCTAGAGGATAACAGGATAAGTTTCTGGATATAGATATGAAAATTTAGGATGGAATTTTTCTTTATAAAATATTTGATAAAAAAAACTCTTTCCTTTTTCAAATAGTTCGTATGCCGCATAAAGAGAGTACGTGCCCTGGTTTTATGTTTTATGGAACCATTATGTCAGAGCTTTTGAGAATAGCTCGCGTTACTTTAAAATGAATATATTTTATACCACCAGTTTCTAGTTTTGTAATAAGGATGAAAAAACAAAGTGTGGATAAAACTAAAATATTTAAACAGTTAAATAAAGCATTTTTTTTGTTTTCCTGATGCTTTTGCATCGTATAAAATTAACCAGAACATATTAATAAAGGAAATGCAAAACAATATTTGAAATGTATAACATGTATTAAAAAAAATGTATATATTTATAAATATTTTTAGCCTTAATGTATATGTAATTTTCAATAAATAAGAATTATATATACAAAATATAAGCATAGTGGGGGTAATAAGTAGTCACATAGATTAATCATAATATTATAAATACAAGAATGGTAAATTTAAAAAATATATCAATTTTAAATTTGGAAACAGATGAATCTCACAGGAAATAAATTAATTTTTATAACATGAATAGGTTAGATAAACGAATTAAGCATAGGAAACTAGATCTAATATTTGTAAGTGGTCTTCTTCCTAACGTTAATTGAGGTTTTGTTTGATCAACACTGCTTGGGAGCCACGATGTAATATACTGTTGTGTTTTTAAATCCCCGAAACAGTGTATTATGATAAGCAACTGATGATCCCTTATTGGTACTAGAGTGGATTCGAGAGAGAAAGTTAATGCAGTGATTGCAGGTTATTAAATGAGTTACTCACTCAATGGATTTCTAAAGATTTATACATTTTTTGTATAGTTTTAAAGGTTAAAAACTTCTGTACAATTAAATAAATAAATATTAAGCTCTTATATCGAAAGAGTTTTTCTTTGTAATCGAGCACGTTGTTGGAATTCTTTACGTAAAAAACAGTATATATATATATATATATATATATATATATATATATATATATATATATATATATGAAAATATTTTTTACTTTACTATTTCAGTGTATGTTAACTGCGTAAGCTTTATAACTGTGCTTGTCTATTGTAAAACATAAACATCGAGCAACTCTGGTATTATAAATGTTGTACTTAATACAATGTTATTGCATAGGTCTTTTTATCGAGTAAAAACGCTTTTTAAAGTATAATTCATCACCAAAGACCAATTGCGGATCAGATGAGTTTATCAGCTGAGTGCTGCACGGTCCTATAAGAATCTTGTAAACGATGAGTAAAATATCATAGTTTAATTGCAGTGGACTTAAAAACGATTTTTTCAGAATGGATAAGTTTTATTGATGCGTATATTTCTCTTCCCCACAACCACAACAGTTTTTTATAAATGTTATTACTTACAGTTCTATTCGATTAGTGGATACCCGTGGCTTTTATTTTAATATTCGTTGGTTGAGTGTCGCGGTATAGATAATAACGTTCGCATGAATTTTTATAAGATTATGGACGATGACGTTGTTTTAATAAGAACCTATATTTTACATGTCACTTTCATTTTATTTAGAGGTCATTTATGCTTTTCAATGGTAATTTGCTCATTTACTCACAATGAAGTTTTCTATCATAAAGAAAGCAAATAGTTCATATTCTCCTCGGGAAATATCGCGATAAAACGCGAGACTAGACACTGTATTTTAACAGTTGGAAATATCGCCAACTTTTCCTTGTATTCATTTTCTTAAACACTACATACTTTATACCTAAACTTGCGTTACTCTTTATTATCTTTTCATAAGGGGAAAACAGTTTATAAAATCTAGGACAAATTATGGACGTTCAATAGGTCTACATAGGGTGAGACTATTTATAAAATATATGTTACGGGGTGTTTGGATTGCGTGTGACGTTTATAGTGAAGGAGATATTGTTTATATAGGCTTATAGTGTAAGAGATATATATTATTTTAAAATTTGTAAGGTAGTGTAATACAAGAAATAGCATGTTTTTGTAAGGTTTCTGGAAGCTGTAAATCTATTTTCATGGATGTAGAAAAAATGTGGTGCATTGCTAAAAGTGTTCATGGCGCATTTAGGGAATTAGTTGTTTAAAAAAATCAATCACAACAGAATTTATGAGAGTTAACAGCGATAATGCTGAAAACTGTGGTCGCAGTTTTGTGCCGCATGCAACGGGTAGGCATTCTGCTAATACTGACAGAAATAACTGATGCAAAATATCGGCAAAGTAAATAACAAATATGATTCTTTTAAACCCGCTCGTTTTAGAAAGTAATATTTTGTATTATTGAAGGAAAACTTCGTAAGAGTACGAACAAATATCAGATAATTTTAAAGTAGAAAGAATAACGTCAACATGTAAATATTAAAATAGTAAAAATTGAGACGGAAAACCACATGAGAAAATGGTAGAACATCAACATTTAATTAATACATTAATGAGATTTTTTATACTTTGATCAACAATTCTTTCCAATAATCCTTATTTCACTCTCATCGTTTCTATTTTCGAAAGGCACGACACTATAATACCCCATGATATGAGTTTTAATACATTGATTTATAAATGTGTAAATACTCATGTTAGCGCTCTTTTACTAACAATATACGATTACTTGTTATTTGCAAGTTTTTTTTTCTTTTTTTACATGGGGATCACCACTTTACAAGGCCCGGAATCCACTCGGATTATAAGGGTTATTGTGTGTACAATAATCAATGGGATAATATCGTAGTAATAGTTGGTATTGGAGGTTTTATAAAGGGTCTTATTAAGGGGGCTATCAATCAGGAATTTGTTTATGTTGGATTTGAAGACACCCAAGTTGTAGTCAGGTGTGAAACAGGAAAACAGAAGAGAATTCCACAGGCGTGCACTTCTCAGAAACAAGCTTTGTTCATGGAATCTACATTTTGATTTAGGTACAGATAAAGAGTGGGAGAAATTACTGACAGTGGTTTTAGTTAAACGGATATTTATCGTGAAAGATTGGCGATGGGGGGAACAGAGATTGGAGCTCAGACGAGCACCTTCCATGGAAATAACGATAAAACAAAAACAGGCTCACAACGTCTCTTCTGCAGGAGAGATGTTACAGGAAAGAGAAAAGGGCATCCCCCACTAAGCGACGAAGTCTATTTCGTACTTTGTCAAGGCAGGATAAGCTGTTTTTAGAAGCTTAAGCCAAGATGTGAAAGCAGTACTCCATATTTGGACGTAATAGGCTTTTATACTTGCATCAGTAGGTAGATATCTTCTGGAACGGCAGAAGGATCCTACAATTCTCCCAGCCGCCCGGGCAACAGATTTGATATACGTGTTCCATTTCAGATCAGGAGTTAAGGTCAAACACAGGAGCTTGTCAAAACATGAAGCCTCTCCGAGTCGATAGCCATCTATTTCAATTGATTCTAGATGAGGATCAGAGCGTTGATGATGTAAAGATAGGAGCTTTGTTTTAGATGCATTAAACGTAACCAGCCACCTTTCCCCCACTGTTCACGCGCTCAAAATCAGACGAGAGAGAGAATCAGAGAGAGCTTTGTCATATACGGCCTGTGATGTGTTGCCATAGATGGTCGTGTCATCAGCATAGACGTCAACGAATGATTTAATTATGTGTTTGTTGAGATAATCGATGTAGTTCAGGAAGAGAGTTGGGCCCAGGATGGACCCCTGGGGGACTTCAGCATTAATACTGTGGGCCTCTGATTGTTGCCCATCAACCACTACTCTTAATAGCCTATCAGAGAGAAATGATTTAATTATTGAGAAAACATTTCCAGTTATACCGTAGCTGGAAATCTTGTGAAGTACGTCTTTATGCCATACCTTATCAAAGGTCTTTGATATGTCAAGAGCAATTGCCCTAGAAAGGAAGCTTTGTCGAGAGATTCATTGATTGTATGGGATATAACTATTAGCACATCAGCTGTAAATTTAGCAGAACGGAAACCATAATGCATGTCACTAAGAAGGTTATTTCTGCTGAGTTGGTGTACTACTTCCTTATTTAATATGGATTCCAGTAACTTACTCATGATACACAAGAATCTGTAGTGAGAGGGAGATAACATATCACCTGAGATGTTGAATAGTGTGTTGTCTGTTGTAGGAGGAAATACGCGTAGGGGCGGGTTAGCTGCAAAGTTCGTGGCAAATAGTTTGACCATGTCTGATGCTAACGAGATAATCTCAGGTCCATTGATAATGGTTGGGATAGAACGCACGCTTGTGTTCAGGATCCTGTTTGCTATTTGGCAAAATTGGTGAGAACCAAGCCGCTGCTCAGCTACTTTGGATTTGACAGACTGAGCATAGAACTATCTTGCATTTTTATTACTCTTTTAGAGTGGTTGCTTTCAGTCCTGAAAGCAACTTTAGTCTCAGTACATCAATTACGTTGTTAGCTACGGAAAAAAAGTGATTTCTGTGCGCGATAGCAGCAACACATTCTGAAGAAAACCATGGCTGGCTGTTAGGTGTCTGTTGGAATTTTTTGGATGGTATGAATCTGCCTATGCCTACAATTAACCATTCCGTCAGGTCTGATACTATAAGGGATACATCCTTTTTAAACATGGAATGCAGATGTAGATCAGATATGAATGTACGGAAGCTATCCCAGTCAGCCAAATAGTATCGATATACAGTACGGTGGAGAGGTAATCTGAAGACTTATTGTATTTCGTTTTTATCTTAACGGTCGGAGGGACCCAGGGGAGATAGAACAGAACATGAACATAGCTCAGGGGAAGTTGTGAGAAAAAGGTATAGAAGGATAGCATACTGACGGTAGTATCGGGCACACAGGTTGGTTCGTGAACAATCTGAGAGAGCCTCTCCTCATCATCTGTCTTATTTGAGTGGGTCAGCCATTCCACATTATGGACATTGAAATCACCGCAAATGTGAATTTTAGCCGAATGATGAGAAGACAGGATGTGGTCAATTTTCTCAGATATACACTTAAAGACAGTAACCTCGCTGTTTTGGGGGCGATAGAGGGCAAATATAAATGCGGTGGTGTAAACAAGTACAACCCGGAAGCACATATAAGGTAAATTAGGGTATTCTCTGGTGATATCTCTACCACACGGACATCCATCTTTAATGTAGGCACATATTCCATGGCCATGGCGATATTTAGGGTCAGATTTACGTGTTAAGGTAGAGTATCTTCTTATTATGAACTCATCTAGGGAAGTGGTCGGCCTTATGTCAGTTTCGCTTAGAAAGACTAAGTCCGGTTTCGTCTCCTGTGGTTGGGTTTCAACCTCTGGAAGGTTGGAACGTAGACCGCTGATATTGGAGAAGGCGACATGGTAGTAGGAGTCTACGTTGGGATATGGGGTTCTAGATTTATTCGTGTTTTTTGGGGGGCGGGGAGATATTTCATGTTGAGTTTTTTGGGGTGTGTGGAAACAGCTCGACAGACTTGGTTAGAGTAGGACAGAGAGGGGAAGTAAGAGAGAGAAAAACAGGAAATTTTTGTAGCACATGATAAGGTAAAGCCGTTACAATTACCCACTAGTATCGCATCGAGAGGCCCCATCAGAAAGTACTGCATAGTCCATAATCCATTCACAAAATGGCAATACAGTAGCCTCAGTATTTTACACCCGCTGATAGGACAGCCTCCTTAGTGGTTAATCCAAGGTTTGGGTCCCTGTCTATCAGGCGGGTAACGTCAGCCCAGATGAAACGTTTACGTCCAGCACCCTTACTAGTGTCGTGGCAACAAGGATAGACATAGAAAAAGAAACATTTCCGACATCTGAAGCTACTGTTCACGAAGTACTACCGACCTGGAAAGCAGCCTTTTCTTCACCCTTTGTCAGAAATATCACTCATTGGAAATGAGGACTGAGGGGCAAAAAAAGGAGAATCGAGAGTTACTGGAGCTGCGGATAACACCACCGCAATGTATTATCTTTTTTTTTTGTACACAATGATCACCACGTATCAAGGCCCGGAAGCCACTCAGGGATAAGGGTTATTGCAAGTACATTACGTTAGTGTGGAGATTTGATGAAGTGTTTACTTAAGGGGACGGTTCATTAGGAATTTGTTAACGTTGGACTTGAAGACATCCAAGTCGTAGTAAGGTGGCAAGCAGGCAGACGGAACAGAGTTCCACAGGCGTGCAGTTCTGAGAAAGAAGCTTTGTTCATGGAATCCGCGTTTTGATTTAGGCACAGATATAGAGTGGGGGAAACTTTTGACAGTGGATTCAGCTAGACGGGTGTTTTTTGTGAAAGATTGGCGAAGGGGGGACCAGAGATTGGAGTTCAGACGAGCTCCTGCAATGGAAATAACGATAAAACAAGGATAGGCTCGCAACGCCTCTTCTATGGGAGAGAGGTTGCAGGGTAGAGAAAATGGAATCCCCCAGTAAGCCACGAAGTCTATTTTGTACTCTGTCAAGGCAGGATAGGCTGTTTTTAGCAGCTACTGCCCAGATATGGCAACAGTATTCCATCCTTGGACGTACTTGGCTTTTATATAGATATAGAATTGCATCAGTAGTGAGATATCTTCTGGAGTGGTAGAAGGATCCCACCATCTTTCCAGCGACCTTGGCAACAGACTTGATGTACATGTTCAATTTCGGATCAGGAGTAAAGGTCAAACCCAGAAGCTTATCAAAACACGGGGCCTCACCCAGACGAGAGTCATCCATTACAATTGATGCCAGCTGGGGATCAGAGCGTTGATGATGTAAGAATAGGAGTTTGGTTTTGGATGCATTAAAGGTAACCAGCCACATCTTCCCCCACCGAACCACGCGCTCGAGATCAGAGGAGAGAGAATTAGAGCGAACTTTGTCATTTACAGCCTTTGATGTGTTGCCGTAGATGGTCGTGTCATCAGCATAGATGTCAACGAATGATTTAAGTATGTGTTTAGGGAGGTCATTGATGTAGATCAGGAAGAGAGTTGGGCCTAGGATTGGCCCCTGAGGGACTCCAGCATTTATATTGCAGGCATCCGATTTTTGTCCATCTACTACTACTCTTATGAGCCTATCGGAGAGAAATGATTTAATGATTGAGAAAACATTTTCAGTTATACCGTAGCTCGAAATCTGGTGAAGCAGACCCTTATGCCATACTTTGTCGAAGGCCTTTGATATGTCAAGCGCAATTGCCCTAGAAAGGAAGCCTTTGTCAAGAGATTCACTAATCCTGTGGGATATAACCGTCAGCACATCTGCGGTAGATCTTGAAGAGTGGAAACCATATTGTGTGTCACTAAGAAGGTTATTCCTGCTGAGGTGTTTGACTATTTCTCTATTTTATATGGATTCCAGCAACTTACTCATAACACATAGGACACTTATTGGTCTGTACTGAGAGGGAGATGACGTATCACCTGAATTCTTAAATACAGGTCAAACTGATGAGGTTTCCAGGGAGTTGGAAAGCACTTCTACTTAAGGCAGCGCTTAAACAGTTTCGTAAGTATAGGAGCGAGTTCTGGTTGAAGCTTTTTTAACACTATAATTGGGATGCTATCAGGGCCAGTTGCTTTACTGGAATCTAGCTTCTTGATTAGCTTGGCGACCTCATGCACAGATATTTGTATGTTTCCTAGCTTGTTCTGTGTTATAGGAGGAAATATGGGGATTTGATGGCATTCGTCGCATAGGGTAGAATTAGCTGCAAAGTTCTTTGCAAATAGTTTGGCCTTGTCTGACGCTGACGAGATGACCTCTGGTCCATTGATAATGGTTGGGATAAAACGCACACTTCTGTTCAGGATCCTATTTGTTATTTGCCAAAACTGGTGGGAACCAAGCCGCTGATCAGCTGCCTTGTATTTAACAGACTGGGCATACCCTAACACTTTATCCTAATCCTAAACCTACTAAACCATATCTAATCATCCATTCCTAAACTTACAAAACTATATCTAACCATACATTAACTCGTCTCTCTCAATCCAATACTGTAGCAAATTTAGCTGCTTCCACTGCACGAATTTTTACCTATACCCTCTCCCAGTAACTATGGAAATGGAAGCATAGTAATGCCCTCTTTTTAACCCGGTTACCTACTAAAACCAGCCCATATATCTATTTACCAAATTACACATGACTTAAAACTTACTGTCTGACCCGTACTATATTGCACTCGCATCTCATGCCCTGCTATCATCTAAAATATAGATTGGGCACAACTCGTAGTTCAATTCTTAACACCTACTCACACTCTAATATAATACTAGACCCAAGCTCACATGAATAAAAAAAATAAAAAAATAAAAGGAAAAAAATAATAAAAAAATATATATATACAAAAGAGAAAGCCTCAAACCACATTATCTCCTCCTAACAAGCCTCCTTACAATCATAGTTGCTTACACTGCATGAGCTCTACTCAACCCCTTTATCCAGTTACAATGAAATAACAATGTCCCTAATCCACTTTGAGGAGTGTAACTATTTAGCAGATATAACCTCTACAAACTAACCCAATAACATTAACTAACCACGCGGGGTCGCAGAAATACCTGGATTAGAACCCAGGCGCGGAGCAAACCCTCTCAGTGGTGACGGATCCAGTAGATCTTTCCAGATCATCCATCTAAGAGAAGGAAAACTCTGAAACTAAACCAAAGAGGAGGGAGGCCTCTTCAGTCTTTGATGACAACCTTCCTAGAGCTGGTGACTCAAACGAATTACCGGTTTGCAAACCTAAAATGCTTAAGGAGTAGATAGGTCCTGCCTATCGCCCGGCTTTCATACTCCTTCTTTGCCTATTAGTCAGGCGCAGAGATACTATCACAGTGATTCGACAGAAACACCCAGTGGTAGATCTTGTTTCTTGTCTAGGGCAATGAACGCCGTTTCCCCACTCCCGACACCCCCCTAAAGCTGGGCACTTGAGAATGCTTGAGTACCACATATGCCTGAGCAATTAGATTGGGTTGACCTTCTTCTGATGGCTTGAGGGTACCGGATTGACAGTTACTGGCTGCTGTTTCCGACTGGTAGTACAGGGTCCCTAACTCTTTGGTAGCGCTTAGAGCGGCTGCTCCATCAACAGTTGAATAATATTGGGATGTTTGCAGTGCCATGGCGCGCATGGAATGGGACCCTGCACTCATCCCCGGTGGGCTTTCCTGAGGCCATAGTCCTAGTTGATGGAGGGTCAGCTGATGGTCTACTTGTGATGCATGTGTGATATTCTGCATAACCTCCTGTTCGGCTTCCCCTAACCCAACTGAACCTCGTTAAAAAACATGATGACAGTACAATCTAAAAATAAGCTTAAACCAGGCTTAGGATCAAACAAATCCAACTTGCCTCCTCCCTTGAGGCTTGCATTCACAAATATCCGTGGGCTTAGAACTAATTTAGCTGATGTTGAAGCATTTCTCCTAACAAATACCCCGGATATCTTAGCACTAAGTGAGACTAACCTACACTCCTCCATCCCCTCTAACTACCTTAACATGCCTGGATATATCCCACTCTGCCGTAAGGACTCTGACAGACATATGCACGGACTTGGAGTTTACATTCGTAATACCCTTCCCTTGACTAGAGAAACAAACCTAGAAACGGATAGTCAAGCCTTTTTGTGCTTTAGACTAATCATGCAACACAGCATTAGCTACTTTTACTTTCTCTACCGCTCTCCCTCGACCCAAGACTGCACCATAATAAACAAAGTATCTGACAGCATAGACACAGCACTCTCCTTCGACACTAGCGCCCAAGTACATGTATTTGGCGACTTTAATGTCCACCACAAAAACTGGCTTGGATTCTCTACTTACACAGATGCAGCAGGCAGTGCAACTCATAGCTTCTTTGTATCTCACTCCCTATCGCAAATTGTTACTTTTCCAACCTATTAGATCTGTTTTTGACCACAGTTCCTGATGATTTTGTAACGAAAGCCGACAGCCCACTTGGGAACGCTGATCATGCAGTGATAATGGTTGAAATCGCCCTAAACTCTAGACCCAAAACTGAAGAGCAAGTGCTCAAAACAACGAGATATTATAAAAAGGCTGACTGGGAAGCTATCAAAGATCTTATCAGTGACGCCCCATGGGGAAATATTTTTTCTCTTCCTGCTGAACATTGTGCGACCGAGACCACTGACTGGTTCAAAACTGCAATCGAAGCGCATGTTCCCATGCGGAAATTCTATAGCAAGCCCCACTCTCCCCAATGGTTTGCTTCGACTTGCGCAACTGCAATTGCTCAAAGGCAGCATGCATTCCGCAGGTTTAACCGACATAAGTCCAGTTCAAAAAAACAGTAGTACATAGAAGCTAGAAGTAACGTTAAGAAAGAAATAGCGGCAGCTAAGAGGGAATTTACGGAAACCACTAAAATACGTATCGAAGCAGAAAAACTAGGAACTCGAGACTTCTGGAAAATCTACAACAGTGTAGTAAATAATGGGCAATCAACAATTCCCCCACTAACCAACAATCACGAGGTTCTTTGCTCAGCAACCGAGAAGGCTAACATGCTTGCCAGTCGGTTTGCCTCAAACTCCACACTGGACCCTCTAAACCACCCCCTACCTCAATTTCCTATGCGGACAGACGCCACGCTAGACGATCTGATAATCACCCCTGCTCAGGTGCATGCTATCATAAAAAACCTTGACACTTCCAAAGCATGTGGACCCGACCTCATCCCAGCTGTGCTATTAAAAAAGTGCTCAGCCGAAGTAGCTCCAGTTCTCTCCAAACTCTACAACAAATGCCTTAATGAATCATGCTTTCCGAGCTGTTGGAAAACTGCTTCTGGAGTACCAGTATTCAATAATTCTGGCGAAAGAACTGGCCCATTAAATTATCGCCCTATTAGCCTCCTCCCACGTTTTGCAAAAATATTTGAGACCTTAATTAACCATGCTCTAGTCCAGCACCTTACAGATGCTAAACTTCTGACCGACCATCAATATGGATTTAGACAAGCCCGTTCCACGGCAGACATCCTCACTGTAATCTCTGAACGCATATACCATTCACTGGACAAAGCGGGAGAGGGCAGAGCGGTAGCTCTAGATATATCTAAGGCTTTTGACAGGGTATGGCATGAGGGTCTCCTCAGGAAGATTAGATCATACGGTATCACTGGTAGAACACTTAACATAATTAAATCCTTCTTAAATAAGAGAAAAATCCAGGTTGTCCTCGACGGTCGTACATCTAAACAATATGATATAAATGCGGGAGTGCCCCAGGGATCTATCATTGGACCTCTGCTGTTCCTGATATTCATAAATGACCTCCCCGACAAAATTGCCTCTGAGATGGGTATATATGCTGATGACACCACACTCTATGGCAGGCACGACAGGAAAACAAATGAACATATATCTAAAGTAATGGCAGAAACACTAGAGGATGACCTCCAATCAGTAGTGGAATGGGGACAAAAATGGATGGTAACGTTCAATGCCACCAAGACAAAACTGGTTTCATTCAATAATTACAAGAAACCTTCTCTACCACCTATAGCAATGGCCAACGGCTCTTTATCTGAGAGTACGTCTCTCAAGCTCCTTGGCCTAACGTTCACAGGAAACATGAGTTGGAACAATTACATCGAGGGCATTGCCAGGGCCGCTGCAAGGAAGGTGGGCTCTCTCTAACGTGCTAGAAAACTTCTAACACCCGAACGTATCCTGTACCTCTATAAGGCCATTATTCGCCCGTGTATGGAGTATTGCTATCATATTTTGGCCGGTGCATCGGCTACTAGTCTCTCGCTCCTTGACAGGGTTCAAAAGAGAGTCGCAAATCTGATAGGCCCTAAACTGGCATCAAAACTTCAGCCTCTGTCCCATCGTCGAAACGTTGCATCCCTCTGCCTGTTCTACAAGTATTATAATGGTGAATGCTCTTAAGAACTGCAAGCACTTGTGCCCACACGACGTGAACTCCCTCGACAGACCTGACAAGCTGCAAAATCCCACCCCCACACTGTAGAGATCCCTAGATGTAAAAGATCTTTCTTCTCCAGTAGTTTCTTCCCCAAAACTGCTAGACTTTGGAATTCCATTCCAGGTCACTGCTTCCCCAACTGTACTGACATGCATAAGTTCAAGTGCAACGTGAACCAACATCTCGCTGCCCTAATCCCTACATAGTACCCCAGTAGATGTTTCCCCTTATAGTAGCCCCCTACACCAAAGTGTCAATGGGCCTTGTTTGGGGTGAAAATGTAATTAAAAAAAAATATAGCTCTCTTGCATTTTCATTACTCTTTTACACTGGTTGCTGGCAGTTCTGAAAGCAGCTTTAGTCTCAGTGCATCTATTACGTTGGTAGCTATGGAAAAAGTGATTTCTGTGCGCGATAGCAGCAGCACATTCTGGGGAGAACCATGGCTGGCTGTTAGGTTTTTGTTGGAATTTTTTAGATGGTATAAATTGGTCTATGCCTACAATTAACCATTCTGTCAGATCTGATACTATAGAGGACACTTCCTTTTTAAACATGGAGTGCAGAGGTAAATCAGATATGAATGTACGGAATCTATCCAAGTCAGCAATAGAGTATCGGTATACAGTACGTTGGAGGGGTACTCTGGGTGCTTCTTACATTTCGTTTTTATCTTAACTGATATGATGGAGTAGTCGGAGGATCCTAGAAGAGAATGAACGGAACGTGAACATAGCTCAGGGGAAGTTGAGTGAAAAAGGTCTAGGAGGCTTGCATATTGACCGGGTGTATCGGGCACACGGGGGGTTCACGAACTATCTGAGTGAGGTCATAAACAATGGCAAAATCATGACAAAACCTCCCCTCATCATCTGTCTTATTTGAATGGGTCAGCCATTTCACGTTATGGACGTTGAAGTCACAACAGATGTGGATGTTAGCTGAAGGATGTGAAGACAGTGTGTGGTCTATTTTTTCAGATATGTTCTTAAAGATAGTAACTCCGCTGTTGTGGGGCCTATAGAGGGCAAATATAAATGCAGTGGTGTTAGCAAGTGTAACCCTGAAGCACATATAGGGTAAATTAGGATCTTCTCTAGAGATATCCCTGCCACACGGGAAGCCATCCTTTATGTAGGCACATATTCCATGCCCATGGCGAACTTTGGGGTCAGATTTAGCTGTTAAATTAGAGTATCCGTTAATTATGAACGCATCTAGGGAAGTGGTCGGCCCTATTCCAGTTTCGCTTAGAAATAATATGTCCGGTTTCGTCTACTTTGATTGGGTTTCAACCTCTGGGAGGTTGGAACGTAGACCCCTGATGTTGGAGAAGGAGACCTGGTAGTAGGGGTCTACGTTGTAAGATGGGATTCTAGGTTGGATCGAGTTCTTATTCTGGAAATATTTCATGTTGAGGTTTTGGGATTTGTGGAGTAGGTCGGCATACTTGGTTAGAGCAGTACAGAGAGGGAGAGTAAGAGAGAAAAAGACAGGATTTTTTTTTGTAGCACAGGAAAAGGTAAATCCGTAACAATTACCCACTAGTATCGCATCGAAAGACTCCACCAGAGACTCTGCATGGTCCAGATTCACTCACCAAATGGATATACAGCAGTCCCAGTACTTTGCGCCTGCTGATAGGACAGCCTCCTTAGTGGTTAATCCAAGGTTCGGGTCCCTGACTATCAGGCGGATAACGTCAGCCCAGACAAAACGTTTACCTCCAGCACCCTTACTAGTGCCGTGGCCACAGGGACCGAGATAGAAACATTTCCGACATCTCAATCTACTGGTCACCAAGTACTACCGACCTTTAAGCAGTTTTTTCTTCACCCTTTGTCAGAAAAATCACTCATTGAATGAGGACTGAATGACAAAATAGGAGACGCGAGAGTTACTGGAGCTGCCGATAACACATCCACTGTATTATCTACTCTCCATTGAAAAAAAATGTAAGAAGCACTTATTAATATCTACTTAATATAAGTCGGTTAAGCAATTCTAGTTTAGGACGATATTTAAAAATAGTTGTCGCCTCCCATATTTATGCTTGGATATTTTTTTGGCTTTATCTAACTTCCATAGAAAATTATTCGAGCATTCTAGCTTTACCTTATAAGTAATTTACCGTAATGGAACTTTAAGTTTGTGAGGTCGTTTTTTTTTTTTAGATTCATTTAGATTTGGAAGAACGCATTAAAAAATTTGTTAAGAGTAATAAAATTTGGTTTAGACTGGTTTAGGAGTAAAGCATACTGCAGAGAAAAAGCCTTTTTCACAATTTAGTTAACAGTGCGGATATAATTTGGAGAAAAAAACAACAAAGAAAAAAGAGGAAAAACAAGACAAGTACAGTTGAAATGTTCAGAAAGTTAGTCAAACCTGGAAATAAATAAATAGATGAATAAACAATGAATCTGTTGCATGATTTTACTTAACTATTTTCCTCGAAAGTCAACGTTCATATTTTACATTTGTACTCGATCCATATATTTTGAAAACGTCATATATTTTTTTAAATATTGTATTAAAACAAACCTCTGTTATAAAAAAAAAATAAAAAAATAAATATGTTTCACTTCCCGATAATTTTAACTTTAAATAAAATATTTACCTGCAAAACTAATTCCTTAAATATGATTTATCGGAGGTTTAGAGAAAAATAATAAAGGCGTTGCTTCAACCAGCTTCGGGAGTACGCCAAAATGATAACACTACTGGATTTTCCTCACCTTTAGAGATTACTTTTTCTGTCAGACTAAGGAAATGTGAATTATAATTAATCTTACTGAAATAAATAACTATTTTTTAAAAGATTTGGCTCATGTTAATAGAACAGATAATTAACTTCCAGCAGGTTGTAGTATGTAATTAGCATGCCTAAGCTTTATTCAAGACTGTCATGGACGTACACGTACATACACACATCATATAGATTACTGTGAAATGTATATACACACGTATATACACTCTCATGCAATGTAATTACTACACAATACATATATACAAGCCAACCACATACACACACATACACACACATATATATATATATATATATATATATATATATATATATATATATATATCCACTGCTACACAAAAAAACGAGGGGATAATAACTAGTAGGATACATTTATAACAACTGAACACATATTATATATTATCCTTCTTAGAATTATCCATTTTAATTATGTAAATCTGCATTCAACATTAACAAATAATATAATTCTTTAATTATAATTAATTATAGTATAGTTTCGGCTGCAAACAGGTAGAAACCATACATCATTAATAGATAGGATGATAAAATTGTTAATAAAGTAACAAATATAGTTCTCGCTTAATATTGACGGATATGTTTTGTCATTATTGATAAATAGCATAAAATTATAAATGCAGTAAAATGAAATTTTAAACATTTTTTCCATGACAATAACTGATTTTCTTCTAATATTGAGAGAAAGTTTTTTTAATCGGTAATGTATATTCGTTAAAAATATATTTGAATTGCTCGTCGTAATTCATTAAGATGATGGATTGTTTTGTGAGAAAGCAAATGCAATCTATTATACGACACAGCATAGTATATTAATAAGAAGGTTAATAACAATTTCGGAACAAAATAAACTATATAACCCAAAACATATTTAATACAGGATGTTAACTAATTTTTGCCATTCTCTCATGATACTTATTGTCCGAGACAAAAGAAAATGTTCTAGGATGATGTACCTTATTGGCAAGGCAATAATTTTGTTTTGATTTTATTCTAGATTCGGCGATTCGTGTCAATTAAACTTTTATTTAATTAATTTATTCTTTTATTTTAATTTAATACTAGCATTTCAGCCAGGCGTTGCCCGCTTGTTTGGAAGTGTATGTTGAGCAAAAAAATAAAAAGCGATAATTTTTTTAAAACTTTGACCCCTATTATGACCCCTTAACATTTATTGTTTTGGCCTAAATCAAATTATTAAGTTAGATCCGTGTCAAAGGAACCTATATCGAATATTTCAAGTGTTTAGATCCAAAATTGTCGGAGGACTTTGGTAGAGTTCTCAATAGTTAAATCGTTGAATTTTAATCCCTTGCGAGGAGAACTTCTTGCCGAAAACCGATCAAAAAGATTTTCCCACATCTCAGTACGCTGTATATCAAATTTTGAGTCTGTAGCCTGAAAATGGACAGAAGTATTGCGTAAAGAAATGTACAAAGACACACACACAGACACACAAACACATTCACTTTTATAGATATACTAGTATTTCAGCCCAGCGTTGCCCGGGTGTTTCGATGTGTCTCTTGAGCAAAAAAAAAAGTGGTAGTAGGAAGCCAGGCTCGAGCCCGTACCGCGAAGGAGGAAAAGAACAGGGAAAAAACCTGATGTCTTTTCTGTTACGACCACCGCCAAACCGTAATTGAATTTTTTTTTTTAATTCAGGCTAAAAAATCTAAAGCAGAGGATGACTTTAAAAATATTGCGAAAAAGCGATCCCCCTGTAGAAAAATACCCGGTTGAAGGTGCAGATATTAATGTTTTTAGCCAATTTTTCGATATTTATCGTATGAAATACGATACTGATCTTGGTAAAATCCGTCCCCTAAAGTTTTAGGCAGACATGCAAACATACATACATAGATTTATATATTGGTAACAAAGATTTTCGACCCAAACCGATTAAAAAGCTTGTCCTATCTCTGAATACCCTTTATGTAAAATTTCAAATGTTTAGACCAGAAATTGTCTGAGTAATTTGAAAGAGACCGCAGAGGTCAAATTTTGTTTAAACCTTTACCCCTATTATAACCCCTTTACATTTATTGTTTGGGCTCAAATCAAGTTATGAAGTTAGATCCATGTCCAAGAAACCTACGTCTAAATTTTCAAGTGTGTAGACCCAAAATTGTCGGAGGAGTTTGGTAGAGTTCTTAAAGGTCAAATATTTGAAGTTTGACCCCTTACCAGCCAAATTTCTGGCCGAAACCAGATCACATAGATTTTCCCAAATCTCAGTACCCTGTATATCAAATATCACGTCTGTCGACTAAAAATTGACAGAGTTATTGTGCAGGGAAATGTAAACAGACACACAGACAGACATACATACAGGCTCGTTCACTTTTATAGATATACTAGCATGAGTGTCCGGCGTTGCATGGGTGTTTGGAGGTGTATGCTGAGCAAAAAATAAAATAAATAAATAAACGGTCAATTTTTTAAAACTTTAACCCCTATTATGACTCCTTAACATTTATCATTTTAGGCTGAAATCAAGTTATGAAGTTAGATCTATTGTGAAGGAACCTATATCTAAAATTGTAAGTGCTTAGACCCCAAATTGTCGGAGGAGTTTGGTAGAGTTCTCAAAAGTCAAGTCGTTGAAGTTTAACCCCTTAACAGCCAAATTTCTGACAGAAAACCGATCACGTAGATTTTCTCAAATCTCAGTACCCTGTATATGAAATTTCGAGTTTGTAAACTGATAATTAACAGAGTTATTGCGAAGTAAATTGTACACAGACACCCAGACAGACAGACAGACACGTTCACTTTTATGGATGTATATATATATATATATAGATAGATTTTGTTTTTGATTTTTGATACAATCATAGCTACGATTCGGATCCCTGTTATTTTCTTCAAAGTTGGAAATATGTTCAAATTTTAACCAGCTATAAATAAAAGCTCTCCTGCCTTGAAGGTATTATGGTGAAGGCTAAGGGGTAAGAAGTATACCCTGAAAAAAACCAGGTTTCATTATTTTCGATAAGTTGATTGTGAAGCATTGCAGCACATTTTCCGACAACTCCTGAGGCTCTCCTGGCTATTACCTTATTAGCTTTCTTTCCGTCGTTTTTTTTTCACTGGCGAGACATGGTACCCTGGTAATTGCGCAAATCTAAGTCTTCTTATATACTGCAAAGTCCTGAATCTGGTGAGGCAACTTCAACTCGACTGTATAACCATACTAGTTGCTGTAGTGCACCAGACTAAATGCAAAATGCCATTGTCTTACGAGACAGAAGGTTTCCAACATCATTGGATAAAATAAACACGTATTTCCTTATGCATGTTCTGGAAACAATATCATGTAACACATACTCTTACTCTTCGTCTTCCCGGTAAACATAACAATCTGTCGAGTGAATGGAAACACTATTAATCACACGCGATTATCAGCAACTTGATATTTCGAAATTTTCGTGTGGATTATTGATTTGAATTATTCTGATTATAAGAGTTTGATTATTACATTTACCTCATTTCGAATTAAAGAAACAATTTTCAGCTGTCTTCTCCGGAAATTCGAAGCATTATAATCGAATGTGGAAACCCTGTATGTAATACTCAGGATGATAGAACATAATTACTTAACTTTTTTTTTTTTTTTTACGAAGGCATCACCACATTATCAAGGCCCAGAGGCCACTCAAGAATAAGGGTTAAAGAGTGTACAGAAGAAATTGGACAATATAGTAATCATCAGTAATGAAAATTTGGTAAATTTGATAACTTATATGGAACGGCTCATCAAGAACTTATTTACTTTAGACTTGAACACAACCATATTGTAGTCAGCCGGAAAGCAGGAAAACGGAAGACAATTCCACAGGCGTGCAGTTCTAAGAAAAAAGCTTTGTTCATGGAATCTACGTTTAGGTTTAGGCACAGATAAAGAGTGGGGGAATTATTGATAGTGTTTACAGCTAGACGAGTGTTTCTTGTGAAAGTTTGGCGAGGGGGGACCATAGATTTAAGCTCAGTCGAACACTTTCCATGAAAATAACGATACATCAGAGACAAACTCGCAACATCTCTTCTGTGAGATAGAGGTTGCAAGGAGGACAAAAGGGCATCTCCTACGAGGCTACGAAATCTATTTTGAACTCTATCTAGGCAGGACAAGTCATTTCTAGCAGCTCCTGCCTTGATGTGGCAACAGTATTCCATCCTTGGACGTACCTGGTTCTTATATAGATAGAGAATAGCATCAGCAGTGAGATATTTACCGGATCGATAGAAAGATCCCACCATTTTCCCAGCGGCCTTGGCAACAGATTTGATGTACGTGTTCCATTTAAGATAAGGAGTAATGGTCAAGCCCAGAAGCTTGTCAAAACTTGAGGCCTCCAGAAGACGAGAGCCATTCATTTCAATTGATGCCAAATGTGGATTAGAATGTTGATGATGTAAGGAGAGAAGCTTGGTTTTAGATGGATTAAAAGTAACCAGCCACTCCTTTCCCCATTGTACTACGTGCTCAAGATCAGAGGAGAGAGAATTGGAGAGAACTTGGTCGTTTACTGTCTTAGATGTGCTACCATAAATGGTAGTGTCGTCAGCATAAATGTCTACAAATGATGTAAGGATGTGATTTGGAAGATCATTAATGTAGATCAGGAAAAGAGTTGGGCCCAGGATGGACCCCTGAGGGACACCGGCATTAATACTGTGAGCTTCTGATTTTTGCCCCTCAACTACTACTCTTATGAACCTATCAGAAAGAAATGATTTAATAATTGAGAAGACTTTTCCAGCTATACCATAGCTCGCGATCTTGTGAAGTAAACCTTTATGCCATACCCTATCAAAGGCTTTAGATATGTCAAGAGCAATTGCCCTAGAAAGATTGCCACCGTCGAGAGATTTGCTAATCCTATGTGATATAACTGTAAGCACATCTGCTGTAGATCTAGCAGAACGGAAACCATATTGAGTGTCACTAAGAAGGTTATTTTTGTTGAGATGGTTGATTACTTCTGTATTTAACACAGATTCTAGCAACTTACTCATGACGCACAGGAGACTTATTGGCCTGTACTGAGAGGGGGATGAGCGATCACCTGAATTCTTAAATACAGGGCATACTGATGAGATTTTCCAGGGAGATGGGAAACTATTCTCCTTAAGACAACGTTTAAACAGTTTTGTAAGTATGGGCGCTAGTTCAGGTTGAAGTTTTTTGAGTACTATAATTGGAATACCGTCAGGGCCAGTTGCTTTACTGGAATCAAGATTTTTGATAAGCTTGGCAACATCACGTACAGATATACGTATATCACATAGCGTGTTTTCTGATACAGGAGGAAATATTGGGGGTTGGCGGCCTTGGTCGCAAAGGGTAGAATTAGCTGCAAAGTTCTTGACAAAGAGTTTGGCTTTGTCTGATGCTGACGAGATTACCTCAGGTCCATTGATAATAGTTGGGATGGAGCACACGCTTCTGTTCAGGATTCTGTTTGCTATTTGCCAAAACTGGTGGGAACCGAGCCGCTGCTCAGTTACTTTGGACTTAACAGATTGAGCATACAACTCTCTTGCGTTCCTTATTATTTTCTTACAATGGTTGCTGGCAGTCCTGAAAACGGCTTTAGTTTCCATACATCTATTACGTTTGAAGCAGTGGAAAAAGTGATTTCTGTGCGCAATGGCAGCGGCACATTCTGGAGAGAACCATGGCTGACTATTAGGTTTTTGCTGAAACTTTTTCGAGGGTATGAAATGGTCAATACCTACAATTAACCATTCCGTCAGGTCTAATACTATAGAGGACACATCCTTTTTAAACATGGATTGCAGAGGTAGATCAGATATAAATGTACGGAAGCTATCCCAGTCAGCCTTAGTGTATCGATATACTGTACGATGAAGAGGTACGTCTGGGGACTTATTACATTTCATTTTTATCTTAATTGATACAACAGAGTGGTCGGAAGATCCAAGAGGCGACAGAACAGAAACTGAACATAGTTCAGGGCAAGTTGTGAGAAAAAGGTCTAGTAGGCTCGCATACTGGCCGTCATTGTCGGGCACACGGGTGGGTTCCTGAACAATCTGAGTGAGGTCATAGGCAATGGAGAAATCATGACAGAACCTCCCCTCATCATCGGTCTTGTTTGAGTGGGTCAACCATTCGACGTTGTGAACATTGAAGTCTCCACATACGTGAATGTTAGCTGAAGGATAAGCAGATACGACGAATTTTCTCAGATATGCTTTGAAAGATAGTAACTCCGCTGTTGTGGGGGCGATAGAGAGTAAATATAAATGCAGTAGTGTGAGCTAAAGCAACCCGGAAGCACATATAGGGCAAGTTAGGATCTTCTCTGGAGATGTCTTTACCACATGGAAAGCTATCTTTAATATAGTCACATATTCCATGCCCATGGCGATCTAGGGGGTCAGATTTAGAAGTTAAGTTAGAGTATCCTGTAATTGCAAACTCTTCTAGGGAAATAGCCTGTCCAATGCCAGTTTCACTTAAAAATAAAAGGTCTGGTTTAGCCTCTTGTAATTGGGTTTCAACCTCTGGAAGGTTAGAAGGTAGACCCCTGATGTTGGAGAAGGAGACATGGTAGTAGGGGTCTACGTTGGAAGTTGGAGAACCGGGTTTAATCGTGTATTTTTTCTTGAAACTTGTCATGATGAAATTTTTGTATTTGTGGACTAGGTCGTCAGATTTACTTAGAGCAGGACAGAGAGGGGAAACTAAGAGAGAAAAAGAAACGAAGATTTTTTTGTAGCTAATGATAAGGTAAAGCAGTAACAATTACCCACTAGTATGGCATCGAGAGGCCCCACCAGAAGCTACTGCATGGTCCAGAATCCATTCACCAAATGGCAATACAGCAGCCCCAGTACTTTGCACCTGCTGATAGGACAGCCTCCTTAGTGGTTAATCCAAGGTTCGGGTCCCTGACTATAAGCGGATAACGTCAGCCCAGACAAAACGTTTACCTCCAGCACCCTTACTAGTGACATGGCTACAAGGATAGACATAGAAACAGAAAATTTCCACCAACTCTGCCAACTGTTCGCGCAAAATACTGCCAACCTAGAAAACAGCTTTTTCTTCTCCCTTTGTCAGAAAAATCACTCATTAAAAAATGAGGACTGAGGGACAGATAAGAAGAAGCGAGAGTAACAGGAGCTGCCGATAACGCATCCACAATGCGTTTTCTACTCTCCATTTAAAAAAAAAAATTATTAAGTATATACTTAACTTACAATTATTTTCTTTTGCTTTTGTACTCAGGAAAGGATAGAACTATTTGTATATATTATTCTGACCACGCTAAACCATATCGTAAATATTAAATTCTTTAGTTAACAATCCAGTCCTAATGATCATCTTTCTATTTCTTTACAGTTCAATATCAGTGTAATAATAAACATAAATACTAGATATAAATAAATATATAAATATTAGATACTCTAATTAAACAGCTAAATCTGACACCCAAGATCGCCATGGGCATGGAATATGTGCCTACATTAAGGATGGCTTCCCGTGTTGCAAGGATATCTCTAGAGAAGATATTTATTTACCCTATATGTGCTTCACGGTTGCACTTGCTAACACCACTGCATTTATATTTGCCCTCTATAGGCCCCACAACAGCGGATTTACTATCTTTAAGAGCATATCTGAGAAAATAGACCAGTCACTGTCTTCACATCCCTCGGCTAACATCCACATATGTGGTGACTTCAACGTCCATAACGTGGAATGGCTTACCCATTCAAATAAGACAGATGATGAGGGGAGGTTTTGTCATGATTTTGCCATTGTTTATGACCTCACTCAGATTGTTCGCGAACGCACCCGTGTGCCCGATATACCCAAGCCTCTTAGACCTTTTTCTCTCAACTTCCCCTGAGCTATGTTCATGTTCCGTTCATTCTCCTCTAGGACCCTTTGACCACTCCGTCGTATCAGTTAAGATAAAAACGAAATGTAAGCAGCCCCCAGACGTACCCCTCCACCGTACTGTATACCGATACTCTATGGCTGACTGGGATAGCTTCCGTACATTCATATCTGATTTACTTGTGCACTCACTTTTTAAAAAGGAAGTGTCCTCTATAGTATCAGATCTGACCGAATGGTTAATTGTAGGCATAGACCAATTCATACCATCTAAAAAATTACAACAAAAACCTAACAGCCAGCCATGGTTCTCTCCAGAATGTGCTCCCGCTATCGCGCACAGAAATCAATTTTTCCATAGCTACCAACGTAATAGATGCACTGAGACTAAAGCTGCTTTCAGGACTGCCAGCAACCACTGTAAAAGAGTAATAAAAATGCAAGAGAGCTATATGCTCAGCCTGTTAAATCCAAGGTAGCTGATCAGCGGCTTGGATCCCACCAGTTTGGGCAAATAATAAATAGGATCCTAAACAAAAGTGTACGTTCTATCCCAACCATTATCAATGGACCAGAGGTCATCTCGTCAGCGTCACACAAGGCCAAACTATTTGCAAAGAAATGTGTGTTACATGATAAGGGCTGTCCCCTTTTCATGTAAGTATAAAAATAGAGAGATTAGTTAAAATGAAAATAAAATGAGAGAAAGCAGAAATCGAACCCTGGACATAAGTTTTAAAGAACAATAGGTGTAAATGGACTGTCCAGTAAATTGTTAATTCTGATGAAATAAATAATAAATAACCTATTCAATTGTTAGAAAGAATCTGGATAATAAAAAATGGGTTAAATAAATTAGATATGTAGGTTGAATTCCTTTGTGAAAATAAAGAAAAAATAGGTTATTGAAAAATCAGAATGTTCGGGAAACGTGCGGGTTGCGCATGTGATGGCACGTGAGTTTTATCACGTTGGCCGGACATGCATGGCTCTCTCAATATAGGAAGTGAGAGTTAGTTAGTTAGACAGTCAGTGAGAAACTCAGAGAGGGTCTGGGAATTCGAACATCTAGGAAGCGAGACGATCACTTTGAAACTAAAATGTGAAGCTTGGAATTCTTGATGATGAAAACCACGGCCGGTCGTCTGAAGAAATAAACCCATCATGTGTTTTGATAAAACGTCGTCTTGTGTTTGTGATTCTATCAAAAAGGTAAATTGAATTGTATTATATGTCTATATGTCCAGTGTTATAAAATGTCTTTTCATACACATCTCGACATCTCATATCGACAATGTGAACTCTACGTCTCATATCTACACTAAGACTGGCTGAAGACTGTCTCATCACTCAAAGAGCTTCTTCTTCCATTCTACACATCTAAAGAATGAACATTTAAAATATTAGAATCTTATAACATGAACAATCTCTCTCTGAGTCTTTCAACATACCTCTTAATACAAATCTCTCTCTAAGCTACAACATCATATATAATAAGACTCTCTCAATGAAACCCCTATATAATACTTGGCAGCATATTCTACCCTATGCGACGAAGGCCATCAAATCCCCATATTTCCTCTTATAACACAGAACAAGCTAGGTGACTTACAAATATCCGTGCATGAGGTCGCCAAGCTAATCAAGAACCTAGATTCCAGTAAAGCAACTGGCACTGATGGCATCCCAATTATAGTGTTAAAAAAGCTTCAACCAGAACTTGCTCCCATACTTACGATACTATTTAAGCGCTGCCTTAAGGAGAAGTGCTTTCCGACTCCCTGGAAGACCTCATCAGTTTGACCTGTATTTAAGAATTCAGGTGATAAGTCATCTCCCTCTCAGTACAGACCTATAAGTCTTCTGTGTGTTATGAGTAAGTTGTTGGAATCCATATTAAATAGAGAAATAGTCAACCACCTCAGCAGGAATAACCTTCTTAGTGACACACAATATGGTTTCCGCTCTTACAGATCTACCGCAGATGGGCTGACGGTTATATCCCACAGGATTAGTGAATCTCTTGACAAAGGCTTCCTTTCTATGGCAATTGCTCTTGACATATCAAAGGCCTTCGACAAGGTATGGCATAAGGGTCTACTTCACAAGATTTCGAGCTAGGGTATAACTGGAAATGTTGTCTCAATCATTAAATCATTTCTCTCCGATAGGCTCATAAGAGTAGTGGTAGATGGACAAAAATCGGAGGCCTGCAATATAAATGCTGGAGTCCCTCAGGGGTAAATCCTGGGCCCAACTCTCTTCCTGATCTACATCAATGCCCTCCCTAAACACATACTTAAATCATTCGTTGACATCTATGCTGATGACACGACCATCTACACATCAAAGGCTGTAAATGACAAAGTTCTCTCTGATTCTCTCTCCTCTGATCTCAAGCGTGTGGTTCAGTGGGGGAAGACGTGGCTGGTTACCTTTAATGCATCCAAAACCAAACTCCTATCCTTACATCATCAACGCTCTGATCCCCAGCTGGCATCAATTGTGATGGATGGCTCTCGTCTGGTTAAGGCCCCGTGTTTTGACAAGCTTCTGGGTTTGACCGTTACTCCTGATCTGAAATGGAACACGTGCATCAAGTCTGTTGCCAAGGTCGCTGGAAGGATGGTGAGATCCTTCTACCGCTCCAGAAGATATCTCACTACTGATGCAATTCTCTATCTATATAAAAGCCAAGTACGTCCAAGGATGGAATACTGTTGCCATATCTGGGCAGGAGCTGCTAAAAACAGCCTATCCTTCCTTGGCAGAGTACAAAACATACTTCGTGGCTTAGTGGGGGATGCCCTTTTCTCTACCCTGCAACCTCTCTCCCACAGAAGAGACGTTGCGAGCCTATCCTTGTTTTATCGTTATTTCCATGACAGGTGCTCGTCTGAACTTCAATCTCTGGTCCCCCCCCTCGCCAATCTTTCACGAAAAAGACCCGTCTAGCTGAATCCACTGTCAAAAGTTTCCCCCACTCTTTATCTGTGCCTAAATCAAAACGCGGATTCCATGAACAAAGCTTCTTTCTTAGAACTGCACGCCTGTGGAACTCTGTTCCGTCTACCTGCTTCCCACCGGACTACAACTACAATGTGGTCAAGTCCAACGTTAACAAATTCCTAATGAACCGCCCCCTTAAGTAAACACTTTATCAAATCTCCACACTAACGTAATGTACTTGCAATAACCCTTATCCCTGAGTGGCTTCCGGGCCTTGATAAGTGGTGATCACTGTGTAAAAAAAAAACTCCCTGGCAAGGTTCAAAGAGAGTCGGCAACCTGATTAGGCCTGAACTGTCATCTAAGCTTCAACCTCCGTCCTGTCGACGAAATTTTGCATCCTTCTACCTGTTTTACAAGTATTTTTATGGTGGATGCTCCGATGAAATACAAGTCCTCGTTCCCCTTCGACATAATTCCCCCAACAAACCAGAAAAGCAGCAAAATCCCACGTTTACATAGTAGAAATCCCTTGATTAAAAAAAGCCTTATACTCTAATAGTTTCTTCCCCAGAATTACTAGACTTTGGAATTACCTTCCAGGTATCGGCTTCCCTTACCGTCTGACATGCATAAGTTCAAGTGTAATGTGAACAAGCATGTTGCTGCTCAACTTCCTACATAGTACACCTGCAACTTATGCCCATGATAGTAGCTTCCTATATCAAAGTGATACTGTGTTTTCTTTGAGGTTAAAATGCAATTCAAATATTTTTCCATCTTTTGAATAGTACTTCTTATATCTCGGTCGCATTTCTGTAGAAAATTTCCGTAATTGTTTTCGTCTATCTTTTTTTTTTTTTGCAAGTACTGTATTATCTGCAGTCCTCTTCAGACATATTTTGAATATTAGTTCGTTTAAAATCTGGATGATTTTATATGTTTTGGTTAAAATTAACTTTAAATTACTTATTACTAATAGTGAAACGTGTTGTGTGTAAAAAATGCGTTTTTAAATGTTAAGAACGTTGCTAAAATAGATGTACAATTGTTTCAATGTGTGATTTACAAAATAGTAGGAATTTAGATATTTTTTAATTTATTAATTTGTAAATTTGAATTGGATCATATATACATACATATATATATACATATATATGCATCTATATGTGAATAAACACACGTACAAACACACGTACACACACCCTCCCACCACTCACACACACACACACACAGACACACACATATATATATATATATATATATATTTATATATATATATATATATATATATATATATATATATATATATATATGTGTGTGTATATATTTAATGGCTACGTGCCCGGGCAATTTAAAACGTTTTTACTTTTTCAAAATTTAAATAACTAATTATTAAGAATAGATGAAGATTATCATGAACATCTCTAGATTACTATAAGTATGATAGCGTATGAGGAGAATTATTAGCATAAATGGTTTCGCTCCTTATATAGTAAGGATAGGTAGAAAAACGTAAGCAGTTATTCATTTAGAACGTTTCTGTTTTTGATAGATCCGAAAATTCATGAATATCTTTAAACTTCTACGAGGTTATTTAGTTCACTCAAGCATAATGCGCATTAATCTCGAATAACCGTAATCCCAATTGCCATTCTCGGAATCGGAAGATTGAATCCCCTTTCCACCTTAAGATGTTTTCTCTTTCTGACTAGCTTTCTAACCCGCGTGTTCTTTAATTTAATAGAGAAAGCCAGGCAACAACAATGACGTTGACTCTCCATATAGCGACTCGGCAAATGCACAAAAGAAAATCAATATATCCTGTTTCACTTCAAAATCTACACACATTCATTAAAAACATCATTAACGGGTGAACTTTGATCCTCCATGTTAAAGAAATCCAATTTATCACAATTATGTTGAGTCGACATGATTCATATAGAATCCCAATTGTCATATTAACATCGTTTTTGAAACTAATAATATGGAAATTATTGACGAAATTCTCGACGGGTTACATATTGCTGTAAATATTGGACATGGCATTTCTGATTAAAACCATGGACGCGTATCAAGTTCGACAGTCCATTGGATATTGACCCTGAATTGGCACTCGGATAACATAAATCATTTCCCTAGTCGCGATTTCCGGAATGTCGTAATTAATTTTATATTGTTTATATGAAACGCATTGGTGACTTAAGAAAGAGAATCGGTAAATTGGGGTTGAAGGCTTCAGGCAAAGTTTCCAGTATATAAAAAGAGTATAAGCATAAAGTGTTTTTCTTCTATAAATATTCTAAAATTATTGCAACATATGCATACATGTATTCATAATAAAGTAAGTTAATCATAAAGAATCAAGGGTTTTCTTTCCCACTTTATTTCTACATCCTAATCTGTCTTCTCGCCTGCTGTTCATATAAATATATCAATACATCTATCTATCTCTCTCTCTCTCTCTCTCTCTATATATATATATATATACATACATATATATATATATATATATATATATATATATATATATATAGTAGTTAAGCTGCACAAAATGTCCCGCTTTTCACCATAATTTATGAACTAGAAATCCACAAAAATTCTACCCTAAATAAAAACAAAGTTTTTCTATCAGCGGGTGGAGATCTGGGATAAGAACAAGCCGAAAGAGATATGAAATTGTTTTATTGAATAGTAGGAATTAAGCCACATGAAGTGGCGAGAGTTACTTAATATAAATAACTAAACTAGGGGAAAGGTTGCAGTTTTTCTTTCACGTTTAATGAGTAAAACTCTCTCAGTAAAAATACACGAATGCGTATAAAAAAACTGTAGCCAAGGAAAATGTATGACATGCAAAATTTGCTGCACTCTACAATTTTAGACTGTTGTTGCTGCGATCGGGCAACGCAATTTCTGTATAATGGGCCAGTGGATCCACTTTAAATCAGGACCAGAAGAATGCAGTGATAGTGCAGGTTCAATGGTGTAAATTTCCTAATAACTGTCAGAGACTGCCGGCCGCCTGGGGGCAAATTAAAAAGGGCACTCCCGGAGATACGCTGTTACCGATGTCAGCAACAAGGGAATGCCATTATAGGTGTCGGGAAAACAAGGCAAAGCTCGAGAGGCTTGCACTACTCTATCCCCACATAAACTTTGAGAAATGCTCATTATAATAAATGTAAACATCAATAAGCTAAATCAGATACTGTTAGTTAATTTTCGCTTCACTTCGTGTGTTCTAGTAGGTTATTATGTCAACCCAAATTACGGAAACGTACCATGATTCTTACAGCAGGTAGGAAATGCCAGCCTAGCCACAATCTTTTCAGTAGTGAGCAGGCAACCATTCGGATTTGATCTCCTTCTAAAAATGGACGTTATTCAGAAATTTGGCAGCGGTCATATCAACGAAGGAAGCAAGGCACATTTTGCTAAGGCGTCACTCGCTCTATGTGCGATAATAGAGCTGGAACATTATGATTTTCGTGTGGAGTTTAACCAATGCTCTACATCTTGATCGGTGCCGTAGAAGTCGTCTGGTGATCAAGTTCCAGAAAAAATGTGCAACAGAGTACCCGAATACAGCATTCCTGCAAAAGTCCGTGCAGAATATAACAAAGAGCTTCACACTTGGAATAATAATAACTGTTTTATTCCTTACCTAGAATAGGAATGGAGTTTCTTGAAGGGCTTGATCCAACTAATGCCAGTCATTTAGCAGAGCAACGATAAGTAAAATCGTGCTTCATTATCGAGAATTAAATGAGAAGGTTGATCTTTTAAGGCGTATGCTGATATATGCACCGAGAAGTTTAGAGAATGGCGACTAACAAGATGATTATATTCGTGTAAGACTTTTCCACACATAATTTTAAGTGCACATGCACCCAATTTAAAGTCCGAGCAGACTGAAATAACCAGCAGACAAAGTTATAGTCTGACCTGTATTGGATTCGGACACAGTTTGCACCCTCTACTTTGGTATTTTGGTGCTATTTTTATGAAAGGAAATCAGATGCATCTGACAGCATATGCCTATATTAATGATGCGTATGTGAACGCGAAGGTTGCACCAAGAGCGCAGATGAAGCATCAACTGTGGGATATATGCGAACTAAAAAAAGACGTACCGGGTATATCTGCACCGCTGTTTGGGAAAGAAGAAGGAAAGGATGGCTAGCTCATTTATATATACGAAGGGTATCTTGGGAAGGCAAGGCATGATGGGAGAAGCTTTTTTTTCCTGTCTATTCCTTTTGTTCTAGATAGGAGGATATAAAAGCTGGGAAAAATTCCCTGGAAGGCACAAAAAGAAAAGAGTCGTGAACATCTTCTCTTAAAGTATTTCCTGTTGCTGACGTTCAGATTGTGTGGTGTGACATTGATAGCAAGAGACCAGGTGTGGTTGATTGGAAAAAAGAGGGCAGAAACGTGCTGTTGTCGAGCGAGTGACTTACTCCTTCCCGAACCCCAGAACCGAATCCTGATTGTAACCGCTAAAGCACGTTTCTAAACAAATAACCGAAGATGCTTAAGGATAGTGCAGGTGTGCTGGTTTTGCATGTATGAGGAGAGCGTAATACTCTGTATTTACTAAAATGGAATGGAATTCTAGACAGACTGCGTGTCATCAAGCGACGAAATATATTTTCGTATTTGACGTCAAAGAATAATAACAACTAGCAGGATTTGTGGAAACTCCACAGGGGACTAATTGATAAGTAATATACTAATGCTGACATTCAGTAGATGTTCATCGTAAATGTAGACGTTTAGATATTATTATAACTCTTTTGCTAAAACTGTAAAAGCATCTATCTAAGCTTGTAGAGCCGTAACCCAACCGTAAAGTACGTTTCAATATGATATTATTATTCTCGCAAATTTCGTATATATTATAAACACGCCTTGCTTAACCCATACTTGATTTAGCTGCGATATATAATGCTGAACCCTGAAAGAATTATTACTGCAGAAAGAGACACTGAGAAAACCAACAAGATAGAAAAAGAAGAGAGGAGGGATAAACAAGAAAAATGGGAAGAAAACGCTTTAAATAAAAAATAGTTTGGCTATTCTTTTATTTCATAAATTACTTTTAAATTAACCTCACTGATAGAGATCTGCAGATCCAATAAGTTATAAGCATGTACATAATTACTAATCCTTTTCTTGTGCGACAATCATAATATATCTCAAATCAGTCGTACTAATGACGTATATGATGGTTGTTAAGTTGTATCTATATACGGTATTCTGAATCCAACGTGTTTACTCCACAACATCTCTTCATCGAATTAAAACTGTCTAACATTTGTTGATTTGTTAAAGAGTGCTTAGTACTTATTGTTTTTGAATTTGAAAGACGATACAGCTGATACCCTTGAGTATTGCTTGTTGAGAAAGTCATGAAAAAAGTGTAGTATACTTGTCCAAATTGCAGAGAAAATTGAAGAAAGTATTGCAAATAGGTGGCATTTAAATGTGACAATGTGTAAAAATGATCTATTCTTAATTCATATTCCAGTCGTCGTATGAAATAATTTAGAATCTTATCTAAATACTTATTTAGTTGCTTTAAATTGATTAATTCATTATGAAGTTGAATTATGCCCGAAGGATAATCTTGGAGTAGATTAGTAAATGAAAATAAGAATTAATTGGATATTTTGTTTCTTATAAAAATATAATAAAAACATACTATTGGTAATTACTGCTATTCCAGTGCCACATCAAGCGACACTAAAGTTTATTGTACGGAAAAATAGAATGGTTGTTCTAACGCGTCTATGAAATATGTGCATTTAACAATGTAAATGTTCTGAGAAACTAAAACGTGACTAATATCAGTCAACATTCACCTTTGTACTATTATAAAAACACAGTGATTTGTTCGAGTAATCCGATTTACTGTCATAGATTACCTATTTCCCTAGGAATAGTTTCATGGAATTTTATGGAAATCGTTACAGACAAAGAAAGACGCGTATTCGTCTAATGAACGAATTACTATAACACTTTAAAGGCAAAACTAGCCAACAATAAATGTTACATGTATTGATTTTTATCTTAGAAACTGCACTGCTTCCTAGTTTGCCAGAAAACGACCTATGAAATATGAAGAGTAAAATACAAAATAAGGGAAGCAAGACTTAGAAAATTGCATTGAGCTTATTTATTGGGAAATAAGGAAGTTACTTTTTCCTCTATTCTAGCCATTTCTTGATTTATTTGAATCAGCAGTTTTATTTGTTGAACTGTTATATTGCTTGCTTTTATTCAAGAAGAACTATAATCTGTTGGACTTGTGTTATATTTTCAATTAAGTAAAAATCAAATACATCCCATCTCAAACAGGACAGAAAGACACAGGGACAGATTTCTCATAGCAATGCATGGACCCAATTCGAACAACTTATAATGAGTTAAATGCTTAAAAATTAAATGTCAATTCAAGATAAAGCTTCAGAGAGTTATCGACTAACGTTACTCACTTGAACTTCTCGGATCCATATAATAATACTGCTATTTCAAGTTTATTGGTGGAAAGAAAACCGGTTTACTCACGGACATAAACATTCTAAGTAATCTTAAAATGCTTCGATGCATCTTAAAATTTTTCAAGTCAATATACAGTCAATGAAATTTGTATTTCAAATTTAAGCATGACCGGCAAATGACTGGATCGGTATAGAATCTTTTAAAGATATTAAAGCACAAGATTGTATCTGAATTTATTTGCAATGACCCTTCTGGAGGTCAGTCAAACAATTTAAAAATCCCCGTTTTATCAAAAAAACAGTTGATCCGATACTCTCGAATCAGCGTCCCACGGCGCCCTCTATTTGAAATTGAGCCTGCCACCTCTCGATTCACGCAACATTATTACGCAAACATAAACGAACACATATCATTTGACCATTCTTTATCGTTAGTCAATATCTATAAATTTACACCTCAGAATAGTCTTAAGCCTTCTAACTGAACATTTTTATAATATGATAAACAAATGAATATGTGCTCTTATTTACACGCTTTAATGAAATATAATTTTTAAACTGAGCAGAAAAGAATCACGATTTTCAGATTCGTGTGCCAATTCTTGCTTTTATGATATCTCAGGCTCTAAATGCTCCATGTGTTACAAGGACTCTAGAACATTCAAAATAAGTCTGTTTTTCTTTTGCTGTAATCCTTAATTGTACACATATATAAATACTTCTTTTGTGAATTCATGACTTTTAATTCGTTACTTTGTGGTTAAAGTATATATCACTCAAAGCATACGGACGCAAAACTAACAAACACAGACAGAAGATGTACTTCTTACATTATAGTCAGCCAATGTATATCAATTTGAACTATTCCCAAACTTTTTTCATTTAACTTTCTTTCTAATATGAAGAACAATCAATATTGACTTTGGCACTGAACTTTGCTTTTCAAATATGAACATTCATAAATAGTTCCATTTATTAATTACGTTTCATGAAGGATAACTTGTATCATAGATCGCAGAAGTTTTGTATTACAATTTTAAAATTCGTGTATTTTACCTATCAACTTTGAACTTTTCGCTATCTCAATTAGTGTATTTCTGAAACACTCTAAAATATTCATGTACATTTTGTGTCTTTCCTATTGTATGAACATATATAAAATCAAATTTTGTGATTTTATTCAAATTTTTATCGTATAACGTCCCTCAATTTCTAACATTTTACCATAAACCTTAAAACCTAAATTAGATATACGCAAGTCTTTATGAAACAAAAATATCAAGTATTGAAATCTCTACTCAGACGCCAGGAAATATATTTTG
This sequence comes from Euprymna scolopes, assembly GCF_053919585.1. NCBI lineage: Eukaryota > Metazoa > Mollusca > Cephalopoda > Sepiida > Sepiolidae > Euprymna > Euprymna scolopes. Next base: position 130,323,210 of record NC_136491.1, read on the forward strand.
ATATGTTACGGACTAACAGAAAAAATATAAAATAGAGCTTATAATTGAAGTTTTGTGTTTGAAGCATTACGTATTATTGTTAATTTTTATATGAAAAGCGGAAAACAAATCGTCATATAAATATATATAGAAGAATTTCAACTATTCTAATCTTAGTTTTTTTTTTCCACAAATGAAATTGACAACCTTACTGACAATTTCTTTCCAAACGTGAGAATCTGAGAGCCCCACTAGTAAGCTTAACAGAAGTTTAAATTTTTATCTTTTTTTAATCTACTGACGTAGATTATTCTTTTGACATCGACTAAGATTAAATTTAAGTTTTAATTAGTTATTTAATGTGCCTCCTTATTATCAATATAGTAAAGATGATATCTTACCCGCATGAGGATACTATTCCTGAGATCTGACTGTAATTCATGTTTCATTGATTGGCCAATTGGTAGATTAGATGACCTAATTTTTAATTCTGTTTAGAATCAAGATTTCTGTATTCATTTTTACCTCTAAAAAGTCGCAGATCACATCGAGCCAAACCTAGGAAAACTCAAACGAGATGTAACAGTAGTCTAAATAATACGCAACATACAAAATGTACATTTTTACTGACTAGAAAATTAATAAGTCCGATAGCCATTAGTCGCGTGCTCTCGTGTAATGAATTTGTGAATGTAGGATTGACATGAAATTCTTAAAGATAAACGAAAATGACCGAAAAATGGGCTGAAATGACTTAAATAAATAAAAAGTAAATTACTTAGAATGACTTTAATGAACTTAAGGATGAATTGAATAACCTTAAGAATGACTTAAATGCTTAAAAATAACTGGAATCCTTCAAAAACAACTTTAATGATCTGGAGAATGTCTTGAATGGCTTTGAGACTGACTGGTTGTAAAGTGGGTGATCATTTTATATTAAATTAATACAGAAAAGTGATCCCCCCCATTTTATATAACAAAGTTACAAACATAAGTACAGCATGTAGTAAGAACAGATACTATACTTTGATCTTGGCCAAAAGGCCAATAAAAGGGTATTGGAGTCTTTGGCGACTCTACTCTTGACTGACAACATTTACCAAAATACCTCATTCTCTCTGTGGACTCTAATCTAACTAATGAAAACCCCAGCGTTTTTGCAAAACAGAATATATTTACAATTTCTGTGTATGTGTGTAAATTTATTATTATTATTATTATTTTTATTATTATTATTATTATTATTAAAATATGTGTGTGTGCAAAAGGTTCAATTCATTCGAAAATAAAGAGTTCTTGAATTTGGAAGAGAAACAGTTCGTGTTGTGGAGTGGGGAATCTAGAAAAAATATACAAAAGATAAAATTGCCTAGTGCATTGTTAGTAAGGTCTCTCCCTGAGCTAATCTAGAAAGTTAGATCACTTACTGTTTTCCGGGGCACCGAAAACAAACGGGAAGATCCCTAGTGGGGATTGGGAAGAATTCTTATCGGTTGTAGGGAGGAAAAATAAATAACTGTCAAAAACAAAAAAAGGGGAAGAGGGGGGGGTAGGCGGTGACCTTCGAGTAGGGGTTTACCAGGGGGTTATAAAACAAAGAGATAGGGGGTAGTGGAAGGGTAGCCTCGGAAGCTTCTTTAGTGCCAAAAAAAAAAAAAAAACAATCGAGGGGCAGGATGTCATTTGTACCAGCAGTTAAGAGTCTTTTTACTTTTTATTTGTCTAACCTAGGGGGATGGGCTCCGTAGGACCCAGTACCGCGTGTGCCGTGCTTATGGTGGTAACACAAATTCAAACTTGGCGCCTCGTCGGATGCACAAGCCAGCGTCATGCGCCCACCTCTTGTCCAAGGCCACTCGAGGCAACCTCTTCCAATCACATCTGATCTTTACTTTAAGCAGATGTTTAAAGTAGACGATCAGATCCCGATCCGGAACAGATATCCCTTCGCGGACTTGCTTGGGGCGTGTGATCCATATGACCACCCTCGGTACTGCTAATATCGCAAGAAAAACCATTCTTTTCTCCCTAGGCAGCAGCAGATCAATGTTTTCCACAAAATATGACTCGTCGAGTTCAAGTCAGCGCTTGGCATCGATGCGAACCGTTACCTTGTTGACGTTCCCTAGGAGGGTATTGAACCTGCTGCAGCGGTAAAAAGCATGATCCGCTGTTTCCCTCATGTCTTCATCGCTGCGCAGGCAGTAGACCCAGGTTTCTTCATTGTACAGGTTGAGTTCTTCTAGAATGGGCAGTGCGTTCCGGACAAGTCGCCAGGTAAGGGAAAATTCCGAGTTTGTAAGAAAGTCCCGACCCGGCGCCCAACTCCACTAGGAGCGGACCTCCTCTAACGAAATCCCCGTCTGTTTCACTAGCGGTTCTTTTGTGCTACGCCTCACTAGCTCCCAATAAATCCTGTTCCTAGACTGTTCGAGGACACTGGTCCCTGGCAACGCTTGAAGTGCGGACCGGCATTCGATGTAGAATGTTTGCTCCCCCCCCTCGGTCTTCGCCAAGCTTCGACCGAGGGGTCGGGTGTGAGATTGGAAAACAGGCTTCCAACCACAGTGACCCATGGAACGACTACGTACAACGAACGGCTCAAGCAGGCCAACCTCTCTGCGTGCTTGTGACACAGGACATCTGGCAGTTCCAAGCCTCTCTCGCTCGGATTTCGAACACAGACCTCTCTGCAAAGATAATGCTTACCCTCGTTCCATGAGATTGTGTTGAGGTGCTCCTGTAAGCTGGTTCGTCGTTTTTCAGGGAGGGGAGGACAGACAGACAGTAAAGGATGAGCGGAAAGACGTATGTAGCACACGCCTCCGCCCGACCCTTCAAGGACAATTTCCTTTGATTCAAGTCTTTAGAGAGGATTCGACCTGGGTCTCTACTTCCGACAAGTTCTTCTTCAGCTAGAGACTCAGTCTGAACCACACACCGAGGATACGGACCGGGCCGTCGGTCCAACTGAATATGCCCGGAAGCTAATTTACTCCGGTCCAGGCACCCAACTGCGGACCCACCGACTTACTTCGATTGAAGATGGCCCCCGTAACTGCTTCGTATCGAGCGAGCGCCTCGGTGACCGCTTGAATATCCGTGGAGCAAGACACGAACACAGTGACGTCATCGGCGAACGCGGAAACTGTGGCTGGTGTGCCTCCAGGGAGAGCTACCCCGCGCAGGACTGGTGTAGTCGCGCCATCCCTTAACTTGCGAAGGAGGGGTTCCAACGCCCGGACGTATAAGATAGGCGACAGCGGACAACCCTGTCGCACCGACCGGGAGACGGCGAAAGACTCCGACAGCTTACCGTTGATCTGCACCGCTACTGTCGGCCTGTCATACAGTACAGAGATCCACTTGCGGGAGTCAGGGTTAAATCCGGTGGCCTCCAGCACAGATCTCAGGAACCGATGGTCCACTCTATTGAAAGCCTTGGACTGATCCAAACTGATCAGAGCGGCCTCGGCGTCGCCTTCTGTCCACTCTATGATCGTGCATATCAGATGAAGATTGTCCTGAATCTATCTTCCCTTCACAGCATAGCTCTGGTCTGGTTCGATCAAGTCAGTGATGACAACCTGCAACCGATTCGCAAGAACCTTGGCCAAAATTTTTAGCCGAGTCAAGGGCCTGAAATCGTCTAAATCTTCCTCCCCACCATGCCGTTGACTTTTCCTCAGCAATATGATTACTCCCTTGGTCACTTGCCATGAGATGGAGCCCTGAACATATCCTTCAGAATAGGGGCCAACATGGGCGTCAGCCTCAAGTAGAATTCGTAGGGTACACCATCATAGGCCATCAAGCCCCGGAGATTTGTTGCAGCCGACCTGCTTCAACGCAGTAATGATCTCATGTTCCGCAACAAGACCATCCCAACTAGCCGCTCGCGCCGCCATGAGGCCGGGCGAGTTGGCCAAATAGCTGCCAAACTCTTCGACCTGGGTAGATGGGTGAAGCGCTCTGATAGATGTTTTCGAAACCCCTCGCAAATATCCCGCGTCGAACCAAGGGCACGCCTTACGCTCAACAGCGTCTACATTAACAGCCTCGTCCGAGATTTTCATTAGCCTAGCCCTAACTATATGGCCCTCGTACCGCTCGCTAGCCAAGCGGTTGAGGTCTTGTTTAGCTAATGCTATCTTTAGGGGGCCCCCCTCCACCGCCCGGGTCAGCCTATTCTCTATCTGATTCTTGGCCTTAGCCTTATCTAGCGCGAGGTGCTGGCTTTACTGGACCGAGAAGCGTCTAATCGTATCCTTGAGACTAACTCACCACTTACTTCTGGTAACCGCCCCCACTAATGCCCGTTGGATTATCTCTGTAACCATCAACCGGTAATCCTCCAGCTTCAACAAGGTATTGTTGAACTTCCTGTATCCGGCCAGTTTAGGCCTAGAGCTCAAATTCAGACCCGCCATAACTTGTTTATGGTCCGAGTGTCCTAAAAGGTGGAACGTGGGGCAAGATAGGAAATATACATCGCCTCTTCTAACTAACATCCGATCCAAGTAAGTACTTGGATGGGAAGGTGTATTAGGATGCCACGTCCACATCTCCCGCCCCGCGAAATCTGTCAACGAGGTCGCACGAAGCCATCAGGTCCCCCCCCCCGACCTTATCTATTTTGGGACCAAGGATGACATTCCAATCACCCATTAAGACTATCCTCTTTAGATCATCTATAAAGCCCTCCACCCGTCGAAAAAAGGAAGCCCTCTCCACAGCGGAATTAGGCGCATAAACTGCGACTATCCGAAACACACTACTATTTACGGCAACATCGACGACAATCGCCCGCCCGTCCACGTATGCGTGAACAACATTCACCGACGCTGATAGGGTGCGATTTACTAACAAGGAGATTTCACAACTATAGGTAATGCCATATTCTGAGTAAACATCGTAGTCGCTCACCAGCACCTGACAATCCCCGTCACAAATAAAGTGGGTCTCCTCTATAGCAGCAATATCTACCTTGAAGGACACCAGATCTCTCAGCACGCTCGCAGCCTTGCTTCGACATCTGAGGCCCCTAACATTATAAGTAGCCAAGTTTAAAGCCATGGTAACCTACCTTATTCAGTGTCAAACACGGGCCTGAAATCCTCGGGTGTGAGGACGTGGCAGGCCTGTCCAAGGCTTCCAGTGAGTAAGTCCGGCGAGGGTAATCCATCCTTGGCCATGCCTCCCGCGTCCAGGGGGAAAGTGAGTTTGAGTGCCCTGTAAAAGGAGGGGTGAGCATAAACAGGGATTCTTCCCTCGTATTTGTATATGATATTGTTCAGTGAGGGATGCTCCCTATCCACCAGCTGCTGGCCTGGGATAGCATCCTTTGCTGCATCTATCATGGCCCAGATGGCTTCAGTCCTAGCATCCGTGTTTACCCTAATGAAAGTGGTTGACAAAGGAACGTTCTTGAATTTGGTTGGGTCGGCGACGTTATCGCCACCGACAGACACAAAGTTCCTCAATTTGTTGTACCGAACGTTCTGCTGGCCTTTGAGATCAGGTATTGGTTTCAGAGGTTTCAGTTCTCAAATCCTTTCCCCTGGTAGGAAAGGGAGTTTTTTCGACTGATCCATGCGGACTGGTGGCGTAGATTTTTCCTTGGACAGGGAGAAGGAGGCGTGAGGTAGGAGTGACGGGAGTTGGGGGTGTAGGTTTTTGGGGGTTGTTGTCTACCCTATCCGGAGATGGGTTACGTGAAACTGTTCTGGGGGAGCTTGGGCGGGAGGGGGTTGGTTCTACTGGCTGATTGGGGGTGGGGGTGGGGGAGTTCAGCTTCTGTGTTACTATTGTCTTTGTGGGTGGGGGTGACTCCTTTAGTCTTCCTGCTCTTCCTCCTCTTGCTCGTCTTTTTGGTGACTGTTTCTGTGGCTGTTTCCTCTGCGTCTGTGGTCGCCTCTACTCCATCCGATACGATCTCTTCCTCGGAATGTTGGAGCTGCGTTTTTTTGGAGGAAGAGGATGCCTTCGTGTCCATCAGTGTGATGTCGGGTCGGGTTTCGGTCACTATTGGCTTGGGCAGGTTTTTGTTGGCTCTGCCTTTCTTAGTGGCCGTCACCCAACCTGCTTCTGCTACTGGGCCGGCGTTTACTGCGGCTGAAGTTGTGACTTGTGTTGAGGCTTGGGCTTCTTCTGGAGTTTTAGCCGGTGCTTTGGTGGGAGCTTTTCTCGGGGCTCTGGCTGGTTGTTTTTTGGGACATTCCTTTGTCATGTGTCCCATTTGCTGGCAGTGCTAGCAGTGCGGCCTTCTACCCTGCACGATCAGTGTCATGGTCCTGCCCCCAACCTTGAGCATGGCCGGAAGGGTGTCGAATTCGACCTTGCCCAGGACCATTCGGACTTTGTAGTCCCCGGTCATCACGTTGCGTGGACTGCGGTATGGGAGGACAGCTTCCACGTCGCCCTACTGGCTCATTATGGCCCTGAACTCCCTTCCGGTCATGTACCCCGGGACATTTAAGATTGAGACCGAGGCAATTCTTTTATTCAAATATAACGGCTGGAGCCGAATATTTCTAGTTATGTGTTCAGTCTCGGCTTGTCTTTTTGCCTCTTCTTTATTGGGGAGCAGGATGCCCCACATGGCGGACTTCTCCTGCATACGTAGCTGAACGGTATGTTCAGTCCGATGAGGAGTTCCACAATGGTGTATTTGTTGACACCTGTTAAGCTCCAGGTCTTAAAGTCGGAGGTGACCAGGGAGAGAACTCTCTTCTCCAGTTCTTCAATTTGTCCCGGAAGGAATTTGATGTTTATCCCATCTGTGACGGCCTTGTAAGTTGAGTTGAAGAGCTCCCAGTTCTCTTGAAGTGTCATCTGATCCTGGTTCTGTGGGCCCCATGTCGCTGTTCCGTCCTGTTTGGTATTGGACGGACCGGGGCAAGGAGTGGCCGCTGTTTCTTTCTTTTTCTACTTTTGCGGCTGATGCTGCTGTATAGTTGCCTTGTTTGGGGTAAGGCTCGGCCAGTCCTCCTGGGGTGTCGTGCACTCGTTGTGGCCCAATCTCTGGCCCCCATCCTTTGTTCTGCCCGGAGATTGTGGAGTGTTAGGTTTCTTATCCACAGACTTGGTCGTCGGAGGGTTTCCTTTCGGGACTTTAGGTGGAGTTGGCGTGTTTAGGGAAGCTTTGGGCGGTGAAGGTGCCCTGTGCCCAATCCGAGAATCTTGAGCGATGCTAGGGCGTCTCTGAACAGAGCTCTGGTTCTGAAGGCAACACCATCCTCGTCTTCTTCCACTTCTGGTGTCGGGGAGTTGCCCTCTTGGGGAGCTAGTGTTGGGTGACCGGATAGGAATTGGGAGACCGGTGGTGCCACAGGCTGTGGTGCATCAGTGTCGTCTTTTGTCTCCTCGTCTCTAGCTTCTCTTTGCTCTTCTGCGGGGAGGTTGTCCTCTTGGGAAGTAGGAGTGGTGAGGTCTTCACCCGCCGAAGAGGATTGAGGTGGAACAGGTGTCGCTGGGGTGTGCCACCTGCTGGGTGCATTGTTTCCTCATCAGCCGTTTTTCCGTTGTCCTCCGTTTCGTCTTGGTCCTCTTGGGGAGCCTGAGCGGGAGTGTTTGCTTCGACCGACGAGGATGGAGGTGGAACCGGTGTCGCTGGGTGTGTACCACCGAGTTTGAGCCTCGTTCCCTCGTCAGCAGTTTCTTTGACTCCCCGGTATGGGGAGTGGCCCTCGTGGGGAGCAGGATGCTGGGTTGGTTGCCCTCCTGGTGTTGGTGTTGCCTGGGTCGCCGTGGGCTGCGGTCCTACCCTGGCCTTTTCCTCCTCTTCATCCCTCGTGGGAGTTGCTCCCTCCGTTGGAGAGTACTCAAGTGGGGCGATGTGGTGGATCTAAGGTGGTATACGCCTTTTCTCCGGCATCGTGTGGAAGAAACTGCACCGGCTGCCGCAGCGGACCAACGTGTAGCGGAGGAGAAAAGAAAATGCAGGGAAAATAGGTGGGGGTGAGGTCAGAAGAGAGATGTCGATTAGTTAGCTCAAATACCCTGCAAGAGGGGAGAGCAGTGACAATTGGGAGCTGGATAGTGACAATTGGTATGTAGGGTTGCCCCTACATTGACCAAGGTCTTATATGTGGGGCTGCCCACACATATGGTGTTTGCTTGTAGTATCTGCCGGACAGATACTATACTTTGATCTCGGCCAAAAGGCCAAGAAAAGCTTAAAAAGTTAAGAACAGCATCTATTAACAAAAGCCTCTTGATCTTAACCAAAAAGGCCAAGCACAAAAGTGTTACGGACAGAACGACAAACCGACCGAGCGACAGACCGACTGACCGACCTACGGACCGACGGAGTAACTTATAGAGTCGCTTGCACGCGACTAATAAATGTGATTGCTAATTATATTGACAAATAATTGAATTAGACGATTAGAAACGAGTGGTGGATACTACAATATTGCTAAATTGAAAGCATTTCGTGAAAAATATTTCTTCATATAAATAGATAATAATGAACAAGATCTATTATATTATATTATATTATATTATATTATATATGCTAAACTCCTCATAAATTGTTCGTTTGATCTTAGGTACAAAGAGAATTCATTTAAAGTTCTTATTTCAAATCTACAGCCTAAAGACCGACAAGAATGTTATTAAAATCTTGCACGTGACAGACGGACTGATTGACCTATTTTCTGTTACAGATATCTAGACGCATATTCAGTATCTTGCGACTTCCCATTACGTGCATTTGCGGATGACAGTTTTATTTAAAAAGCTATTTCATAGGGATTAAAGATTCTGCAGAAATAAAAAATAAAGAAAACAAAACTTTGCTCTGATACGACGAACGAAGGAAATAGATGATGGGATTCCTTTCATGTCATTTCAATGTCATTTGCTAATTTTCAAAAAAGATTTTTTTGTAAAGCGAAATATTAGCTAATATTCTGTTCCTCGTCTTCTCAAATTTATTCCTCCTGTACAAAATACGGAACAAAACCTACAAGAACTCCTCAGCAGGAACACATTTTCAATCGTAAATGAAGAAAATGCCACGGTTAATTAAACAAAATAATATAAATTACATAATTTCAAATATGCATTCATCTTCATTATATGTTATGTAAGGAATTATGATTATGAGGAAACAGTTATTAATGACACAATATAATGAAAAGCTAAAACACACAATGGTAAAAAGCGACACAATAAATAGGACTAATTAAAGTATATCTCGGTAGCAAACTAATATTTTAAACCTTAATCTGATCTGAAACCTTATATTTCTACTGTCCCCTTGTGTTTATTTACTATAAGTGTGGCTTCGAATTCATCAAACAGCTATGATTGAAAATGATTATATATATATATATATATATATATATACATATATATTATCATATATATTATCATATATATATTATCATATATATATATAATCACACACACACACACATACATATATATATGTATATATATATATATATATATATATATATATATATATATATATATATAAACAGTTATGACTATGCAGTTCATGGAATTTTAGTCTTGATCTGTGTGATTACGATTACCTGTAAAACGGCGGGAGCACACTACTTTATGTTCTTGCTTCGCGCATTTTTCTCTTTATTTACCTGTGCTATTTTTTACTCAATAAAATTTACATGCGTTATTTGTACGTTGTCCAGTCGGATTGTGTCTTAATGTTTTAGATCTCATGTTTAATTCATAATTATTTTTATTAATTAATGAAGGAAAATAAGGTATTGATATATACTTGCAAACTCGAACCTCAAATGGCTGTGCCAACGTTCTAGTATTTTTCTTTAGCTATTACCAAAGGTAGCACAATGTCGCTTATGATGTCCTCTCGTTGTAATGTTTGATGAAGGCGATACAATATTCATATTGTTTTTGGACATTAGATTTCAAAATATAAAACGTCCATGTAGAATTTTATCGTGAAAGAACATAATACAAGTAGTAATAGTGTAGGTGACTCTAGAGGTATTACATTGGCTTCTCGGCTGCCTTGTTAGGAAGACAAGCATCACTAGTCCTCATCCAATATTTGAGTCTCCTACGTGCAAATATCAAACGCCAGACTCCAGTTCACCGATATAGCTGGCGGGCTAACCCACGTGAGGGGTGGACTCCTGGAAGCAGATCGCCGACCAGGGTTGAAAAGGGTTCAGAAAAACTTTAACGGCTAAGTGTACGTGGACAGGGTGAGCTTCTGAGTTGAGGGAAGTCGACCGTCCCAAACCTGGAGAGGAATGGCCCCGGCAGGTGTCACTGCCATAGGTTCATTACAGTATCTATACAACGAGTCATCTGAATCACCTCAACGGTGAATGTGAGGAAAGTAAATACTTTCAATATAAACAAGCACGATTGTTACAAGATAAATATTCAAATAATCGCAGTGCTACTTGGTTAACACGAATGTAAAGACGATCCAGGAGGACTTCGCATCAGAATCCGCTATTATATTGTAGTTTCTCACACTGGTTGTTGATAATATTGTCATGTAAAGCAGACAAATCAAAAACGTTCGGTTCAATATAATTCGGTTATTTCTGTGCATGTTTAACCGTATTTTCACGCGAACTTTAGCAACACTTAGTGCTATGTTTAAGATAGAATATTTACTCTCGAATGTTAGATTGACTAGCGACAGACAACGAGGAAGGCTTCATGTAGAGCAGATAATACCGACACACGTTTGTCCTGAGCTCTATTCAAAGGTCACATTCGCTCAACAACAACAACAACAACAACAACAACGAAGAACAATTGTAATAGTTATAGTCTTTGACGGTAGAATCTCTACATAATTGCTGATGCTACTTTATTGCACAACCAGAACAATACAAGAAATTAGTGTTGGAACGATTAATAGTAAACAAAATCGCTAATAGGAAAAAAATCGGTACTAATTGACGTTTCGAAATCGGTATCAGAATCGAAATTCGATGCTTAAACGATTGTTTAATATTTTCTTATTTGATTTTCTTTCAACTTAAATCTTCTACTGCTTTTAATGATAATAAATTAATAAATAATGATTGATGTAATTCTAACAATAACACTAAAATACATAGTCCTATCAAAAAGCGTGCTTTTACGGTACTCCCCAAAAATAACGATTCATAGTCAAAATTTAAGTGATTTATAAAGAATCAGAATCGGTAATTTTATCGGAACACAGAAAATGTATTTAAATCGTCCAATCACTATAACAAATATAAAGAATAATAATGACCACACAGATAACGATTAGTTTTGAATATAAGAACGTAATGGAAATATTTTAAAAAAAAAGTAATTATAAGTGAAGCATAATAGGCTCCTGTAATTGTGCCAAGAAATCTCTCATCAGTACTCCGTCCTGGTCCCAGAAGACTGTGAGTATGACCTTACCAGCGGAGGGATGCACCCTTGCCTTCTTTGGAGGTGGTGAGTCCAAGTGCTTCCACTGCATTGACTGGGCCTTGGTCTCTGGATCATAGTGATGGGCCTAGGTTTCATCTTGTGCAATCAGTCTTTTGAAAACTCATCTTCTTGGCACATCTCGAAATGCTTCCCCGAGCACTCGACGCGTTCTGGAATTGGGTGTCCATCTGGCAGGCACCTTATGCATATGCAAATGGTCAGGAATAATAGTTTCCACAGACCCTGTACTAATCTTGACATCTTGGGCTATTTGGCGAATAGTAATGAGCCGATCTTAAAAAATGGCAGCTTTGACTTGACGGACAGATGCCTCATCAGTGGCAGAAGGAGGGCGACGATGCCTGGGAGCTGTTTCCACAGACTTCCGGCCATGTTTGAATTCACAATGCCAGCGTTTTACAAGGTCATATGATGGGGCATTATCACCATCAGTTTCTTTCATTTCATTAAAAGTCTCCTGTGGTGTGCGTCCTTTCAAATACAAAAACCGGATCACTGCTCGACATTCAACAGGCTCCATTTCACACCGTAGTCAGTTCAAACACCTGTAAAACAGAAACCACAATTAGTTCAGAGCTGTAATTTATCACATAACCCGTAGAGATATAAATCATCGCACATGCAATATTTCAGCTGGATCAGACAACTAGAAGTGGGTCAGGGGCATTACTTATTGCACGCCCCTCGTAGTTCGCCGCGATATCCTATTTTATCGTCAGTATTCCTGTTCAGACAGAATAAAATTAAACAAAAACGAATTAAATTACTTGCATACTAATCTTTTATGCATAGTATGTGTGTACTGTTGGCATTGATTTCCTCGATGTTTTCTAGTATTTCTTTCTAGATAGAAATTAAGTATTTAAAGAAAGGGTCGCGTAAATGATGCAAATATCATAGGTGATACGATTCCTATAAAAAACTGGATTTCAAAATGTTGTCTCCAGATTGTATTTCTGTGCGAATAACAATTTAACGGGTATCACCTCAATATCTTATATAATAACTCGTTTGTAATGACATTGTTTCTTAGGATTAAACATCCGAAACAACGTTGTTTTGTTGTTAAACAAACACTGTATTATTTGCTGTACGAATTGCACACTATATTTTTATTTGATCATCTCTGTTTTTAGACTATTTTTACTGCAGAATTTATTTTGTTGCGTTAAGCTTGTCTTTATTTCTGTTTATGACGATGTTTATATATTTCAGTATCGGCCACGAAACCTTTAAGCTGTATCATAAAAACAGGAAAAAGAATCGTTGATCTTGAAGCATTATTGTATCGCCTCAGGCTGTTTGTCTTGTATTTCGTGTCTGCATTGAGGCATGATTTCCTTAGAAATGATTACTTTATATATTTAGATACAAGTCGTTGTTGACTAGTCACATCGACGACACTAAATTAAAATGGGTGCAAATACACACTTTTAACGAATAAGGAATTTGTAATATTTAATTTCAAGGCAAACCAATTGTATTTACTTAATCGCCGAATAACAGTTATAAATTTATCCAAAAATTACAATAAACGATAAGATAGAAAGTTATTATAAACCTAAACATTTTTTGTCGAAAATTAGCGAACATGAAATTTTGGGCTACAACCCCCCCCGGATAGATTCAAGGGGAGGTAATTTGTGTGGAAATACTACATTTTTTTAACTCTGCGTTAAGAATCATATATATTAGCTACTTATCTAGTTTTTGTTTTTAATCGCGTGGTTTCCATTAATTATATATCACATATGCTCAAACAAACATGGCGAGGTTCTTTTCTCCGATAAAGATCGAACACCCGTGGTTTTAAATACTGCACCAATATTTAAGTATGTCACGCATGCTAATTAAGTAAACATCATTGTTTTTGGTTAACATGGACGCGAAAAGACAGTGGGTACCTTTGTTTTGTTTTTAAACCGATTTCTTCGATTTTTGAATTTCACTATTATATAAGAGTTTCATCGAAAAATGATTCTCTATTACCATATGGTTCATCAAAATAGCACGCCAAACTGTTTGGCATACGTGTTATACTGTCACACTAACAAAAATTACGCAGATACGTTAAATTTAAGTAATTCTGCCTATTAAGCAAAGACAATAGCACTTTGAACTGAAAATTTATTTAAACATATTGAAATGCTTTTACTAATTGAAGGAGGCAGCAATTTAAACTGAGGGTACTTTCTTGTTATTGACATTACAATGAGCATGTAACAGTCCCCATTGTGATTTATTTCCTGTACTACTTACGTCGTATACTTTGTCTAAAGTTAGGTAAGTGGTCTGCCTTGCTTAAACAAGAATTTCCAAACTCGCTAAGAAATACATCTAACGATGAGAAAAATTGTATTGTTGTACACATATCTAGTTTTCATCAAGATAGTTTGGCAAACTAATATCATTAGTTTCACGCAAAATGGCAATGTAAACAAATATAAGAAAGGCAAGGTGAGTCAAGACGGGATCAAAACTTTGACTCAATTACAAAAAACTCAATTACATCGTTCAAGTGCTTGTCGGTAGAACCAATTTCGTCTAACAATCTTTTTTTACTAACTCGATGCAGGAGGCAACTGTTAAAATGTTTAAGCTTTTTAGACTGTTGCAACAAGGTGAACCCCTTACTGTGCTAGAAAACTTCTTACACCTGCCATGATCTTATATATTAACAATGCCACTATTCTCACATTAATAGGAATAATACTGTGGCATTTGGCTAGTTCAAGAACTACTTGCCTTTATCTATAAGCCAGGTAAAAAAAAAAAGCTCCAGCATCAATGCAATATTGTATCCATATACATGGACTACAAGTGCTAGAATAGAATGCAAACGAAGAAGGTATTTTACATTGGTGCACCCGTCCACATAAATATTCGACTAATTCTATCACCAGCTAAAATTCTATCTCTTTGCCCTAGAGTTTCTTGAACTCTTTATCATCCAGTGTGGTTTTCTCTATACCAGGTGAAGATTAGGAAAGGAAAAACATACATAAACAAAAATGTAAACTCTCACATAAATTCGCACCTACATAATAAACAATATATACTCTAATTTATAAAACTAATTATGCCTGTGTGTCTGTGTGTTTACATTTATTCATTGTGCATCTCCTCAGAGACGCAACGGCGCAGAGCAGCGCAGCGAGATTTAAATTGCTGTATTTTGGGTTACTATCATTTATGGTTTCTAAGCTGGTAAAAATAGCTGCCTAACAGTGCTTTTGAACACATGCGCAAATACACTTTTATGCGTTGTAATTAGTTCTTTTTTATTATGTTTTATTCATCTGATGGTAGCTCAAGTGGTAACAACTACAGCTGGAGCGCTATATTTTTTTTTATTTAGATTCTAGCTAAGGATACCAAAGTCATATTTTTATAAAAATTATATTAGTTACGATCTAATCTTGTATATACAATTCACTATGTCAATGTATCTGTTTCTATTCTTTTAAAGTGCATCGATTCCTAGACATAAGGTCACAGAGCTTAGTGTCGCGAGTTAAGTGATCGAATTTGTTGTAGACTGCTGTGTTACTTATAAATATTTATCTGTCTGTGTAAAGAATGGTCTGCGCTAATGCAAACATCTATACGTTAAAGTCGGTTAACGAAAAAGGATCGAGAGCTATACGTTTTCGTTTTGATTTTAGTTGATAACATCCAAGTCATATTTTTATTACTTTTGAAATGACTGCTATACTTTGTACTATATATAATATTTCAGCATATTTTACGGTAATGCAAAGCCGGGCGCCCGACTTGTTTGATATATTTCAAAACTATCAAAATTACAATCCGTAATCGACAATCTTATGAAAGCTTTTTTTGAAGGCTGTCCCACGAGTAATGGATCCTTTTTTTATTTAATCGATCAAATGGGATTGCAAACTGCACTGTTGTGGATACTGAACTTTTGCATTAAAGATCTGATTTGCAAATATTGATGTGAAATTCTGAGAAAGCAAACTGTGTCACCGACGAGCCTTAGAAATAGAGATGCGTCATTGAATTCCTGGAAAAGTACATTGAAGAATGTAATGCTTATGCCGGAAAAAATTATGGAGCACAAAAAGTCACTTATTGTTATGGTACCACTCCGGGTATCGAAGCTTTTCAATTTTTTCATATGGCAAAAAGATGAGGTTTTAGTTTTAGAGCGAATCTCGTATGAAAAGCACGCTCCAGACGCCCATGAAATGTCATTGTTCATAGCTATCAAAAGATAAGAGAGCTGACTATATAGAATTATAAATGCCGGAGCTGAAATAGTCACTAATTTTACTGATAGCATTTCCGTCCTCGTAACTTGACAACTTTTAGAGTTACAAAAAAGATTAGAAGTTTTAAGTTTAGAAAGACTCTAGTAACCAATTGAACACCTTGTATAATTGAACCGTATAAATAATAGATATCGCACATTTAACATTATGTATGATAAGTCCGCCCGGATTTATCCTGTCATAAGATACACTTAAGCACATTTTAATTCATACATCTCTACTCTTATATAAAAGTCACTTCGTGTGTGTGAGTTCTTTCCTCACAGGTTCCGACACGTATTAGCCAACTTTTTTAAATGTCAGACATAGCTAATTCATACGTCTGTCAGTTGTTTAAGATATGTTTTATACAAAAATCCATCAAATTAGTATCGAAAATCGAAAAAATCTAATTTAAAAAAATTGTTTTCTTTTATAGAAAAAAAAAAGTAATTTTTACAGAATACTTTACGTTATATATATCAAAGGAGAAAATAAAAATTCAGGAAACCATTTCTTGATATATATATATATATATATATTATATATATATATATATATGGAAATATAGCTTAGTGGCAGAGCATTTGACTACACATCCAATCACCCACTGATCAAGGCCGAGTGCATCTCACCATTATATATTATTTTTTTATTAATAAGTTCAATTTAAGATTAAAATAGAGAAACAATTTAAAGTTGCCGCAAACCATTTCTTCGTTTGCGTGATTTAAAGCTAAACATTAATCAGAAGTTACTTTTCCAGGGCATGCATCGTCAAGCCTTAATATCAACTGACGTTACATTATAAACAAACAAAGACGTCATTTGGGAAACTAAATTTTCATCTGTATATTAATAAAGTAACCGCAAAAATTTAACTCTCGACAAAAGTATCGTAGCTTTGCAACAACACATGCCACATACAAATTCATAGAACTATGCCATTAGCCTTAATCTTATGTAACTTTCAAACACCATTTCCAACACTTTCAATTGTGATAATAAAAAGCTACATTATATCTAACGCGCAAACACCGGCGCAATCCCAACATTGTTAGAGGAATGAATACCCATGTTTCTCTCTAACTATTTAGTCCTACCACTGCTACCAGTAGTCACAGGGAGGAATTCAAAACGTTCCACATATTATGTAATTACACTGGCCGTAACTGGCTCATGTACACATAGATCTCACATAATCTTTCAAATTTCGAATTTCACACATAGGTCTAACATAATCTTTCTATAAATAATAAAGCCTTCCTCCACAAAGTCCGCCCAATCTGATTAGCTTAGCTCTGACAATTCTGATATTCTTGAATCCAATTCTTTAACGGTTACTAACATAAACATATGGCGTCACTAATATTATTTCCTCTGGCATCAAGTTCATTTAATGTATAGGTTATTTCAATCATGTACGATCGAACAATACAAGAGAGAAAAAACTATTAAACGTTTCCTTGCTTTTTGTTAAATTTAAAACACGCTATTCACTATAGGAATCTCCTGCGTTATCGTCAAAAAATATGACACAGCCCTTGCGATCGCCCTTTGTTTTGTACCATTGACCACACTTCGTAATACAGACTGGTATTCGGTTCGCTTTTTTTAACCCCAGTTTACATACTGCCTTTCGCAATTTTTAACATTATGTTTCTTATAGAACCTTTTAAAACCCGCAGTCCAATATATAGAGATACTTTAACATATCGATGTTGGCAAACTACACGTAAGTACTCGACATCTACCTAAAAGTAATTATAACTCGGATATATGTCTAGAAATGATTAATGATGGGCAGCAATTCGCGACATAAATTCAGAATAAACTCATGACGCATATTACGAATTATGTTTCATATTTTATCGACATAAATCCGACGTATATACAGATAAATTGAATTGCACCGATATTTCATTGGATTTCCGGCTTCGGATATTACATAAAGACATTACGTGCCGTCTGCTTCTTAACACTAGTAATCGTTACCAACGGCGCAGTGTTCGAATCCTTTTGGTTATCTGGTTAATGGCACGAAACATACACATTCTCTTACCGGGCTATTCATCCGCATGTTTATTAATACGCAATATCTACCTGGCACCTTATTTATCCTTCTCGTCTGACATAAGAGATTATCGTATTTGTATTCAACATCAGCTGATATTTTTTTATTTAATTAGAAACAAAATCAATATAAAATGTATGACTACTTCAAGCGAGCAACTTAACAGAATTCAGGAAACATTACTAGCAATTTCATCCGACATTTTTACACCCTTCTTTCAAAACGTTTATTCCGCAATATTTTCCATTATTAGCAAAAATGCGTTTTCACGTTGGCAGATTAAAGTGAATGCTTTTGATAATTGACAATGTAAGTGACAAAACTTTGTCGTTCTATTCTTTACATAAAACGAATTGCATTACCTTTCATCTTTAAAAGGCTTTGTAATGTAAGAATATGCATCCAAATTAACTATATAATTGGGGGATAACATCTTATAGATATCACTTGGAAGATCATTTTTGGAATACACCATGATGCGCTAATTCTTTGTATCGGAAAAACGAACTCGTTTCACAACCATCTAAAACTTATTTAAGTTATCAATTTTTATGTTTTTTTCCTGCAACAAGAGAAGAGATAGATTTTACTTCGCCGTTTGTGTTAAAATAATCCAGTTTGTCATAAAAATATACTCTATATTAGAACAAAACTGAAATTTCGTCAGTTACAAATATTTTCTTGCATTGACTGAAGACAAAAAAAAGATGAAATTTAACGTCTAAACAGATATTAAACATTACTCTAAGCTAAAGGCGATGATGTCTCTTGATTTTGATTTGCTAAGATAATATTAATCTAAAAATAAACCATCCTTTTATGTTGAAAGAACTGCAACGGTTTATAGAAGAACATAGCATTCAACCAATAAAATTCTTCTGCATATTTTTAATTAATTCAACTCTAATATGAACTTTTATTGATTCCCAAAGCAGCGGAAATGGCATACGACCCGGAAGTCGTGCACAGAAGCTAGCCTACTCGGCTAGAATAATAACGGAAAAAACTGTTCGATGTTTGGTAGAAAAAAGGCACAGTATCTGATAGCACACTTTATCGTTTTTGCTCGGTCATAGAAGGAGGATATTTCAAGATGGAGGACATACTTTTCTATTAATGTACCTTTATCTTTCGGCGATTGAATTTTCGCTATATTTATAACAATCCTTGTTCTGCCTCTGCTCTAATATACAAGCAGGTAAATATCAGCCTGCCAATTCCGGTAGAAGCGACCAAGTTAATTGTAAATATCTCCTATATTTCTAATTTTCGGTGTATGTCCTGGGAATATCGTCAATTTTATCAACCTGATCAAACCGAATTCTGAGAAGCAATGGTCTGCAAAGAATTTCAGATACCCTCTATGTTGCTAAATGAGATCACAGTCTTGACAAACAAACTCTTAAGCTACAATTGATTATTACGATAATCCAATTGATTTTATTTTAAACGATCTATTTTATTAAGGGGTTCCATTAAATTTAGAGCAACAAAACTAAACGGGCAGTATAATCTGTGTTATAAAAATTGTTTAAATAATTGTTATGACTACAGTTTTAATTTTAACAATGTTCTCACAGATGTACCGCAGAGAAACTTATAACCGGAGAATAATTAAAAGCACGATTTTTTAACTTAACAGCACCTGCTATAAGACAATAGTCTCGTAATTAAATGAACTACAAAATTAAATAGACTACGAAACCAATAATTATTAATTGCAGATTAGCTAAATGATGCACCTGTTAAATTAATTGTTATAACGGTAGTTTATTAGTGCATCGCCCAAAAAGTGTATAAGAATTTAAATTATACAATAGAATTTCCAATTGCTTCAATGTATTATTATAATAAAACCTTTTTTATCGCACTAAACAAACCTCCGCTACCTAAAACACAATTTATTTAAATATGAAATAGTTAAAAATAAATTACACATAATTATATTCTTCAATTATATTGATGGTATATACTCAACTGCAACAGGAACTTGCTGATATTATTATCACCTATAAAAATATCATGAAACTGGCGCAAAACAAATATATTTTAGTACTTAATCATTTAATATCTATATATATAAGCGAAAATGTTTGTGTGTGTGTTTGCATGTCTCGCAAAAACTTTCGACACAGGCCTCGGATTTTCGGCAGATAGATATAATTTAAAGCCCGAACCTTCTCCCGACAAATATCCAAAGATTGGCCAAAAACATTAATTCCTTCACCCTAAACTGAGCCCTTTTCTACAAGGCGGGTGCCGAAAAAATCGTTCCTTCATTTTCTCTTCTCCTGCTACTACGACAATGACGTCATGTTTGACCTAGGAAACGTTCAAGTAAGTTTCAACCACCTGCAAGTGTTTTTAAAGGTTTAATTTCATCCGTTATTAAGCGTATGTCTCTTTGGCGTAGGGGTAACGTGTCCGGCATTTTTTTCCGCCTTAGCCTCGATGCTTTGGATTCGAGCCGCCTTTTTTTCCTCTTTTACACCATTTTTCCCCCCTTTTTTCTTACGTTTGTTCGCTGTTTTGCTTTGTTTTGGTTTTTCCAATTTTTCTTAACATCGTGTTTTTTAAACACGCGGGCAACGCCGGGTACCCCCTCTAGTATATATATAAAATCTTAAAAACATTTTCTGGATATATACTGGAATCAATGAAAATAAAGTAACAGAAAAGTAGACAAATAATAGTCTTTCATCATCTTATCTCAAACGAAGAAGCAGTTATTGCTATTTCTAAACGATTTGATCTATAGAATTTTAATGCCCTACTCAAATGTATTTGCGTTCATCGTCTGTTGATGTTAAAAGAGCCGCCTCAGTCGATTAATGTGTCTCACTATAATCGATGTATAAACGAGTCGATTAGACTGATTGATTAGATATTTTAATGGACAGAGAATACATGCTGTCGTCGTTTACACAACCTCACGGTTCCCTACTACTTCCGGTGCAGATTTGTATTTATGACTCTATGTCAAGAGTTTAGATTCGATATTTCCAATCGTCTCAATACATGCACAAAGGGTGTTTCTTATTGGCATTAAACTAATAGTTAATATTTGAGTAGTATTCGGATGATCCAAGCTAAATAATGTAGACATTTGTACTAGGTTACCGATGTTGTCTAAAATTATTTTTGCTTATATTACGCGTTCGTGTTCGCAATGCATATTGTACGTATACCTCTATCTCATATTAAGTAGAATTTTAAATAAAAATTTAATTATTACGGTATCGTGGATGCATTGAATTATCAATTGAACGAAATTGTTACAAAATTACAAATAAATAAAGGTATTATTAAATAGCTGTGTTTAAAAAAAAAAGAAATATAATGAAAGGCCCCTGATATCTAATACAAGTGTTTTCCATGTCCATGCAGACGAAACTTACCATTTATGCATCATGAGACAACTTGTTATCATCGTTTGGCACCAAGTCTACCACATTCAGGTTCATAGTGGATATCGACGTACCTTCTTACAGTATATATATATATATATATATATATATATATATATATATATATATATATATATATACACTAGCAATGGGTGCCCTGTATTGCCCGGGTGTTTGGAGGTGTATGCTGAGCAAAACAAAAAAAAGGTATTTTTTTTTTTACTTTGACCCCTAGTATGACCCATTAATATTTATTGTTTTTCAATTTTTCGATTTTCAGTATAATATTTTTTGTATCAAAATCCAAAATATTAATAAAAGTTCCATAGTTGTTGCTGTCATAAGCGCTTTCGATTCGTCCACGCATCGTCATCAGGTGTTGAAGTAAAAGGTGAAGGAGCGAAAATGATAATTAAACTAAAAACTAAAATATACAGTGAATAGCTGTAAGTTAAAATATATAGTCAATGAAAAGTCAATTAAAAATAAAGGTCGATTAAAAATTCGCGTATTAAAATCAACAATTCATGAACACCGTTAACAAAGTACGTCCAATACGAACTACGCAATACATTTTAGAACGTTACTGCTTTTCTCGTAGTCGATATCATTTATAGTTGGTTGAAGAGATCTAATATATGACGCTTCATAAATTTTTAACATTTTTATATTATTTTCGTGTTGTAAAATTTGCATGTTGTCAAGGAGGACTTTTTTAAGATTGGTGCGAGGACAGTTAATTTCTTTTAGCAAATGTTTATATATAGCATTACAATTATTTACATGCATGTTTATTCGCCGGGAAAACGTTGTCGTTGTATGCCCAATGTATATATTATTTTCGAAGTTAAATTTTCCCATAGAGCATTTAAATTCATACACTACATTGGTTTGTTCCAACGTTTTTATAGCCGGTGAGGAATTGTTTCTAACCACCAGGTTTTGTGTTCTAAACTTCTTGTAGTTGATAATAAATTTAATTTTGGAATTACTGTTATATATATATATATATATATATATATATATATATATATATATATATATATATAAAGCTGAATGTCTGTGTGTGTGTGTCTGGTCACGAAAAGGCTCTTATATGGTAGACCAATTAAAAAAATTGATTACATATAATGATAGAAGATGTATCGAGACACAGGAATAGGAATGTTTGATCTGGCAGAACGGCGGTTCATAAAAATTGTGGGGTCTGCGTTCGCGCCTGGTCCACACAGTATGGAAATAAAAAAAAATTAAAATTAAAAAAAAAGTTTCCAAGTGTTTTTGATATAGATGTACATAAGAATACTTTGATAAGTATGTTTTAATTTAAATAGAAATGATATAATAAAATTGTGGTGTCTGCGTTCGCGCCTGGCCTCCATGGAATGGAAATAGGAACAAACTTTAATAAAGACTTTTCACATCTATCTGTGTAAGTATACTTTTATAATTAAGTTTCAGTTCGAAGAAATATGATACAAAAAAATTATGGGGTGTTCGTTCGCACTGACCTCCATAGAATGGAAATATGTCACAAAGTTTAACAAGGTTTCTTTTTTAATATGGATCCACAGAATATCGTGATGAGTGTTTCAGTGTGAACAGGTATTGTATAATAAATTATGTGGTTTATCAATTTTATTTTTACTTTCATAATATTTCGCTTTGGTTTTGATACCCCCAAATTCGAAGCTCTCTTTTTACAACCCTTCCTTTTCATAACCTATCATACTTTCATAAATCAGAGTCTATTTTTTGTAGGCTGTTTTTGAACCCAGTAAACGACGGGTATTTTGCTAGTATATATATATATATATAAAGTAATTGTATCCGTGTGTGTGCTTGTCTGTGTGTACAGCTCCCTATGATCAAAGAAATATAAATTGTCTATAGTGTGTGTACACAATAAATACTAATGCCCATTGTAGGATACTTCTGTCAAAGGAGTCATTTATTTTTACGCATAACTTCTAGATATAGCATTCTTCACATCACATATACATCCACTGAGTTATGGTCATTAGCATAGCACATTAAATTAAATCATTTTTAATAATTAGCTCGTTTATATTATTCAATCGACATAATAGCCTCGTTAATATTGTACTATTTAAAAATATAATTTAAAATGTAATTATTTAGTTTATTTTGATTTCAATTTATATTCTATTTAAATTAAATTTACTTATTATTATCGTAAATGTGAAACCTTTTAATTTTAAAACTAGAAAACAAAGGGGAATAACTGTGGTAGTTTAATTCTTTGAGCATGTTATTAAATATTTTCTATAATAGATTTGTTTTCATTTCGAAATATTCTTCTAAGTTGAATCATGACTTTTATTTTTATTCGGAGGTAATTTTTTTTTTCGCTTATTCTTTATTTTTAATTAAACTTTTGGTACTCATGCACAGAGTGAACTCAGAGTGCACCCGGCTATCTCCGGAACATGACGCCAACAGCCGGAGTAAACCGAGCGTCGCTGAGATAATTAAGCCGGGCGTCGCCGATGAAAGCATAACAAGAAAAGAAAACATACCTTAAAGTTTAAATTTTATTGACTGTAAAGAAAAATTATAACAATATTTTTTGTTTTGTTTTGTTTTTGCTATATATATATATATATATATATATATATATATATATATATATATATATATATATATATGGTACTTGTGCAGAATGTGATCGGTGCTGAAATAATAACGTTATTATTTAAAAGCCATTCTTAACATGGGGAGGGAAGGGTGTTTTGTACCTATTCTGTACTTAACCTAACAATTGATTACAAAACATATAATAAAAGTTTAATTAAACGTTGACATACAATTTAAAAAAATAGCCCGATCATTCTCTGCATTAGAACCATATATATATATATATATATATATATATATATATATATATATATATATATATATATATATATATATTGGTCAATGTCACGTTTCTGTCCAACTCCTCAAAAAACTTTAAAATGACGATTTTTATAGGTTTTCGATGTTTTTTTTTGTTGTTTTTTTTAGAAGGTGGTCACCACTTGTTAAGGCCCGGAAGCCACTCGGGGATAAGGGTTACTGCGTCTACTTAAATTGTGGTTTATAAGAGATGCTGAAAACGAATATCTGTTAAATTTGTTTTGATATGAAGAAATTACTCGGTGGCTAGAAGGTCGGTGTTCATTTTACGTTAAATTTATATCGGAAACTGATCCTCCACTTTTTGAAAAGAATTTCTTCATATCATGAACATTACTTATCTGCCCCCAATTGAGATTTGATATTCGTTTTCAGCACCACCGAAAACCGTTTAATAATTTTTTTGAGGAGTTTGAAAGAAACTTGACTTTGACTGTTTTTTTTTGTTCGCGAAAATGTGCAAAGATAAGTAAAATAAACACTTTTTTGTAAAATATTTTTATTCAAGAAAAGGTGAAAAAAATTATCTTTGTTTTTTGGAGTGTTATTTTCTTTTCTCAAGGATAAAACTGAAAACTAGAAAAATTGAAACAAAACTGGGTGGCATAGATTTTTTTTCTTTTTTTTCATATTAAAACAGATATTGTATTTTTTTCCTCAGACCGTTGTATTATTAATGGTGTGTGTGCGTAAATCGTATTCCGCATTCGCGCTGGAGGTCTTTCTGTGTTGCTCGCTCAAACGCCCACAATGGCAATTGTAGGTCTAGACTTGGCAAAAAACGGGTATCAGTCCGGATGATGTAAAGGTTCGGCATGTGGTAGCCTGACACCTACATGCATAGCGATCGCTTACCTTCCCTTGCCCACATGATGCACAAGTTTCGTCCGAGCCAGTAATTTTTTTCTTGACAAAATTCGAGGACTCCAGTTGGTGTTTCCAGCTGCTCACTTAAGGCTGTAAAATTCATGTTTTTTTTCTGACGTTAAAATATGAAATAGTGTGCTTTTTTTTCTTTTACTAATTTATTTTCTTTCTTCCTCATCCAAATTGTCGTCTGCTGCTTTTAATTTTAGACTCGCGCGAACGCGCGTCGCGTTGAAAATTATCGCACTACATTGTCATTGGTTCAGCTTTATGTTTCATCAGACGGCTTACTTTTCTCGGCGACGCTGGGCTTACTCTGGGTGTTGACGTCAAGTTCCGGTGAAAGCTGGGCGTTCGCTGAATTACGTCTGGATCACTCTCTGCATTAGTACAAACCTTTTTTCATTTGTTATTGCTTTCTTATCAGTTTTTTTTTTCACTGTATTTAGTAGTTTTACGCGAATATAATTCATCGTTCTGTTATAATTGTTTATTTTTTATTTTAAAAAATACAGCTATTAAACTATAAGTGGTATGTTTGCCATAATTATAGGTAAATGTGCACTGAACAGATAGCATAATACTTCAAGTTAAATACTAATTTTGATATCTAGTAATGTAAACGCGGAAAGAAAATTCGGACGCTGAAAAAGTACACAGGAAAACAATACGTTGTAAAATGCTCTTATGATTGTCTATTCATAAATAATGAAATAACTTAAACGGAATACGGAAATCAACGAGGTAAAAAACGCAGAAAGTATTAACAATTTTTTATTTGGATTTAAACGCGAAAAAAATACAATTGGGACGCTGAAAATGTGCACAGTAAAACAATACGTTTTCAACGGGGTAAAGTTGATTTATTTGTAAGAAAATTGTGATAGTATAGTTGCAATACAGAATAGTTGCAAAACATCCCTACCCTTCCATGTAAAATAATAATTTCTAAATAATAGCGTTAATATTTTAGTTCTTAGGTCCAATTCTGAAAAGTAGCGATTTATGTTTATTTGTTTAAGCTGTTATGGGTGTATGTTTATGTACGCATACGCAACCGGAAGTCGTAAACCGGATGTTGGGTTACAATACCCCTTACAAGGTCATTTGAGTTTTATAATTATATAGATTTAATATAGAATATAAGTTTTTTTACCATATATGGTATCACATACATCGCTATGGTATACTTATTACCATAAATCGGTACTTTTTTTTAGCTTATCGACCCCTCGGCATTCACCTTTGTATTGTCGACTTGTATAATTTGGGGTGAAGCTGAGAAGGAATATTGCATTTATTTCTTGCGCAAACGAGTAGTTATTCCAACGTAATCACTACAGTTTGGCAAGCAAGATGGCCGCCCGTGTATTTACTAAAAAACGCCAAAAAGTGCCAAACGAGCAAAAAAATATGACCACAGGCCTCCTTTTATTTTCTCATGATTGAAGAAATAATTATTTTCATGATAAAAAAGACATGTATTTTCATTTTTTGACACAAATGATTTGTTTTCTTCTGACACCAAATCTGATAATAAAACCCGTCGCAAATATACCGTTTGTATGGTATGATCCTGGACCCTGAGGCTTTTTGAAGAAATGTTAATTTCAATAAAGTGGGGGATCTTTATATTGGGGTGGGGAGATGTCTGCGGCGACCGGGGAATGTTGGGGCGTTGTTGTAATTGTACTATCTAGAAATGTTGTGTAAAGGTGTGTTTTGCAATGAGCATAAATAAAAGACAGGTCAGATGTTTTCAGTATTACATGTGTTAGATAAGATTTAAGCATCGAGTTGAAATTTACTTCCCTCTTACAACAGGAAAAGTGCCCACAAATCTAGTATTTAAGTGTGCAGAAAAGTCCCGTGCTATGCGCGGGTATCTTTGCTAGTATAATATATATATGTATGGGTATATATGTATACATATACTGGTTTTTTTACATGAGTAGTTTATGTTTGTCCTATTCGATCAACAAATTGCACTTAGTTATTTTTCCATAGCTTCCAAATCTTTATATTCTTTAATAAAAACTTTTGAAATGTTTACGCTGTAAATACTTATCTATGCGATAATTTACGAATTTTGAAATTCCTGATTTTGTATGGTAAAAAATATTAGTTAAAATATTAGCAAACTTAGAAAAATAATGAAAATTCATTATGACGCTTTTATCTCCACGCAGTATTATATATATATATATATATATATATATATATATATATATATATATATATATATACACGAGTGGCGTGCAATAAGTAATTTCCCTGATCCCCTTCCCATAGCAGTAGATGAACGAAACTTGGAACATTTATTAGCCTTTCTCTACATAGAAACAACCCAGATTACTGCATTTCTCTCATCGTTTGATACAGTTCTGGAGACCGTTTTTGTAGAACACCCCAGGTTGGTCCTCCAACTACGACGTGACTTCAAAAATCAAGGCTGAATCATCTGGGAAACGCTTTCCTTTAAAAACAACTTCATGGCTGGGAAGAGGTGAATGTCAGAGGGTGCAAGGTCAGGAGAATAGGGGGATGGGGATGGATTTCATAACCACACTCCCGTGCTTCTGATCTGGCCACATGCGAGTTGTGGACCGGAGCGTTGTTCTGCAAGAGGAGGGTACCTTTGCTGATATTTCCCCGCCTCTTGATTTTGATAGCTCTCCATAATTTCTTCAAAAGTGAAGAATAATAGGCTCCTATAATTGTGGTACCCTTTGCCAATAAATCTGTCATCACTACTCGGTCCTGGTCCCGGAAGACTGTGAGCATGACCTTGCTAGCGGAGGACTGCGCCGTGCCCTTCTTTGGAGCTGGTGAGTCCAAGTGCTACCACTGCATTGACTGGGCTTTGGTCTCTGGATCATAGTGATGGGCCGAGGTTTCATCATGTGTAATCAGTCCTTTGAAAAAAATTGAGTCATCTTCTTGGAAGATCTCGAAATTGAATCCTCGAGCACTCGACGCGTTCTGGCTTCTGGAATGGTGTGAGCAACACGGGAATCCATCTGGCAGACACCTTATGCATATGCAAATGGTCATGAATCATAGTTTCCACAGACCCTGTACTAATATTGATATTTTGGGCTTTTTGGCGAATAGTAATACGCCGATCTTCCAAAATGGCAGCCTCAACTTGACGGAGAGCTGCCTCAAGAAGGGGGCGACCAGGTCTGGAAGCTGTTTTCACAGACTTCCGGCCATGTTCGAATTCACAATGCCAGCGTTTTACAAGGTCATATAATGGGGCATTATCACCATAAGTTTCTTTCATTTCATCAAAAGTCTAGTGCGGTTTGCGTCATTTCAAATACAAAATCCGGATTACTGCTTGACATTTAACAGGCTCCATTTCATACCTGACTCAGTTCAAACACCTGTAAAACAGAAACCACAATTAATTCAAAGCTGTAATTTTCCACATAACACGTAGAGATATAAATAATTGCACATGCAAAATTTCAGCTAGGTCAGTCAACTTCAGGTGCGTCAGGGGCAGTACTTATTGCTCGCCCCTGATATATATATATATATATATATATATATATATATATATATATATATATATATATGCAATCGTTTTGTGACCATTAGGATACTTTCAAACAGTATTTTGTTTGAAATTATTCTCATTTACGTCCTCTAGTTAGACGATGAAAAAGTAAAGGTTGATAATAGTAAGAAGTTATATTTTGGAAACACGAACTGTTTTTCTTTTTTTTTCAGAAAAGATAGAGACACTATGTTGCATCATTCAAATATGGACCGGAGAATGGGGATAATCATAGGAAGATAGATAAAACAAAATTCTTATTAAAAATAAAAAAGAGGAACACAACTACATTAGGTGATTGGGTCAGAGAACTACGTAAAAATACAAAAAGATTGAATTAAAATGGTTAATATAAGGAAAGGGTAGGAAGTATAAAGCCTGTAAATCAAAAAGATGCGATCTGTGTTTACTATATAGTAAATTCTAAAGAAAAAGTACTAAACAAAAAGCTGGATGCTGTACAAATATGTTTTCATGGAATAAATTTCAGCTATAACGCCTAAAACTCGAATGAAATAAATTGAAAAAATACACAAAACATATTGATGGCAAAATGAAGATGTTAAATAAGAACCCATACATGTAATATCAAACATTTTAATTTGCGCATTTAATATATCAAGAAGTGAATTTTATGCTTCTCACAGAGTTGATAAAAACTAGCGGCTTAATTGGTAGAGAGAAGTTAGATTTTTTTGTTTAAATATCACGAGGGGTAATAACAAGAAAAACCGGAGTATTTTTCTCGGAATTTCCAAGAAATCCAAAACTAAAGAAATCCAAAACTAAATTAAGTACAAGTTTAAGAGGAATGTCAGTATAAGAACTGGGTAAAATAGATGTGAAATAACGTAACAACCAATATAAATGAAATAATAACATTTCCTATTCGTTATTTATGTTGTGGTGGCACCCACTCATTTACATATGTGGATAATATTACACATAAATAGCAAGACTCAGGTAGTCTGAGTGTGTGTTTACCAGAAGCCAACGAAGGCCGAGCCGAGAGCAGATATGTTCTCAAGACTCTCTTACCTGACAACTATTATGTAAATATACTGTGAATATACTTTTTCTAATACACTTCTTATTGGTCTACCTTTGTTTGTTGAGTCTTCATTTGTATTGCCTTATACGTTATTTGGTTCAACTGGCAAACACAACAGTTGGCGACGAAGATGAACGTCAACATAACAATTTCCTTGTTAGAAACAGTTGTTTCCGGATTCTTTTGATAAACACAACGATCGACCTAGTGCAATGCAAAACTTAATCTGGGCGATGGATTACATTAATGTTTACGTTAGATTTTCATCGAATTCTAATACTTCTACTTGATCCAAGAACAGACATCCGATATAATTTTGTTTCCTAATATGTTTGATCACATATTGTCTAATGATGATAATTTGTCAGTTTATCCGTAGTTTGTCAAACACCTATAAATAAATAATTGTAAAAAACAAATTTTCTCTTTCATTCGTCAGCTAAATGAGGTTGTTAAATTCATTTCGTAGTTGCTGCTATTTTGTCAAGATCAATCATATTTTTATCTTCAAATCTATGCTGTCTAACTAATTTTTAAACAATCAGCAGTAGCCGTGTGATCCTGCTCCATTTCGGAAAAATCGTTGGAAATTAAAAAAAAAAAAATGGACATAGCGTTGTGAAAGAGAGTAAGATTTTTTATAACGTTATATAGCCGTTAATATATTTAAAATGATATGATGCAATTCGTATGCCTTTTGTGGATAATATGACCATTGTAATTCAATATTGATGTGTAACTGAAATTAAATGAGTGTATTTAATTCATGCAATGTATTGACTGATTATAAATACTAATTATGACAGAAAGTGTTTTCTCTATTGAGACAGAGTTACCCTATGTCTAAAATTAAATTATGCGTCTTTTATATGAACATAAAAAGAGTCATAAGAAATAGCAATTATCGAAATCAATTATTTACCCATTCATTGCAGCATAAACATACTTTTGATTTCAAACAAGTAAAAATAGTTAAATTAATTTCAAATAAACCGCGACAGAGACTTCTTTAATCAGCGTTTATCGGAAATTCAATCTCAATTACAGAACATGTGTGTTTCTATAATGTTTCGCCATTAATAAGTAAACTTCTATTAAAAGAACATTATTCAGTTTTATACACAAGTTATCTCCCTTACACTATCGTAAATGGAACCGGGTCATACATTTCATTACAAAGTGAGTAGTGAAATAAAGACGAAACGTTGATGAGCACATAACTTAGGTTGTTCCTTTTATATGACTCTATGTGTGTGTGTGTGTGTGCGTGTGTGTGTGTGTGTGTGTTTATGTTACAATATTTTGGGGTAATAAAGAGGGTATATAATTTTTGCTACCAACCCGAGCAAAATGTGACACAAAGTCGGATGGTGGGGAACTTCAAGTCAACGTCTCTAAAAGAATGCTTCTCTTACCTAGTAAAATTTCTTGGACATCATCGTCGGCATTCTTAAGTAGGGAGATCTCAGGCAGCAAACAATAAAAATGTCTCACCCGAAAGCTCAGTAACAGAGTCCAGAAGCATAGGTCTCCGACGTAATACTCAGGCGGTGTACATCAATCCGACAGATACTGGGCCAGTGCTTGGCCTCGCACCTGTCGGATGTCAAGAATGAATTTTCGACTGGTACATCTATCAAATCTCTTAGCAACCGAAGCAGCAAGATAACCAACTCATAACACTAAAAATGGTTAGGAGGGTAGACCTCTACTTGCTTCAAACATGTGGAAGATGTGACAATGTAGTATCGTGCGGTGTGTCATGTCAGCACCTTAAAAGGAGGAAGACTGTGTCCTGGTAAACATTGTCTGTGAACTTCTGTCAGCACTCCCCGGTAAGAGCGTCTCAGGCAGTAAGCTATGAACTTTCTCCAACTTAACGTCGGGTGGTACGGTTTCGAAAAGTTAGCCATTTTAGTTATTAGCTAGGCGTTGAATTTCAGTGGAATAAATAGTGGGTCAATTTCTAGCCATTAGTCTGTCGAGCGTATTGTCGAGTATGGATAGTTAACTAGTATTTCGACTCCCTTTTCAAGCAACTGAACCAGCGAGGATCATAATCCTACAGCATTAAAAATAATGTGGAGTGTATGATTACAAAAATTTAAAGGTTCTATTCATAAGCAAGAGTAAAGAGAATTGACCAATCAGACAGAACTATGCTATGCTACCGAACGAGCAGAAGAGAAACCAATCCATAAAACATACTGAGTTTAGAATTTATGAACAAAATATTTCTGTCCTCACACAGACATTATTGTTCATCTGCAAGGTTTTGCAATTCATGCTCTCTACAGATTAGCTAATTATCTGAAGGATCTTTGTCTTTGTCTGCAAGTTACCTTAATCCAATGCTTCTGTCAATTGAGACTGCCATTTTGTTAGGAGCAATATTTCTCTTCTTTCTTAGATTAAAATGTTGGACTACTCAAAAATTTAATTAATTCATAAAAAATATATGACGTTTTATACACTTATATATAAATATATGTATGTGTGTTTATATATGATATTATATATATGTGTGTTTGTATATATACGTTTTGTATATATATGTGTGTGAGTGCTTATATATATGTGTCTGTGTGTGTGGTTCTATATAGTATACTTTAAAGATAAAATTACTGTAGTTAGGGTAGCATTCATTTGTATATCGATGTATTAGCTGCAGTATCTAGAATTTAAAAAAAACATCGACAGGAGAATAGGGTGAGGTTATTTGCACGAACGTTAAGAGATGTAGTAAAAACTCTGGCAATTATTTTTTCTTAATTCATTTACAAGCGAATTATGGCATAAATGTAAAGTTTGCGCGACCTATATCGCAGTCGAATTTTGTTAGAATTCAAAGTGAAATAAAGAGATTAAAATAGGAATCGGTTGTATTTAATACAAAAGATTAGTCATTGTTAAATGGGGTGAATAAAGTATGGACATGCTGCGGTTTATGACAAGACTCATCGTTCTTTAATTGAGAGAATCCACTTCAGTTGAATTTTATGAAAAGAATCGTAGCTGAAAAAATGGGACAAGTAAAATACAGTTGATTTTGGATTTTAAAAATGGAACTTGTAATATAGAATTTGAGCTGCACTTTTTTTGTATGAGCGTCGTCGTGTAATGAGTGCTAGCTGTGTCTAGCGGTATTGTGTGGGCTAGCTGTGTGTTGCCGTGTGATGAGTACTAGCTGTGTCTATCTGTGTAGTGAGCGCTGATTGTTTCTAGCTGTGTAGTGTGGGATAGCGCTGCCTGGAATCTCTGAAGAGAGGTTTATGAAAGATGATCTTTAAGGACCATGAGGGGGCTGTAGTTTAATACATATTAATTTGCATATCGATGAATTAGTAGCACTAAGAAGAATGTATGAACAAGGACAGAATGAAAGTTTAGTACGAAGGATATGTGACCTGCTAAAATGTCGTCGGGTTGTTATCAATTTAATTTAAATAGAATTACTGTTACATTTCATCTTTACTACATTATCAAGTCAAAGAAGATTCCAGAAAGACAAAATATTGGAGAAACTTCTTGATGCCATGACCTTAAGAATTCTTCACATATTGCCCGTTCTGTAAACTTTATTGACTAAATAATATAATTATGTTCCTATGTATCTTTACATTTTATACTATTAAATAATTCTAATATTTGCTCTACTTAATCGGGTAGAGATTTGTACAAACTCATAGATTTGTCTGATCCTTTAAAAATAATTTTCTAGATAAATTTTATATATAAATATATACATGTATATATATATATATATGTGTGTGTGTATGTGTGTATATATATATATATACATATATATATAGACATCCACATGCAGTACTGTTTCGCTGTTTCACAGCTTATCAGTGCTGCTAGAGAGGCAATTGCCTCTAGCCAGGATCGAAACTCGACCGCCCAAATGACAGTCAGGGCTTCCCACCATTGTACTATACGGCGACTGGTGTGTGGGTAATGAATTAACGATGGTTTGACATCGTCAAATTGCCTCCGCTCGATTTGTTTACACAGAGAGCGTCGCTTAATACGCTAATGTTAGTTTGTATATCACTTCCCAATATGCTCAACACGAGATAGGGAGGATTATATATATATATATATATATATATATATATATATATATATATATATATATATATATATATATATATTCACACTGAATTTAATGATATGCGGGCAAAGTCATAGCTTGTACTGATTTTTCAGTGCTCGTATAACAAATCAAATACTACGCAATATGAATAAAACATCTCACCTATTTGCTTTAATGGCGCGGATGAGTTGTATAATGATTAGGATATTTTTATTTATTCGTTTACAGCAATCGCTATCATATAACATGGATACATGATGCCCTTTTAACACATCGCAAACAGTGTTCGTTCATTAACTGTTTATATTGGGTGCAGAGGAACGGCGACCTGTGCGAATGTTGCATCTTCTTCGCACAGGAAACATGACACGAACAGGAAGAGAAGCGTTTCCGTTGTCGCGCTTAATGGAATCAAAAGGCAAGTGGTTGTTAGGGCGTTCAACCTCGCGGAATACGGCGGTCACGTTGGAAATCCTGCGCGCAAGTGACAGGAAGCATCAATCTTTTACGGTAATTGAATTTCCAGTGTGTCAGCTGTTTAGATCAAGAATAATTGTCGACAAATACAGATGATGTAAAGCGCATGATAAAGTAAAAACACATCATGATATTTTCCTCGTAAATATATATTTTTCTTGTGATTTATTAGCAATGGAGGTGCTGAATGAATGGTCTGATGTAATGGTTCCATTTTTTATTCAGATCAGTAGCCTTGGATACATTCATACAATTTGATACTCGGATGATTGTAAAATCACATCACAGATTAAGGATGGAAGTGAGTCAGTGGTTTCAGAACGTTAAAGCGTCCCGATTTTGCCATTTCCTTACGTAATTTACATAAAAACAATATGTTCTTACAAATGATTTTATTTTTAATTGTAATAAATGAACAAAGCAATAACGAAAAATTACACAATGTGTTTATTCATCATTCTTAACGACTGTTTACGTATATTACAAATGCTGAATCCGGTGTCTGTTCTCTATAGTATATCTATATATCCATAAAAGAAATGATTTATGCGTTAGGAAACATCTCAAACTATATATTAAAAAAAATGTCTAATCTACGAACTTCAATTTTAGTATACAGGGTGATCAGACATAGGGAAAACTTTTTAATCCGTTTTTATCCGGAAAAAGGACA
This sequence comes from Euprymna scolopes, assembly GCF_053919585.1. NCBI lineage: Eukaryota > Metazoa > Mollusca > Cephalopoda > Sepiida > Sepiolidae > Euprymna > Euprymna scolopes. The sequence continues at coordinate 130,358,028 of NC_136491.1, forward strand.
ACTAAAAGAATCCAAATGAAAGAATAAGTACATGCGAGTCATCGAATACTTATCTGTTAACTGTTTCTCGAATACGCATGCGTGAATGGTTCAAAAGACAGATTTATCATGTTAAAAATTAGTAGACTTAAAAACACATTTCGTGGCAAGCTAGTCCAATGGTTTTCGTACTTGACTTACTGTTTTAGGTGTTGTGTTTTTGCATCTCGGCTCGAATATTTTTCATTTACAAAAAGCGAACCGTTTAGAAAAAAAAACATAATACCCACACGTAAATGTCTACGTTTCTTTACGTGTTTGCTATTTCCTATTAAAAGGAATTTTATGTTTCGTTTAATACCTACAGAATTTGTGTTTATATGAAATAAAAAATCCGCATTAATTAAAACGTAATATTTATGCATATTTTACGAGACGGCAACGCCGAACTACCTGCTAGTTTTTTTTATCAAAATACGTGTAAATTCTTTATAAAATAAATAATCTAATATATAAAATGGCTATATGTCTGACTGTGTTCTTATTTGTCACCATAGTTTCAAACTCTATCTCTCCCGAATCTAAAAGTCGCAGAACGGCTCTATGGGCGTTAAATGATTGGATTTTTTCGGACCGTTCTTTTATAGGTTTTTAGCCGGTTCAAATAGTTTTCAAGGGGTCTAAAATAAGTCAATCTTGGAAAAAAATTGTTATACATTTTGAACATTCATCTTCGTTTATTTTAAGTTTTAAATTATTTCATATTCGTATAACTTTTGTACAGTGGTGACGTCACGAGCATTGAATGTTACAGTTTTGCTCTCAGTTTTGCTCATAGCTCATAGCACCCAAATATTTTATTTTACTTTTAAAATCACGACACTATAATAAAATATACGAAAACTAGACGGATCAATATATCATATTTAAGCATATTTTACAACCGAGCAAAGCTGGTGCCCCCCTCGCTGTATTTGATGTGTTTCAGAGTGTTCTCCGACAACTTTTGTCTCGGAGAACCTCCAATAAATATCGGAAATAGATAATCGAATATAAATAATTAACGAAGGAAGCCCGATTTTTATTAAAGTAACTATTTGCAGCCTAACACCAGAGGTGTATTTTAGATATTTTATCACCGCACAAGCAAGAAAAGCCTAGTATATAAAACGAACGGTAAGTTATTTAATAAGGCAGAGGCGCGATCGTAATGATTGTTTCTGTTTTAAACACAATCTTACCATTGTACTTGACTTTGTATTTTAAACTTTAATTGAAGCCATAATATATATATATATATATATATATATATATATATATTCATATATATAATTAAAATAACCGACAGTATGTTATATAAAGTGCAATACATACTACAATGAATTTTTGTCTAAGTCATTGTGGGGAGGCATGTGAAGCTTGCTTCTGTTATGAAAAGAAACATACCCCAGTTAGTAAGAAAACAAAACTAGATAAGTTTGAAAATGGTATTAGAAAAAGGCTAGGTAATAGCGTGAAAAGATAATAGATATAGAAATCGTCGAAATGCAGAAGGATTTGCATTGGTGTCGCAAATAACTGAATATTATTTATGTAAGAGACAGGACGATTGTCCATTCTTTAAGAGATAATTGGATATTAAAAATGTCAGTTACAAGAATGGACAATAACAAATAGGTTTAATGATACAATTTAATTTACGAATTTCTTTTGTTTATGAAAAGTTTCAGATACATGTGAAAAATGCACGGGTAAATTGAAATGTGATAAAGTCATGTTGGGTGACCACACATCTAACGTCATAAAGAAAGAGATTCTCAATATATTGAGACAGGGTTCGAAGTTATAGAATTACAGACAGCCACAGTTACAGACGAGAGTGGGATAGCGATCTAGTGAGAGCTGATGTTCTTAGAGTCGAAGGGGGGAGTAGACAATGTAGCCATACAAGCTGCAATTATAGAGTCATCATTCGGTTGATAAATACAGAATATCCATCTATATTTTATAACGTATCATCATTACAACTGAAAGATAGATGTAGTTTGCCTATCATCATCTTGTAAACGAACTTTGTATAACAATATTCAAGTATTAATTGTTGCCTCCTCCTCATCCATCATAAGTAATGATTCTCCATCTCCGATGTAAAAGAACTGTATTATACATTTCTTCAATAACGAATCCACATCTTCTCAGCTCTGTTATAACTGTCTTTCGCAGAATATAAATGTCATTATCATCGTTTATTCTGGGTCCCCCGTTATACATGTCTTCAATATGTACTTGCTACACACCACTTCAACGGTGTTTGCCAACTAGACCAGACAATAGATTTGATTAAATGATAATCGTTTTCGCCGATTATAATGACAATATAAGTATGAAAGTTTTAAACATTTGTTAATTATCATTCCATCCCGAGTAACGTCTGGACTTTCGGCATATATATATATATATATATATATATATATATATATATATATATATATGTATGCATGTATGCATGTATGTATGTATGTATATACACATATATATATGTATATACATGTATATATATAGAAAGATAGATAGATAAATAGATAGAAAGTAACATAGATAGATTGATGATTTTTCAATTAGGCCAGGCGTGTTCTTTTTTAATATCTGTATAAAACAAGTATCTAGACGTTTACTTATGTCTTGTGGCATTATCGTTAAACAGTTGAGCTCAAAGCCATATAAAACAAACGCTTAATTACTATTAGTAAATTAAAGAAATAAACGTCAAGTTTACTTTAGGCATCCATTAAATGCTGCATAAATGTTAGGATCTCACATAATGCTAATGTTTAGTAAATGCATTTACTTCGTTCCTGATACAGAGTCTAAAGTTTCTGCAGTTCACGCACACATATAGTCTTTTAATCTAAGTACACACACTGAGTAAGTTAGATAACATAAATTTAATTCAACTTTTGCCTCTTAGGTCGTCTGAGTACACATACATATAGATATCGACAGATTAGCTCATATCAACATTTGTTTTTTTGTTTTTTTGTCTTTACAACAAATGAACTTACATAACGTTGTTTCTACATGTATTGCATACAGTTATGTAGTCAAGCAACTCTGTATATTTTCATATAATGTTTTTGTATTTATATGCAGAGTGTGGCGTACGTTGGTTTACTCTCCTTCTTTGTCCCCTTTTATTCCTCTGTCTTATTAGAATCTTTGTGTTTGTACTGCTGCTCTTCCTTCTCAACCCATTGTCTAAACGGGACATTTTCATAACATGCAGTAATTAAAACTCTAAGTATTCTATATTTTGTGATACAATAGTGTTTACTGGACTTTGCATAGTAGTTTGGAAACGTATCGCTAAATGATTTACGCTATGCCTTACATCTTAAAGGAGTCTTTAAACTCGGTGGCTACATCTTAAAACTCGTGTGTTCTCTCGCTCCTAAGAATAAAATATCAGTTTTTCCAAATCTCAATATAAATTATTTATCCTTACTAGCAGGAGGTGGGATCGCCCGGCTTTACCCGGTCGTAAAATACGTATAAATATTACTTTTTAATTCGTCCATATCTCATTAATATTATTTTAGAGTCGTTATTTCAAAAGTCAAATAATATAATTTGTGGATCATCAGCTAGTTGATTCCCGAGTAACGGAAACAAATTGATTTTTTGTTTGCTTGATGAACACACCATCATAATATCTTATGTAATTTTAAGTGTTCAAAAGGAAACAGCTTATTGTGGACAAATTCAAAAACGACTCCGGCGTTAACTAATAATAAATAAATAAAGTATTCAACATACATAAGATGTCAACGTAGTGCAATCTGAGGAGGAAGTGCATGACGATATTTTGCTTACTGTCAGATTTAGCGCAAATTCAGTATTTATAAAAATCAAGAGAGTATAAGAAATTATCGATTACTATGTTACCACGTGACGGTCTGCAAACAATGTTAAAGTGTTCAATAATAAACAGTATGAAAGTATGCCAACATCATCGCGCGTCTTGAAACTAAACACGGTTTAGTTCGAATACTAATCATTGCAATGAGGCATGGATGCTCGAGGACGACTTGAAAATAAACCGACGGTAAAATGAATGAAACCTTCGACGTAGCCCAGCCGAACATAACATCGATCAGTGAAAAAATAGATGAGATCATTTATAAATGTTCGATTGCAACATGCAAGAATCTTTCTATATTTCAATTATTTATTCTCCTTATTTTGAAACCAAATTAATAATGATATACAACAACAGGCACACGAATACACCCCGCATATATATATATATATATATATATATATATATATATATATATATATATATATATATATATATATATATATTTATTTATTTATTTATTTATTTATTTATAAAGCAATAGTATTAAGCTGGTAAATAGATTTTCAACAGCAAGGCAATTCTTTCTAGATAGCATTTCTCTTAACAAATACCCCGGATATCTTAGCACTAAGTGAGACTAACCTACATCCTCCATTCCCTCTAACCACTTTAATATGCCTGGATATCTCCCACTCTGCCGTAAGGACTCTGACAGACATATGCATGGACTTAGAGTTTACATTCGTAATACCCTTCCCTTGACTAGAGAAACAACCCTAGAAACAGATGATCAAGCCTTTATGTGCTTTAGACTAAACATGCAACACAATATTAGCTACTATTATTTTCTCTACTGCTCTCCCTCGACTCAGGACTGCACCATAATAAACAAAGTATCTGACAGCATAGACACGGCGCTGTCCCTCGACACTAGCGCACAAATACATGCATTTGGTGACTTTAATGTCCACCACAAAAACTGGCTTGGATTCTCTACTTACACAGATGCAGCGGGCAGCACAACTCATTGCTTCACTATATCTCACTCCCTATCACAAATTGTTACGTTTCCAACCCGTTTCCCTGACGAAGAAGAACAACACGCATCACTTCTAGATCTGTTTTTGACCACAGTACCCGATGACTGCAGAACGAAGACCCACAGCCCACTCGGGAACGCTGATCATGCAGTGATAATGGTTGAAATCACCCTAAACTCTTAGATATTATAAAAAGGCTGACTGGGAAGCCATCAGGGAACTAATTAGAGATGCCCCGTGGAGAAATATTTTCTCTCTCTCTGTTGAACAATGTGCAAACGAGACCACTGACTGGTTCAAAACTGCTATCGAAGCGCATGTTCCCATGCGGAAATATTATAGTAAGCCCCACTCTCCCCAATGGTTTACGTCGACTTGTGCAACTGCCATTGCTCAAAAGCAGCATGCATTCCGTAGGTTTAACCGACATAAATCCAGTTCAAACAGACTGAATTATATAGAAGCTAGAAATAACGTTAAGAAAGAAATAGCGACAGCTAAGAGAGAATTTACGGAAACCACTAAAAAGCGCATCGAAGCACAAAATCTAGGAACTCGAGACATCTGGAAAATCTACAACAGTGTAGTAAATAATGAGCAATCAACAATTCCTCCACTAACCAACAATCACGAGGTTGTCTCCTCAGCAACCGACAAGGCTAACATGCTTGCCAGCCGGTTTGCCTCAAACTCCACACTGGACCCTTCCAACCACCCCCTACCTGACTTTCCTATGCGGACAGACGCCACGCTAGACGATCTGAAAACCACCCCTGCTCAGGTGCATGCTATCATAAAAAACCTTGACACTTCAAAAGCATGTGGACCCGACCTCATCCCAGCTGTGCTATTAAAAAGTGCTCAAACGAAGTAGCTCCAGTTATCTCCAAGCTCTACAACAAATGCCTTAATGAAGCTTGCTTTCCGGGCTGTTGGAAAACTGCTTCTGTTGTATTAGTATTCAAGAATTCTGGCGAAAGGACAGACCCATCAAATTATCGCCCCATTAGCCTCCTCCCACTTTTTGCCAAAATATTTGAGACCATAATTAACCATGCTCTAGTCCATCATCTTACAGATGCTAAACTACTGACTGACAAACAATATGGATTTAGACAACCCCGTTCCACAGCAGACATCCTAACTGTGATCTCTGAACGTGTATACCATTCACTGGACAAAGCGGGGGAGGGCAGAGCGGTAGCTCTAGATATATCTAAGGCTTTTGACAGGGTATGGCATGAGGGTCTCCTCAGGAAGATTAGATCATACGGTATCACTGGTAGAATACTTAACATAAGTAAATCCTTCTTAGATAAGAGAAAATCCAAGTTGACCTCGACGGTCGTACATCTGAACAATATGATATAAATGCGGGGGTGCCCCAGGGTTCTATCCTTGGACCTCTATTGTTCCTGATTTTCATAAATGACCTCCCCGACAAAATTGCCTCTGAGATGGGTATATATGCTGATGACACTACACTCTATGCCAGGCACGACAAGAAGACGAATGAACACATTTCTAAAGAAATGGCAGTAACACTAGAGGATGACCTCCAATCTGTAGTGGAATGGGGACAAAAGTGGTTGGTCGCGTTCAATGCTGCCAAGACTGAACTAGTTGCATTCAATAATTACAAAAAACCCTCTCTACCACCCATAGCAATGGCAAACGACTCTTTATCTGAGAGTCCATCTTTCAAACTCCTTGGCCTAACGTTCACAGGAAACATGAGTTGGAACAATTACATTGAAGGCATTGCCAGGACCGCTGCAAGAAAGGTGGGCTCTCTCTACCGTGCTAGAAAACTACTAACACCCGAAAGTATCCTGTACCTCTATAAGGTCACCATTCGCCCATGTATGAAGTATTGCTGCGACATCTGGGCTGGTGCATCTGCTACTAGCCTATCGCTCCTTGACAAGGTTCAAAAGCGAGTCGCAAACCTGATAGGCCCTGAACTGGCATCTAAGCTTCAGCCTCTGTCCCATCGACGAAATGTTGCATTCCACTGCCTTTTCTACAAGTATTTTAGTGGTGAATGCTCTTACGAACTGCAATCACTTGTGCCCCTACGACGTGAGCACCCTTGACAAACCCGACAGGCTGCTAAATCCCACCCCCACACTGTAGAGATCCCTAGATGTAAAATATATTTTTACTCCAATAGTTTCTTCCCCAGAACCACTAGACTCTGGAATTCCATTCCAGGTCCCTGCTTCCCCAACAGTACTGCGTGCAGAAGTCCAAGTGTAACGTGAACCGACATCTTGCTGCCCAAATCCCTACATAGCAGCCCAGTAGTTGTTGCCCCTGATAGTAGCCCCCTACACCAAAGTGGCAATTTGCCTTGTTTGGTGTGAAAATGTAAAAAAAAAAAATCTAGAAATTCCACCTGGTTTAGGAGGAAACACTAAAAAAAGTTAAGAACATAAAGATTAAAGAAGAACTTTGTCATATTATGAAGTTAAAAAGGTTTTCAGAAAGATCATTAGAGGAGAGACATATTTAACCCCTGTCAGTTCGAAGCTAAAAAACTCGGTATTATACAACTGTTTTCCCTTATATTGTATATTATTATTTTTTTTACTTACATATATTTTAATTTACTTACATATATTATTATTTTATTTACTTACGTATATTTTAATATGTCGAATCTTAATCGAGAATTAATAGTTATTTCTAATCTGGATATTCTAATAGTGAATGATTGCTTTTTACCTATACATTTATATAATGCCAGCTTTTCTTCTTCTGGCGAAAAGCATTAGCTTCGAAATAGCGTTAAGACCGTTCCCTTATTCCCTTTTTTGTAACCGTTATTGTTCTGATAATATAATAAAGGTCATATGTAACTTTACTCTTTATTATCTGAGCGTATTATCTCTCTCATTGTGTTTCAGTTTGTCTGTCTGTAACTCTCCTTTATATATATATATATATATATATATATACACATATATATATATATATATATATAGTGATAAATATAAAAATTACGAGACGGCAACGCCGAACTGCCTGCTAGTTTTTTTATCAAAATACGTGTAAATTCTTTATAAAATAATCTAATATATAAAATGGCTATATGTCTGTCTGTGTTTTTATCTGTCACCATAGTTTCAAACTCTATCTCTCCCGAATCTAAAAGAATATATATATATATATATATATATATATATATATATATATATATATATATATATATATATATACAACACTTGGTTCGTTCGCAATTAATAGTCTAAAAACCCACTGGACGGATGGCTTCCACGTTTTGGTATAATATGTTTGCTATATCCATGTGTGTTTTTATATATTTCTTTTTAATTATAACATTATACTTAATTTTTCTATGATAAATAGGTGTTTTTCTTTGTACCGATAGGGCATTTTTTATTTAGGGACAATTATTTATTACTGATTTCTTGTCACGTGACCAGTGTTACACTTTAGCGGTTTTCCTGCTAGATCTGGAGATTTCGTTTGCAATCTAGCGGGGAATTCTAGAAAATCTGGAGATATTTGGCACCCACAAACCCGCAATTTTAGATTAAAAAATAAAGAAAAGCGCTTGAAAATACTTTAAAACATAAAATAAACTCATTCATGTAAGTAAAATAGTTAGCATTTATTGCCTTTGGTAACAATTATTTATTGATTATTTGTTTTGTTTTTCACCTTTTTTCGGCTAACCATTCTTAAATCTTGCTATGAAATCTATTTTTCCAAGTACATTTTAGGTGTGGGGGCATTCCAACCTCCGAAGTGTAGTTTAAAATACGATCTAAGAAACCCTGCTTTATTTAGAAGTATTTAGTCGAAAATTGTAAAAAGCAAGAAACAACAGCAAAAAGAACTTATACCAATACAGAAGAATTTTATTATCTACCAACCTGAATACTTTTAATATGCTAAGACAAAGTTTTTTTTTTTTTTTTTCTAATTTCAAAATATGTTGCACCATTATTGTGATGTTTAATTTGCAGTATATTTCAATTATAAAAAGTTGGAGTTTATGATTTGTTTCCTGCAAAAAAAAATACCATATCTGAAAAAAACAGGCAAAATTAGCTGATAAAATATGTAAGCATTCTGGGGAGTTAACCGCTTCAATATAATTCCAGAAACATATAGTGAGAAAACACGGAACATTTTATATATTGAATATTTATAATTTTTTATGGTAGGAAGTTAAAATATGGAGTTTGGGGGGGATTCGCGATTTTTTAAAATTACAGACGATAAAAGTTAAAAATCTAGTGATTCTCTGAACATTTCTTTCTCCTGATCTCGCGGTTTTTTTTAAATCTCAGTTGCCAACATTGCATCACTAAAAAAACACTACAGGCTTAATGTAAACAGAATGTGTTTACAATATCGGTAAATTTTCAATGGGTTAATCACATGATTATTGATAATGTAAGCATGTGGCTGAAATTTGATTTAAATTAACCACGCGTAGTCGCTTTGTTATCAAATATTCATCGAATAATGGTAAGTACACACAAAATGAATGTCGACGCTCAAAGTGTATAAACATTTTGACTCCTCCCTTTACTTAAAAATTCACCAAAAATCAGGAAATTTTAATGAAAATTGCAGTATTTTTCAAATAATGATCGCAGAATATAATGAATGAACTAATTATTTTTACTTAACTCTTTGTGAAAATCTTTTATTTTGTTTAAACAAAAATACCTTTACTAAAGTTATGGTTTTCAGAAGTAAATAAAAAACGCAAGAATTTATTTTTGCTTTTTTATATAAATAAAGTATCGTAATTTGTAACAATAAAAAATAATGTTTTCACTAACATTACGAAAAAAGACCCTAAAGTGCGTATTAATGAATTCGATATTACTCGAAGAAAAATTAATTCAATTAGATACCTATTTCAGTCACCTAAATTATTTAGGGTAAAATGAGTTTAGGAATTTATAGCCAAACCTAAATATATTTTTTTGCTTAAAAAAATAGCATTAATATAGTAAGTTAGGTAAAATTTGCATAGAATGCTTTGCTTTACGGTTGTAAAAATGGAATGGAAATTTGAATTTCGTTCCCTTTTAAATTCGGTACATTTTTACATTACGTCCAACTCATCGTTCACATTCGACGCGTCAACTTTTATAGCTTTTCGGGTATTCTGGCAAGCTTAGTGGTGTCTATTCCGAAAGCCGTTCTTTACATGTGTAGATTGGTAGGTGTGTCCGAAATTTCGTGAACAATAGTGAATAATTCCACCCCGTCTTTCCAAGCTTATAACTCCTCGAAAAATGTAACTCAAGCCCTAATTTTTTTCCAATTAAAGGAGCAAGGACCCAAGTTTCATTTAAAGAAAAAACAAAAAAATACGACAAGATCAGCATTACCCTTTACCAAGCCCGGAAGAGATTTTTGCCAAACTAAATGGTGGGAAAACTTTTTCAAAAGTAGATTTGTCCGACACCTATTTGCAAATTCCGATAGAAGAAAAATGCTCAAACATGTTATGCATTAACACACACAAAGTGTTATTCAAGTATAACCGATTACCGTTCGGGATAAAAGTCGCGCCGGCGATATTCCAGCAAGCAATGGACACAATGCTGAACGGTTTAGATTGTGCTTGTGCATACCTGGATGACATAATCATAAAGACCGCGTCCATAAGTGAACATATAGAGCATTTAAAACAAGTGTTCACAAGAATAAACGAGTACGGATTCAAGGTGAAAGAAAACAAATGTGAGTTTTGTCTAGACGAAATCAAGTATTTAGGACAAATAATGAGTAAAGATGGTCGACGCTCTTATCGAGAAAGAGCGATAGCAATTAGGAATATGCAAGCATCACATAACGTGACGACTTTACAGAGCTTCTTAGGCCTCGCGAACTACTACCAAGTATTTATCAAAGGTATGCACGACCTAAGAGCTCCGCTGAACGAATTATTAAAGAAAGAAACACCATGGATATGGACAAAAGAATGTCAAGACTCATTTGAGGAAATTTAAAAGACTTTGACGTCAGATTTATTCTTAACTTATTACGAATCAAAATTACAAATAATTGTTGCTAGTGACGCGAGCTCGTATGGTATAGGAGTAAGTATACAGAATATCATGCTAGATGGAACGAAGAAACCTATAGCGCACGCTTCAAGGACCCTAATTCCGTCAGAGAAGTCTTACTCCCAAATAGAAAAGGAAGCATTAAGCATTATTTTCGCGGTGACGAAATTCCACCGTTATCTGTACGGGAGACATTTTATACTGGAAACATACCACAAGCCCCTAGTGACTATTTTTGGCTCAAATATAGGACTTACCTGTATTTACGGCAAATCGGTTACTCTGTTGGAGTACGATCTTGCTAAATTATGATTTCCAAATAAAACATCTACGTTCGGGAAAAATAGGTCATGCGGATGGATTGTCAAGGCTTATACCCCTTGAAGAGTCAGTAATTGCAGCTATACGTTCCAATTATGAGGAAAAAACATGGTGGCGAATATAATAAGAGAATTACCAGTCACGCTTACCGATATAAAAAGGGAGGCTGAAAATGACGACGTCATCAAAGAAATAAAGAGAAAATGACGGAAAAACGCAAAGTATATTTTCCTTATGCAATGAGGTATTATTATATAGTGAAAGAGGGGTTGTACCGAAAGCCTTGCAGAAAAAATCTTACGTGATTTTCATACAAGACACCCGGGTATAAATAGGGTGAAGACACTTATGAGGAGTTATGTTTAATGGCGTAATATGGATGTGGATATTGCATTAACAGTAAACAAATGTAAAGGTTGTGCGTTAGCCGCTAAGGCACCACCGATAGTTCATAAACCTTGGAAAAAAACTGACACTTCATGGTCACGCATTCATCTAGACTCTGCTGTACCGATCGAGGAACAATACTACCTAACCATAGTAGATAGTTTTTACCAGATGGCCAGAAGTAAAGCGGGTCAAAAACCCAACGACAGATAACACAATAAGTTTTTTGCATGAAATATTTGCACGTTTTGGGGTACCAGACATTGTAGTCACAGATAAGGGAACACAACGTACTTCAAGTGTTTTCAAGGACTTTTGTGAATCGTTTCAGGTAAACCATATTACTACACCACCGTTCCGTCCGATATCAAATGAATTAATGGAAAGGTTCGTAGATACGATAAAGCCTACCCTTAGAAAATCGATAGGGACGCCGACGGATAAAGCATTACAACAGTTCCTGCAAATATACAGGATAGCTGAGAACCCAAATACACCGTCGAAATTATCGCCAGCAGAATTAATGTTTGCGAGAAAAATAAAATCACCATTTGATGAATTAATACCAAAGCAAACAGTCGTATATAAAACTACACACACATCACGTAAAAAGTTTAAACCCGGTGATCAGGTATATTTAAATGCTTTAAAAATAATGTCATATTGGGAGTCGGGTACGGTAGATAAACGTATCGGCGACTTGGTCTACATGATAAAAGGTGCAAAAGGGATACATAAAATACACCAAAATCAATTGACAAAACGTCATAGGAAGGACAACGAACATGACGAACCTTAGGAACAGGAAGATCTAATTGATATAGTATACGAAACGATTGGTATTGAACCACCACAGACCATGCCCGAACCGAGGAGAACGGGAAGGAAAAGAAAGGCTATAGACCCAATGATACTGAACCCCAAAAAGAAAAGATATTGAAATCTACACGACTTCATATCTTGGGAAGGGGGTGTTGTGGAGACGCCCACTAATTAGCATACGTGGTTGAACAAGATATAGATAAAGGTATCAAGCCAGCAAGACCGGGGGACTGTGTGCGAACGCCGGATAGGCAAGACGCATGCGCCGGTTGCTCCATGAAAGATTTTAACACGCCCTCTGCCGGACAATCTTCCAACTGCAGTACAACTGCACTTTGTAAATATGTATTATCTTTTTGTCTTAATATATTTGTTTTACTTTACTTTCTGCGTTCCTGTTGTTATTGATACAGACACAACAGTTAGTGACCATATTGGCACCACAACAAATAAGTACGGAGGGTTTAGGAGTAGGGAAAGAATGAAGAGGAAAAAACCCTTACCGGACCTCTACTGGAATGGTGCAAAGAGGGATGGTATTTAGGTGTCTTATTGAATTCAGATGCCAGTGACAACGAATGGTCGCTTCCATCGTAGAAATCAATGGTAAACGGTTATATCGAAAACGGAAAATAATGTGCATAGAGCATTGAATGAGGCGGTAAATACCGGAAATCTTGGAAGAATTTTCACTCAGACACCAAGAAACACCACGGATTGTTCTTCAGTAAAAACTCGTAGTGAGTTGATACTACTACTACTACTACTACTACTACTACTACTACTAATAATAATAATACTACAATACTGCTAAATATTCTGTTGTTTTCAAAGGGAAATATAATATTATAATAATTATTACCAACTTATTGTAGGCAGCTGAATCCCTGATTTAATTGTCTATCGTTTGAGCTTATAGTATGGCTTCCACCTTTAATGGCGTCTGCAATTTTAGCCTCAACTTAAATGGCTGCTTGAGATGTTTTCCATTGTAAACGATCCAAATTGCCATTGTCTGCGGCTTTATAATAGGAGTCTAAAATAGAACGTGACCCGCCTGGAGATAAAGGTGAGAATGCCTGAACAAAACGAAACCGACACCTTATGTTGATGAAAAACTACAATAAAATGTCCCGGTCCTTTATCTAGTGATTTACCTCAAGATCTCTCGCTTACTCTAACAGTAACGCTGGTAATATCCGTCTACTTTAAGAGATAAATTATTTTAGATTCACGTAAAGAAGAACGTGTAGCTTCTTGTGCTTTTATAGAGTACATACATACACATACACACACACAAACTCACACACACACATATATATATATGTGTGTGTGTTGTGTGTGTGTGTGTGTGTGTGTCCATAATAAATGAAACTGTAAAATATATTTTCAATTATAAGCAAACCTATTAGGATAGAAAAAGCAATTACCCGCTTAGGAGGAACAAGTCATAAATTAAAATTATGTACAGTAAAGTTTCATAAGACTGTATTAAATTATCAGTCCAATAAGGATGATAGTAAACAAGAAATGTAAACAACCCGTTTTCGGTCATGACGTTTTAAGCTGCATGCTTCTTGCCAAAACAGAATAAACCTCGCGTTATTAAAATATAAGGATAAAACAGCAAAACCAGGTAAACGGCACCTAGATTAGAAATTAAAAATTAGGGGATAATATAGTAAAAATTAATGTAGCGCATGAAAGAAAAATCATAAATTAGAAAAAAGGGGGTGATTATTACAATGAAGAAGCTAAGAAAAATATGCAGGGGAAAATAGTATAATAAACTAAAAAAAGAGACAAAAGAAAGTAAGAAATCGCAAAAATCAAGGAAATATTCGATATATGTAGTCAAACTCAAGTCTTTAAAAAAAATCTAGATAAGCGGACTGTAACGCAATAAAAATGTTTCGACATTTAAATCTGGTACACATTTCGAAGGTAAAATAATTCTCCAAAGGACTGTATATGTCCAGAAAATGAAATCAAACGTATGTTTCCTGTGTAAATAATCAGCACAAGAATGTTGTATCTGTATGCATATGAACGAGCTTTTAAAAGTGGAGTAAGTTTCTGAGCGATTTGGTTCGCTGTTATAATCAGTGGAAAAGAGCATTAACCTAAAAAAAAAACTTTATAATCGTTTGAGGAAAATGGGCTATCTCTCTCTCCTCTCTCTCTCTCTCTCTCTCTCTCTCTCTCTCCATATATATATATATATATATATATATATATATATATATATATATATATATATATAAGTAGGAAATACGTGTGTCATACATTTAAAGCCGAATTACGATGCAAAGGTTTTGTATAATATACAAACATTGTTTTATTAAAAATTATTAATAATTTTGACGTGATACGTATATCACGTATAGTGTATATATATTTCCGTGCAAAGAATGTACGTGTGTGTGTGGGTGTGCGTGTTTTGTGTGTGGGTGTGCGTGTTTTGTGGGTGTGTGCGTGTGTGTGTAAGATTGCAGGTTCAATATTAAATTTCTTTCAGAAATTATTATTTTCAATAAAATATATTGTAAGAACAATGAATACAACAGATATAATACTTTCCTTCATACATGAATTTTCAATGTAGGCTAATCATTTGTCAAAATGTTTGTTCTTGGTTGATAGAATTTTGGTATTTAGTACATACATTGAAAAATATTAAAGGATTATTAACCTTTAAAAGCAACAAGTATTTTAGTGGTGAATGCTCTGACGAACTGCAATCACTTGTGCTCCCACAGCGTGAGCACCCTCGACAAACCCGACTGGCTGCTAAATCCCACCCCCACACTGTAGAGATCCCTAGATGTAAAAGATCTTTTTACTCTAATAGTTTCTTCCCCAGAACCGCTAGACTCTGGAATTCCATTCCAGGTCCCTGCTTCCCCAACAGTACTGACGTGCAGAAGTTCAAGTGTAACGTGAACCGACATCTTGCTGCCCAAATCCCTACATAGTACCGCAGTAGTTGTTGACCCTGATAGTAGCCCCTTACACCAAAGTGGCAATTTGCCTTGTTTGGTGTGAAAATGTAATTAAAAAAAAACACACACACACACACATACACAGAAAATAAGAAAACATGGTGTAATGTATTCCATTGGAGTTGCGGTTTTGGAATATAAAATCTTGAGTTTTAAGTGTCGGACTGGTTGAATATTACCGCATTGAATGTAATCATGTTCAATTAAGGATCCAAAGTGAAAGGCATGGCCATCTTGTATATTGACCAATTTTATTTGGCTGTGATTGTCTCATATTAAAAAAATCCTCCCAAAATATTTTGTAAGTCTTAAAACCATAAAATTTCTTTATCTGTGATCTAATTCATCTTATTATTCGGATAATTGTAAACAAACACACACATACACATCAGTCACTCGGATATAAGCCCTAAGCACAAAATAACACACGCTACCATATAGATATAATAGGAGAAGCCAAGAAAATTCAAGCAATCTCATATCCTGGGTATAACTATGTTGGTACATCAATATAAAATATATATTTAGATATATATATATACACCCCCATATATATAATATATATTAAATGTAGACTCACAAATTGATGGTAAGTATTGTATGCATTTATTGAATAAACTGTAAAATAGGCTGTCTATTATATGAAATACGATTAAAATATTTTAAAATGAATAGGTGACTAAGCATTTATAAACTTGTATGAGACCAACACTTATCTTGTTCGTTTATAATGGAAGATTTCGTTTGTACATTAAAAATTATTACGGATAAAATTCGGATTCATCGGACTACTATTCCCATATTGAGTGTGATTTTCACAACGTTTCGGTCGATGTAACCTCCGATCTTCTTCAGGTGTATCTTGTCGATGTCGGGAATATTTCTCTCCAACTCAGGAATTTGATCGGCATTTCGAGCGAACCCTTTATTTATTTACAGGGATAGCGTGCTCTTGTTCTGTCAGCCATGACTGGATAAAAGTTCTAAGTAATTCGCAAATGTATTTTTCGGTCGCTCACACTGAGGATTGAATATTCAACCTTCAGAAGAATGTCACTTTTTATAATTATTTTTTCAAGTACTCTAACCACTGTTGCACGGGTAGTTGCGAACTTTTCTATCCAGTCATAGCTGACGGAATAGGGATATGTTACTTCCATGAAGTAAATAAAGGGTTCCGCTCGAAATTCCGTCCAAATTCCTGAGTTCCACAGAAACATTCCCGCGTACGACAAGATACATCCGAAGAAGGCTAGAGGTTACATCGACCGAAACGTGGTGAAAATTACACTGAAGATGAGAACAGTAGTCTGATGAATCCAAATAATACCAATGGCCAATACTCATCTAAAAAATTCAGAAAAGTGTAAAAATATTACACGTATTAGAAAAGAATTGTCAGAAGTAGATGTACAAAAGTAAAGTTTACATGACAAATTTAATTTCATATGGTTATTACATTGTGTACATGAACGTGTAAATAAATAGCAAATATACTCTCAGCGAAGGGAGCGTAGAGAAAGAAAAGTTCCACGAATAATAAATATATTTAGACAAGCTAATGACTAGGTGTCTTCAATGGACACCAACTAAAACGAACATGACCTTCAACTAAGACTAGTTATCGCCACGAAGCACGAGCGTACAAGTGGAACTCATTTAATGTAAATGGTCCACTAGTCACTTACCAAACTGAATTGATGAAGTACGTTTTCTTATATGGAGTCTGAATGTCATTGATTCATCGCAAAGTGAAACATTCAAATAATTAACATCCTATCATTTAAATACACTAATTGGTTTAACAAATGTAACTTTACTTTGATTAATATAGACAGGAATTTTAACGAACCAATACTGTCTGACATTAAAATATTTCCAGTTCTAATCAGTATCCAAACTAAGAAAATTTAAGCCGATATAATGATGTATTATGAACCTTACCAAGGAGAAAACAATTTTATTCTCGAACTAGAGGTTGTTTCAACCAATGTATAGTTTTAGTTCGACAATTATTCGAGCGATAGTTTAAGTTGATTGATTGGGTAAGCAGCGCAACATTTAACAGCAAAAGCATATTTTACAAAAATCTGAAACAGTATAAATTTATTTGATGACTGAAAATATTAAGGATCGATTGAATTCTTAAGAATAACTTTCGCCAATCAAACAATTAGAAGAATGGAAAAAAGCTTTCATTTAAGGTATGGTTTAAGTAGTCACCAAAATCCTTCCCATCATTCTTATTGAAATAGCATGATAACATTTCTGAATTAAACAGGGATGTTTAACAACAAAACTGATTGCACAAGTGATCATTAGTTCTCTTTTGCTGTGTTTCTGATTAGATGAATAGTGATTGTATAATCACCGTGTATGCTTGTAATTAGCTTCTGAGACTTTATTAATACAAAGCTACTGACGCTGTGAATATACGGGAATATAATAGTCTTCATTTGTACTGTAAATTGTTATATGAGATATAAGAGATTCTGTTCCTTGTACGTCAAAATACAATAGCAACCTCCTAAAAAAAGGATGTATTTAAAAAGTCGATATTACTTCTAATGATCGTAAATTGTTATTACTGGAACAAGTAACTCGCTTTACAAATGCAATTATATGTATGCTTATATATACATATATGTGTATGTGTTTGTGAATATATATATAAACTATATATATATATATATGTGTGTATGTATATATATATATATATATATATATATATATATTATAGAGGGGAGTATACCTAGATTCTAAGGAGCAGAGTTTATTTTAATGTATTAATAAATGTATTAATACTTTAAAGGACAGTGCCCATAGTACTGAAGATATATAATAAGCTAAATAAGTGTGTGTATCCTAGAGCTATATTGATATTGATCAAAAGGATTAATTACTTTAAATTATGAATAAGTTTCAAAATAAAAGACAAACAAAAGAACTTGAGTGTACGATCGTTTCGGAAACGATATTCATTTTACTAAAATCTACAATAATTATTGATAATAATTGACAAAGGTTTTTTCTTCGAATATAATTTCCTCATCAGCAAAAATAGATAGGGGAGAGGTTGAAGTCACCAAAATAAAACTAGCATTTTTGCAGTAGATAAGGCGGATATTCCTTACTGATTTTCATTATATAACTTGTTCTAACCTCAGTCAGTATATAGTCGGAGAAAAGATACAGCAGCATGCCCAAATGTACTCTGACTGAACTTAACACAAGTTTTATAATGAAAATCAATTCTGTAAATTAAAAAAAATGTATTCATGCATTTCGGCGTCTATAAGCAACCAATCGAAACGGAGAGAAAAATTGCATTTATATATTTGTAGAGATACAAGTGTAATTAAATAAATGTAGATGTGAATCAGCAATAACATATTTATACAGACATGTATATATTTATACCAAGTAAATAAAGTAAAGTTAGGATAAATAAAAAAGAATAAATAAATAAATAAGTAAATACATCGGTTTAGTTAATAATGCGAGGTTAGGTAGACGCATCGTTAAGTTCATATATATATATGGGTCTGAGTTATATTATAAGCTATATCAATGTATTTATTTATTTATTATTTATTATTGGTTTATCCTAACTTTACTTTATTTACTTGGTCTAAATAATTAGATGTCTGTATATATATATATATATATATATATATATATATATATATAAACTTAAGGATGCGTCTATCTTACCTCGGATTATTAACTACACCCATGTATTTACTTATTTATTTAAACACACACACATGTCTCTCTCTCTCTCTCTATATATATATATATATTTATATATATATATATATATATATATATATAATTATAAAACTCAAATGACCTTGTAACGATGTATGTAAACCACTGCGCACTGAAATATTAACGTTATTATTTCGATATTATTATTTAACATGGGAAGAGTGGGGTTTAAAATAACTTAAACGTAATACAGAAATGAACGATGTAAAAAAAGCAGATATATCAAAATTTAAATTTAACTATAATAAGTATTAAGGTATAGGTTCAGTTCACATTTACCTATAAGTATGGCCAACCACTTTATACTTCAGAAACTATAATTTATTTTTCAAAAATAATCAATTATAATAAACAGAACGACTCACAGATATCTATCTATATTTTTTTTCATTTTGATATGCATGCTGCATTGGCTGATAGGAAGGGCGCGGTGGATACTAGAAAGCTGATTGGCTAACAAAAATCTCAATAGAGGATGCGCATATAAAAACGACAAACAACCAGAGAATTCGCGCATAAGCATAAGCAAGTGTAAATTGAGTATATATATATATATATATATATATATATATATATATATATATATACATATATATGTATATATATACATATATATATATATAATGAGAACAATGGAAATAGTATTCAAACAAAATAGAAAAATAAAAAGAAACAAACTGAGTCATGTGTTCATCAACTTTTCTTATTTTTTTCGAGATTCCTCTGAATGAACGCGATTAAAAAAAGAAAAACAACAGTAAAAATATTTGAATTTTTTTCAAATATTTCTACTGGTGTTTTTGTTTTCTTAATTTCATTCATCCAGAAGAATCTCAAAATTATGACGAAACGCTGATGAACACAACTCGGTTTGTTCCTTTCTATTTCTCTCTCCTTTTCTCTCTCTCTCTCTCTCTCTCTCTCTCTCTCTCTCTCTCTCTCTCTCTGTATATATATATATATACATATATATTTATATATATATATATGTGTGTGTGTGTGTGTGTGTGTTCATATATATATATATATATATATATATATAATGTGTACGATGTGTAGTCTATGTGTACACACACATGCATTCATATACACATTTATATTTCTTTTGGTAAAAAGTGTTTACACTTTTTAGTGTATTGTGTATTTTAAAATGCTACATGATCATCCTCCCGCTTTTAACATCGCCCTGTTTCTCACTAAAAGCGAACCTTATTCACAATTGCTGCTCGATGTGATTATTATAACTGCCCTATATTATATACCTTTCTATAGAAAGGAGAGTTCAAATCCCCGCCCCATCCATAACAAAATATCTAATGCAACCATTTATGCAACTTATTAAATTTAGCTACTCTAGGGGCTTCGATAAAGAAACGCAATGCAGTAACAAAGTGCCCGTACTGGAACCTATTGAACGGTAACGCGGTTATATGATTATGCTTTCTAGATATCTCATTATATCCGCACATGTTCCATCCACTATATTTATTGAACGTTTTCCCGGCGATTACTTAGTTGATTGATCTCTTGAGAGGAAATAGATTGTGGCTTTCTTGTTTTCTAATGTCTCGGAAGAGTTATGTTTCTTCTTAGTTTGCCTGAATAATGAAGAGATTACGTGCGTTGGACGCTTCCTTCTCGATAAAAATACCGAATAATAGAATCGAAAGAAAAATGTTGACGTTAGCAGCTGGACAATGGCTTAATTCATGGTTGCGTCTTTGCCACTTGTAATAAAGAAAAACATGTTTTACATAGCCCTGTTCATATTTCATGGCATGGAAAACACGGAGGAGAAGGAAACATTCAGAAAATATACATATTTTTAAATATAAACAATTAAAAAGCCGGTGTTTTCCGGGAGGATGGGGAAAACATAGATTGAAAAAAAAAACTGTGCAAATACAGTATTTTAAAACTCGCTCTCGCTCTCTTTCTCTGTCTCTTTTTATATATATATATATATATATATATATATATATATATATATATATATATATATCTTTAGATAAATTTGGGGCGGAGCGATTCTGGACAGCCTCTATATAGATGGCTGGTTCGTCAATTTCAGGTTGCTGCTAATCGATATGCATACCATTTTATCTCAATATTGACCTTTCCAACATGAGTAGACCGTGCCCTTGCCGTTACGATGTATTCTGCGATTGAGTAGCACAGTGTGAATGCTGACAGCTCTAGCATGTGCGCCTCAGCTCCCCAACAGCTGTTAATTGAATAATTGAATCACCACTATTTTCTAACATTATATTGCAGTAGGTATGGAGTCCTGTTATCACATTTGGGTCGGTGCATCTGCTACTCGTCTCGCACTCTTGGACATGGTTCAAAAGAGAGTCGCCTACCTGATAGGTCCTGAACTGTCATCTAGGTTTCAGTCTCTGTCTCATGGACAAAATGTTGCATCCCTCTGCCTGTTCTACACATAATTTAATGGTGAATGCTCTGAAAAGCACGTGTACCCGCTCGACGGCAATAACCTCGCCAAACCAGACAAGCAGCTGAATCCCACCCTTCACAGTAGAGATGCCTAGGTGTAAGAAAGCCTTGTACACCTATAGTTTCCTATGCAGAACTGCTAGATTTTGGAACTCCCTTCTGGGATTCTGCTTTCGTAACTATACTGACATGCATAAGTTCAAGTGTAGTGTAAACAGACATCTTGCTACTCAACTCCCTTCATAATAACCCCCGCAACTTATGTCCCCGATATTAATCACCTACTTCAAAGTGGATCTGTGTCTTCTTTGGGTTGAAAATTGAATTTTAAAAAAAAGTTACAAATAGTCAAAATAACTTGTCTCATATTATTTGGAGAAGTAACGCTATCAGTATTTTCTCTACACAGGGATAGATTTAGATACCAGGTAGATTTTAATGTGGGGATAATTCACTCGACAATGCTGGACACTCTGCAGTTGGACGAAAACATTTTTAATTTTCTTTTCAGTCTATAAGGATTTGTCTTACACTTAGCGAAGGCAGAACATATTACGTGTTGTATAGGACCAATGCCTATAATTTAATTCTAAAAAAAGCCAAGCACAGTACCAATTCACTTTCTTGTCCATGAATGCAGACTTATACACAAAGTTGTCTAGTAATATGGTGCTAATTCTTTACCACAAAAAAGAGCATCCTAAGGTGAAACAAAATTAAACTTGCTCTACCCTAGAAGGAGTTCTTGCTTCCTTGACCGAAGATCTAAAAACCTGAAAGTATATATTTCTCCGAACATAATGCCAAGTACAGTGTCCTTTTTGCTAACTTACCTGGGCGGGGCAAGTTAGACAAGAGGTCAATTATAATGTCAGGAATATCAAACACTCTTAAAAAAGAATTCTGATTAAATAATTACAAAAACCATTCTCAATTTGTCAACGTTGGCTTAGCGTGGAAAATCTTGCCCTAATTCTAATACGATCTCCTTCGAGCATGAAAATATATAACTGAACTTTTTACAGAATTTATGGAAGATATATCTTTGTTATTTGCTCGAAATTATTTATTATAGATAAACAAACAACGGTAGTGTTACTAGCTTAAATACACCTATGTTCTCGTTGTAAGAGAGCCTGTAACAACGTGGTTGTGTCAAGGCAAACCAGCTAACATATTTCGGGGTAAATCCAGGAAGATTGTATGTCAACAAGAATTGTTTCCTGTTTGTCTATGTTTCCCCACGTGTTATGCAAGGACATGGAATGCCGGAAATCACAAATCAATGACATTAGATTAATAACTTGCTTCTGCTGGTGTTCGTATCTTGTTATTTTCCCTTTCCGTACTACGTATACAACTGATAAATCTTGCTGTTTCCGGCATCAAGGGTGAAACTGAAATCTTTATATTACGAATAACTTCGTATACGAATAATTAAGTTCAACAAGTAAGACTTCATGCAATCGGGATATACTGAGCAAGGATAAGCGTGTGTTCTGTCCAGAAGTGCGAATCACTAAACATCAATAGCGGTAAAAGCGTTCTCTTTCATTTTAAACTTTATCTATGAGTGCAGAAAGCTGTTCATAATGATAGTGCTTTTATTTGGCAATAGGACTAGCTTAGGCTGGTTGCACCAGCTTTTCTAGGATTATGAAATCCACAAGCGGTACTTAATCGCACACACACACACACATACATATATATATATATATATATATATATATATATATATATATATATATATATATATATATACCGTTTAAGGGAGAGGACGACGTAAGATTTTTGCAGTTCTTGAAGGCACGTGTCAACGTTTTCCTACATACAGACCCGGGTATTCACAAATGATCACCTATCTGGTACTTTGGCTAATCGCTGCCGTCGTTGATATAAAGAGAACCGGTGTAGTAAAGTATAGTCCGTGTTCATGTTGTAGTATTAGAAGTATTCGATTCTAAACAAAAGTGTTTGTTAAATCTGTTCATTGCAGGCATTCATTGCATCAAGCAGTATTAGAGTCGCAACTAGACATTAGTGTAACCCCGGAAGGTTTTGACACCAGGATACGTTGGACTCTCGTTTACTTGGCACCTGCGGTTTGCAAGTAAAGACATGTATGTCAAGGATATGCAAAGTAATGAGGGAGAATATGAATGCTATTGTTACGCCATCTTTTGTGAGTTCTGAGCCACACCATTCGTAACTTTGCAATATCCTTGCCTTAGTGTCGACAGCAAAAACCTACAATCTACCAAGTTTAATGATAGGCGTGACGACCGAAAAGACCGCCATATAGCTAAGAAAATCCTGAGACATTTCCTTCATTATATCACTCATAAATTTCAACTATCTTAATAAACACTTAGCACAAAAAGTAGCAGCAACCAGGGCATAACGGTAGCTCAGTGGTTAACAACATTGACTGGGTAATAATTTCAGGTTCAGTTTATCCCCATGAGCACTTTAACTTATGGACGTTGAAATGTGGTTACTTTTTTACGTGCTCGATATGATTCTAGAAAAATGTTCATAGATACGATGGAAAAAATTCCAATAAACTCATCAACATAAATGATGGTTAAAAAACAGCAGCTACAGAAGAGCAAATAGTGTTTAAAATACGTTTACCATAAAAAAATATTCGGAACACACGTGACTTTATTTCTTATTTGTTTATAGTAGCATTTGCCTATCTATACAAGAAATTAGATGTGTCAAGCATGTGCCATCAGTAGCTTGCTATACGATGCTTTACTCAGGGCGAGAAAAAATGATGGGAGCAGGAATCAGGCAAAATACATAAAAGGAAAACCGCCAAATATATCCCTCAGATCGGTCTTTCTGCTTCACGCTGCGTTCCTACTCATACCAGTCATCATCTGCGACCGACCGCACAAATCCAGAATCAGCTTATTCAGCTACTGACCATTGAGGTCATCATCGTCGCATTTAAGAATAGCCCTTATCTTCTATTGAATGCGTGTGTGACATGGTTTTTCATTTTAGTTATATTATTCTTTTCAAGTTCCAGTATCCACAAACATTACTGTCTCTCATTATGTTGTTAGAGTTGGAGGTCGTGTCAATGGACATACCTGCTTCTTTATTCTCACAAGAATAGCACATTTGTGTGTATGTCAAATTACATACGCCACTTCTAAATAATCTATTTTTATTTCTTTAATATTTCAAGCTGGTTCACTGCTTTCCAAAAATGTTTAGTTCATTCATGATTAGTAGATGATTGACGTTAGCAATTAACTTTCCAAGTTCATATAATAACTAGCAGGACGCGTGGCATTGTTCAGTCGTAAAATACGCTTAAACATACCATTTTGATTAATGCAGAATCGTATATATTATCTTATATTAGATCCAATATATATTAATGATTGACTTTTTTTTAAATGCGCCACCACCAAGAATCGAAACCAAAACGTTTAGCTTACGATTTACTTTTTTCTTTTGATTTTAATGCCTAAGCTATCAAGATATTTTTTTTGCAGAGCTTAATATTAAAACATGACGTAATAGCAATTACGTTACGCATCCATATTCGTAATGTCGTCTACCATCACCTGGCAAATTCCATTTCTTTTTTTGTCACACTTTTGCACTGATTTTGCCCTGCAAAGACCCATTTATAATGATTAACCTATATATTAAATTTCATATCTGTAGACTAAAAACTGACAGAGGAATTTGGTAGTAAATTATTTTAAACAAACACACACACACACAGATATATATACATATATATACACACGCATACATGTATAGAAAGAGGTTTGTGTTTACTATAACCTTTTTTACGCAATTGTTACAAAAGTATATATCATGTAGAATATCTGCAGGTGTATGATTACACGTAATAGTTATCTAAATATGAACATCTCATAAGAAAACCGAAGAAAAATTAATTCAAATGAATGTCTAAAAGAATATGCAAATGAGCTAGATCTTTTGTAGACGAATGCTATTCCACTATCCATATGTAACAATTGTATTTTTAATAAATAGAAACGCGTATTGCATATGAATATTACTACACACAAAAAATATAGGAGTACATATTTTTTTAATCTGAATAGGAGGGTAAACTGGATGCAAGTTGATTATGAAAAGCAAATGGGAAATACTATCGTCCTCAAAATCCGTTTCTTAATTTTTAGTTTGCCTAATGAAACGGTTTTATGATATTAAATCGGTTTTCCCGATTCTTCATGCTATTTACATATATATTTGGATGGTGGGCACTATTCGTAAAATTTCTATGCAATTAACTACACGTGAAAGGGAACTAAATCAGATACCTTTTATTATCTACCAAGCGAATGACAAAGCTAATAGATACCTGATTTTATTTTCTTAGGATCATTTTATCGATCAGAAGCTAGTCATTTCTTAGTCGTGATGTTTTACAACAATGTTACTCTTTCACAGGCAGCAACTTCTCTTAGTGTATATATATATATATATATATATATATATATATATATATATATATATATATATATATAGTAAGATGATTAATAATTTATAATTAAAATTAAAAATTTCAAATCAGTTCCATAAGGAGGAACAAAACAAAATCAATAAATTGTACGATCGCTTCGGAAACGATGTTTTTATTTAGAGAGACACTAAGTCATAGACAATAATTTCAACATATAGTTTTTTGTAAACAAAGTCTCCTAATCAGCAAAGATATTGGATGGCTTTTTTAAAGAGACCAAAAATAAACCTAGCATTTTTAAGTAAGGTAGATGTATCTGGAAAGCTATATATTTATATATAAGTAAGTTAGATGTATCTGGACAGCTATATAAAAGAAAATAGTTACTTTTTTAATGTTGATAAACAAAGTAAGATAAATTGAGAATAAAAATTAGAATAAAATAATAAAGTTAAATTGGGTTTAAATGTAAGGTTAAAATAAGATTTTTCAAGAAAATGTAACAAAGATATATACACCTTATAATGGTTCGCATTTTAAAATTCGTATCATCATCAAAGCATTCATTTTGATAGTAAATGTAGCTTATGAATGCTTGAAAATGTTGAAATGTACACACTGTCAAAGGGAACGCCAATGGAATAATCTTATTAGTTTGAATTCGGTAGTAATGCCGAATTTTAAATTTAATAAGATATTTCAAAAACAATTTTAAATATTATTTTCTATTTTATTTAAATATCTATTGAACTTTAATTCTTATATGTTACTATTTTTATTAAGTTCCATAAATAAATATTAGTATTGCTATTAAAAATATTGTTATTGTTATTTAATTACTGCAAATAAGATTCACTTAAAAAAAGCAAGATAAATAATTAGTGGTTATCTCTCTTCAATCAGTTAAATTATTTACTTTCCTAGCCGGATATGATTATCTCCCTTTGTTTTTGTAAATATCGTTTTGAATTTAAAATTCGGCGTTGCTAACGAATTCAAACTGATAAGATTATTCCCTTGGCGTTTCCTTTTAAAGTTTATACATTTCAACATTTTCAAGAATATATGAGCTAATTTTACAATCAAAATGAATGGTTTGAAGATGATACGTACGATTTTAAAAGGCGAACCATTATAAGGTGTATATATCTTTGTTACATTTTCTTGAAAATATCTTATTTTAACCTTACATTTGAACCCAATTTAACTTTATTATTTTATTCTAATAATTATTTTCAATTTATATTACTTTGTTTATCAACATCAAAAAAGTAACTATTTTCCTATATAACTATATATTTTTCCAGATACATCTGATTTAGTAAAAAATACTAGGTTTATTTTTTGGTGTCTTTAAAATCCCACCCAATACCTTTGCTTACGAGGAGACTTTGTTTACAAAAAACTATATGTTAAAATTATTGACCAGGACTCAGTGTCTATCTCAATAAAAACATAGTTTCCGAAACGATCGTACAATTTATTGGTTTTGTTTTGTTCCTCCTTATAAAACCGATTTGTACTTTTTAATAATAAATATAAATTATCAATCATCTTACTAAATTTTAAAATAGCTCTAGGATATATATGCCTATTGAGCTTATTGTATATATGCATTACAACGAGCACTGTTTTTCTTGTATTTTAATTACAGTAGTGATTTTACTATTGCATTAAAATACACTCTACTCTTTAGACTGCCGTTCTAGTCCCCTATATATATGCAAGTATATTTCGAGAAGGAAAGGGAGACAAGTCAGTTGTTTCTAATGATGTAGCCAGGGAGTTAATTTCATAATGTAGAAATTGGAAATCAGAATATAAAATTAAACGAGAATATTTAATAACGTTCTTAAACTATGTAGAAAGAAAATGAAAATCGTCGTATTCGATATGAGTTAATAAGTAAGTTATTGCATGTTTATATATTCTATGTTATAATGACAATTTTTCATAAAGTTATAAATTCAAATTACTGAGTTGCTTTTAATATATACGAAATTATTTTTATGTCATTTACTTATGTCACTATAACATTTTTGCCCAGAAATTTATATTTTGAGTATGGGTTGTTATATTGTGAATAATAATTAAACTCCATGTAGTGGTTTTCTAAGTAACCATTATCCATTGCGAAAACATGGCTGCCTCAGTTAGTTTGTGTTTCTTTTACTAATTGAGTTTGAATTGGTATTTGCGTTGTGTAGTATGGGGATTATATTTAGCTATAAGTCCTTAGGATCATACAAAATCAGTATTTACAACATGTAAGCAATTTCTATAATCTATGTATGTGTCATTAAGTTATGGAAGATAAGATCAAGAGGTTTACAATCCCTGGTGATAAAAATAGTGAGAATGAAAAAATATAGAGGAAAATTGAAATTGAGTTTTTATGAAGGTTAAGCAATTCTAGTCAGGTACACTGTGAAAACAAGAGATTAAGAAGGAGCACGTATAAATATAGGCAAACACTAGTGTAACTAGATTAGTTTTAACTTCAAGTATGCTGCTTATAATGCCGTCAGGACAGTAATGTAGATAACCCATTGATCTATCATTTTACTTAAAGGACTACACCGTATTTGTGTGTGTGTGTGTGTGTGTGTGTGTGTGCATACAATCAATTGTCATAGGAAATTGCTGCTTGTGAGCAATTTATTTGTATTTTCGAAGCAAAATTAGGACGATAAATTTATTTCCAGTTGATAAACGCTGTTTTAAATAAGTGTTGGCAGCGATGAAACACGCGCACAAATGAGACACGCTGCTAAAATTGAAGGTGAAATTAAATTTAATATACATTATCAACTTAAATGATAAAGAAAATATACGGACAAAACGAATCAGATAATAATTAAATCAAAGAAACTATCCGAATATAAATAGGGAAACCGATACAGCAGAATCAGCAGATCGGTAGTTGATAGAACTTCGAACCAAATAGTATAATGATTGGTTGTCATTTCTGGACAAATATCAGTTTTCATTTGTGGATTCTTTTTACTCTTGATTTGCGGGTTCTTTTTACTTTTGATTAGCAGATCCTTTTACTATTTATTTGCGGATTCATTTTATTCTTGATTGTCGATTTCTCAAAGTTTAGATTTCTTGTCTTAAAAAATAGAACAGATTCGGAAATGTAAAGATTTACACTTAAACTGGTGACTGATAAAAAGGTAGACAAGATTAATATAAAGATCTGAAATATGTTATATAATTTGAATTGCAGGAAGGACACAGCTAACAAATTTCTATTTGATTTATCTACTTATTTATAGGTCACGTTGTATAATAGAAAAATCTGGAGAACTGAGATCAGAAGCGTCGGCCATTCGCGTTAATTATAAGCGATTCATCGTCTTAAAAAGGCGGTTATGTCTGTTAAGTGTATTCTGATTGTGCTTCTTCTACCGATTCTCAAGAATGGAATCAAACTGTAAAGAACGTGTCTTTAATCTTGTTACTCTTTTGATCATCCGGCAGTTAATAAAAGAGGATATACTTTATGAAAAGGACGTCGTCCGTATAAGCTTTTTTATCGACGAAAGATGGCTATTTGATGCCATTTGATGTTTTATGAAAGGGAAAACGAAGACAATTATCGATATGACAGACGGCAGAACAAGACAGGAATCAAAGAGTGCAAGACAGGCAGTAATAACGCAAAATAAAAAAGTTAAGTTTTTTCTTTTCGTACTGTGTATTGACTTTTTGATTTTTCATTGAAATATCCTGTTTCATTATTAAACATAGATTCGACTGTACACTTTTGTAGGTGATAGATTACGACTAACAGTTCAACTTAAAAAATGGCGCCGTAATACATTAATAAATAATTTTCGGGTTTCGGCGATTTTTAGCTCTACATGTTATTTATTCAGTTACTATTAAAAGACAATTATAAATATACTTTTTAAAATCCTATGAAACAACAAAAGAAACGTTTTAAAATCATATTTTAAATAATTATGAAACAAATCCACATGAATGCTTTCTAGTTTATTCGGAAACACATCATCCCTTTTTTACAGTTTACCAAGA
The DNA here is from genome assembly GCF_053919585.1 of Euprymna scolopes. Classification (NCBI taxonomy): domain Eukaryota; kingdom Metazoa; phylum Mollusca; class Cephalopoda; order Sepiida; family Sepiolidae; genus Euprymna; species Euprymna scolopes. The sequence goes on from NC_136491.1 coordinate 130,388,234, forward strand.
TGGGAACAAAAAATTAGTTACGCTCTGATCCTTCAAAATACACAAAGAAATTTCGACATTAAAATACGGAATAGATTATTTCAGAGAACATGCACGTATGGTTAAAACTTTAGAAGAAACATAAAACATCTTGCTATGTCTTCTTAAAAATCCTTGGTTCACTCCACCGTTCCCGAAAATATCTCATCTCTGATGAAATTTTCTACTATAGTAGAAAATGGATACGTCCTAAGACGGCCTACTGCACTCATATGTGGGAAGTCATCCACGGATTATCTTTTCCTTTTGTATAACATCGACACCACACTCGAACGGGTTATGCTACTTTTCCTCCTCACAGCCTTTTTTCTCTTTTTTTATGAGAGGGTTGTACTGATCTATAATATATAGTATCCCACCACATAACACATTCACGGAAAAAAACGTGTCGAACGTGTCAACTACAGCCTACGATCTTTCTTCTCTCCTTACAAAAAAACAACAGACGCTTCCATGAATAATGTTTATTTCTAGAAAGACCCATCCGTGGAAAGGGATACATTGATCCAACTGTACAACCGACTACAACATGATCGATTCCATGCCAAACGTGAAAACCATCGTTTATGCCTCTGAAGTTATCTTTTATCAAGTCAAACAGTTACAATATGATAATATTTTAATGTCCGTTTGAACGTAAATTAAAACGAAAACGATCGTTTCTTTTTTAATTTAGATTCGAGTTGCAATTGCTTTTAAATGATAATTGGAAATTCATTGAAATTAAATGAAAAATCTATATTTAAAACTATTTCGTTAATAGATTGTGTTTCTCTTTATATTCCGTATGTGTGTTATGCGTTCAATACGAAAGTATAATTTTGTTTAATATCTGTTTTGTAATTAATGTATTCTTTAATTTCAAAATGAAAATTGTAAGCCGAATCTTATTTCTTTGTCATCGGAGTTTTATCAATTCTGTTAAAATGCATTTCACAAAATCGCTGACAAAGAAAAATTAATAACTGTTAAAATCCGAAATACGTAGTGCATGCATGCGGGTATAAACTTATTTGCATTTTTACGTCTCTCATTTTCATGGAAGCCTTTCAGCAGATAAGACAAAGTATCGATTAAATACAGTCGTATATATATATATATATATATATATATTTATATATATTGTTATTGTTATTATTATTATTATTATTATTATTATTATTATTATTATTATTATTACATTTTCACCCCAAACAAATCACATTGCCACTTTGGTGTAGGGGGCTATTATCAGAGGTAGCAACTACTGGGGCACTATGTTGGGATTTGGGCAGTAAGATGTCGGTTCACTTTACACTTGAACTTCTGCATGTCAGTACAGTTGGGGAAGCAGGAACCTGGAATGGAATTCCAGAGGCTAGCGGTTCTGGGGAAGAAACTACTGGAGTAGAAAGATCTTTTACATCTTGGGATCTCTACTGTGTGGGGGGTGGGATTTAGCTGCCTGTCAGGTTTGTCGACGGTGTCTACGTCGTGGGGGCACAAGTGTCTGCAGTTCGTCAGAGCATTAACCATTAAAATACTTGTAGAACAGGCAGAGGGATGCAACGTTTCGTCGATGGGACAGAGGCTGAAGCTTAGATGCCAGTTCAGGGCCTATCAGATTGGCGACTCTCTTTTGAATCTTGTCTAGGAGCTAGAGACTAGCAGCAGATGCACCAACCCAAATGTGACAACAATACTCCATACATGGGCGAATGGTGGCCTTATAGAGGTATAGGATACTTTCAGGTGTCAGTAATTTTCTAGCACGGTAGAGAGAGCCTACCTTTACGTAGCGGCCCTGGCAATGTTTTCTATATAATTGTTCCAACTCATGTTTCCTGTGAACGTTAGGTACAGGCAGTTTGAAAGATGTACTCTCAGAAAGGGAGTCACTGGCCATTGCTATTGGTGGTAGAGAAGGTTTCTTGTAATTATTGAAGGAAACCAGTTTAGTCTTGGCAGCATCTAATGTGACCATCCATTTATGTCCCCATTCCACTACAGATCGGAGGTCATCCTCTCCTGTTTTTGCCATTTCTTTAGTTATCTATATATAGTTATGTATATATATATATATATATATATATGTGTGTGTGTGTATACATATCCACTGCATCAAACGGTTTATTGCAGATTAGTAAGATATCAATATTTCACTAAATATATGTGACAAAATATCAAAATTGTATAATCAAATGACTGCTTAAAGGTTAGTTATTTCACAAACTGTTCTCCACATTCATGAGATATTCACAAGCTTATGACATTTCATGCATTATCAAGGAATTACCACTCCCCATCGCTTTATTGCAGGTCTCTTAAAATGTTGTATTAGGGCAAAAATATAATGTCTAATCATAAAACCTTTAATATTTATTATATTTTTCTATAAAAGAATAAAAAAACAAAAGCATATCCTTGGTACTATGCCTTAAATAAATGAAGTATTTATCGTCGTATTTTGAAATAATTTTAAACAAACATTTGTCAACCGAAGAACTCATTTGTTAGATCTGAAAAGGACTTATGATTCTAGCGACATCAACTACTTTCCTCCACAGGGTATTCTTTTAAGTAAATTGCTCTCCTCCCTCATAAACTACTCTTCAATATTGACCAGAGATGTTCAATGGGATTAATATCCGGAGAACAGGATGGTCATTTCATGTGGTTTTCTCCAAAGAAGCCCATAGATTTAAGGAAGGCTGGAGTCGGCCTTACAGAATGGGGTTGTGCATTGTCATGCATAAAAATCATCTGCAAGCGAAGTTATATCTTGCCATGGTGACAAATGTTTATCCAAAAAGGCAGTGCACGCATTTCTGCTAAATTTTAAACCCTCAGGAGCTCGGTATGGTCAAACCAACTTATTCCCAATGATTCCCGCCAAAAACATGATGCTTCGACCTCATTGTTGGCGAGGACCTCGAGAAGAGGTTGAAGTTCCGTTCGAGTTCCAAACTTTGGTTCGGCCTTCTGACCGCCAAGAGTAGCACGCATCTCATCTGTAAATAGGAAACATTGGAAATCCTTCTCTATGAAATTCTGTTCCGAAGCCATTCTTTTTTTCCTATGGTGTTTACTCAAAGCAGGCTTTGGACTAGTTTAATATTCCTTACCATCTCATTAAACACGTTATCTCGGGCCCGCCTGAATCTTGGAGCAATGTCAATTCTTGCAAAAATGAAAGCAATGGTGTTTGTGTTTCGGTTGACTTCCCTAAAAGTTTTCCGAATATCATGATGTTAAAGGTTTCTGCTGATGTCCTTATCCTTTACTGGATTTGGTGGTGGGATTGTTCATGAAGGAAGTCAAAGTTATTGGATCCATTTTCAGCTCCATAGCTTAATCATTGATAAAAAATCCTTCAGCGAGTCCAGCAACAAACCTTTCCTTTTCGATAACCGTTGATCGCCCCTTTTTCGGCATTTCAGAAGAGCTGCAATAAAGCGATGGACGGTATAAATTACGTGATAATAAAAAGAATGTCATAACTTAGTGAATACCGCATGGATTTTAATAAAATTTTGGGAAATAACTAACCTTGAAACTGTCATTTGATGATAAAATTTAAATTTTTTTGTGACGTATATTTAATAAAATATTGTTTTTTTTACTAATCTTTAAGAAAGCGATTCATGCCATTTATTTATGCATGTGCGTACTATGAACACTTATATTTTGGAGTTTCTCAGTTCGTACTCGAATAGAAACATATGTTTCGTTAAATAAAACATAAGTAGGCAGATTGCACATTATTTTACGATATCGTTATTCAAGTTCGAATATTACGTAAATTTAAACATTTATCAATGAGAAAAACATAACATGACAATCAGAAAAAAATATTACATCTATTTATAATCTGCAAAAACAACTTACACATAAGTCTGCTGCATAAATTAAACGAGTATGCTTTTAGAATTCTTATAATATTAAATCGGAAGTTTTACTAGTTTTAATACATTTATTGTGGTTGCGAATACTTAATAGCATAGGTATTTAAAAAATCACAAATATTTTTCTTTGTACTGTTTACAAAGCATCGAAGCTAGATGAAGTGTGTGATTTCGCATAATCTGGCACAGTCAGAAAATATATTTGCGAGTAAGAAGGCTTATCTTGTTTGTTTTGCGAGTATGGGAGATCTTTATATCACGTTTATTGTCAATTATGCCAACTGAATATCTATTGAATATTTTTGATATTTCATTCACGTTAAGAGCAATTTAAAACAAAACCGTATGAAATTCAGTTGTGATTTGAAAATCAAAATGCCTAATATCGTATTATATCTTTATAAACCGAACCGAAAGATTCCAACTTTCGAGTGTGAGATTAATTTCATGTTAAAAGAACAAAACTAAACAATTAAACCGATTAATTAATATCTCTTGAAGTGTTCCATGCCTTTGTTTGAAAGATTTATCATTTTTATTTGAAAGATTTATCAGTTCGCATTAATTATTTTCTTTTAAGTAATCTAGATTCGTTTTCTAAAGAATAATTAAATTCTGCATGCAGTTAAAATTTAAGTTGTTTTTTTTCTTTGAGTGGGGAGATCTCTTATTCGATTTACACAGATCGCTTATGTTTCTGAATACAAGTAAAAAAAACATTCCGTACTTCGCATTTCGCGATCAGCATTCTTTGTTTAAATTACATAGTCCATTCGTAGATTTTCCCAATAATAGAATCAACTAATACTCATACAAGCATAATTGTTTATTTTTGTAGTATGATGCATTTTAACGAGGATACAAAAAAGTAATTAATTTAACTTTTATTTTCTTTTTCTAGATTATTTTTATTATTATTATTATTATTATTATTATTATAAGTAGTAGTAATAATAGTAGTAGTACTTATAATAGTAGTATTTACAGAACTATATTACTTCTGTTAACACACTGTTAAAGTAGACAGGTATTACAAAGCCGGCAAAAGAAGAGTACCAGTTAGGACTAACATACGCTATAATATTTAATTAATTTAATTTAAAGTGTTTTCAATCAGATAAATAGTACAGGAATCTAAATATATTAAAAGAAATAATATTATTGTACATATATATGTACATATGTACATATATATATATATTCATGTATGCATATAAATATATGTATATATTTATATACACATGCGTATATATATATATATATATATATATATATATATATATATATAGTAAGTTACAAAATATATATAACAATTAAGCTACAGAGAATATTCCGCGTTTCATCCACCCTAGGATTAATCAGGCTTATGCGGGGAGTTGTGGTAGTATTGCGTTTTTATATACGCATATTCTATTGAGTTTTTAGTCAGCCAATCAGCTTTCTAGTTTCGACCGCACCCTTCATAATCAGCCGATGAGCAAGCACTAACAGGACAAAGGCCCAGTTGACCACCGGTTCACCACTTCCTTTGTGTGTGCTTTTTTAGCGGGGAGCGTAGATATCTAGCGTTCTGACCTATTTTACCTAGGTTAAATGTGTTTTTATGTGAGTGTATATATATATATATATATATGATAATTTATGTATATGTATGTTCATTTTATCTATCTATTTGTATTGTTATTGTTATAAGATTGCAAGATTTTCATGAAGGCATAATCTACATGGATCGCATATGTCTCTGCATGTCATGTATTTGCTTGTTATTCTATTTTGCATTCGAATACTTGCGAACGGCCGCTTTCTTTGAGTTCCCAGTATTTGTTTGCTAGAGTTGTTTTCATTCTGTGTGTTTTTTTTTTTAATGTACTTTTGTGGTCATAATATCGGGTTCTAAAATCTTAGGAAGTCATACCTACGCAATATTTATTATTATTCGGGTTTTCTTTCGCAAATATTGTGGCCCGGTAAAGTACGCTTTTGGTTAGATATTTATTTTGAAGTGGGCAAAGTGTGTGGGATCTGCAGTTGCATTTATCTTGTTCGTTATTACTATTTTATTTTTATTTCCTGTATGTTTGTTGTAGTCCGCAGTTGGTTTATTATTATTATTATTATTATTATTATTATTATTATTATTATTATTATTATTATTATTATTATTATTATTGTTATTATTATTATTATTATTATTATTATTATTATTATTATTTCTTCTACTTAAATATGTGTCCTTTTTGTTAGTTTTATTTTTGTCATGATGTCCACTTTATTTGTGAAAGAACCCCCGAATAACAAAAAATAACACGTAGGTATGACTTCTTTAGATTTCAAAACGCGATATTATGACCACCAAAGTACATTGAACAATAAACAAAAAAAAACACCGAATAAAAACAACTCTAGCAAACAAATGCTATTTTTCATGGAGATCACCACTTATCAAGGCTCGGAAGCAACTTAGGAATAAGGGTGATTGCGTGTACAGTAATCAATGGGATAATATCGTAGTAATCGTTAGTATTGGAGACTTAATAAGGTGTATTACTAAAGGGGGCGATTCATCAGGAATTTGTATATGTTGGACATAAAGAATCCAAGTTGCAGTCAGGTGGGAAACAGGCAAACAGAAGAGAGTTCCACAGTAGTGCACTTCTAAGAAAGCAGCTTTGTTCATGGAATCTACGTTTTGATTTAGGCACAGATGAGGAGTGGAGAAAATTACTGACTGTGGTTTCAGCTAGACGGGTGTTTTCCGTGAAAGATTGGCGAGGGGAGACCAGGGATTGAAGCTCGGACGAGTACTTGCCATAGAAATAACGATAAAACAAAGGCAGGCTCAGAACGTCTCTTCTGTGGGAGAGAGGTTGCAGGGAAGCGAAAAGGGCATCCCCACTAAGACACGACGTTTATTTTGTATTCTGTCAAGTCAGGATAGGCTGTTTTTAGCAGATCTTACCCAGATATGGTAGCAATACTCTATCCTTAGACGCACTTGGCTTTTTTACAGATAGTGAATTGTATCAGTAGTGAGCTACTTCTGGAGCAGTAGAAGGATCCTACCATTTTCCCAGTGACCTATGCAACAGACTTGATGTACATGTTCCATTTCAGATCAGGAGTAAAAGTCAACGCCAGAAGCTTGTCAAAACATGGAGCCTCCCCAAGACGAGAGCCATAAATTTCAATTGATGCCAGGCTGGATCAGAGCGTTGATGATGTAAAGATAGGAGCTTGGTTTTAGATGCATTAAAAGTAACCAGTCACCTCTTCCCCCAGTGTATCACACGCTCAAGATCAGAGGAGAGAGAATTAGAGAGAAAGTTGTCATTTACTGTCTTTAATGTGTTAAATCTATCGTTATTTTCCCGGCAGATGTTCCACTATGATTTTATCTATAGTTCCATGTAATGTCCCAATATTTTACAAAAAAAAAACACTCGTTTAGCCAAAAGCAATAACAAAATTTCGCATAACGTAAATGCGGATTCCATCAACAAAGTTCCTTCCTAGAACCACGCACATGTGGAACTCTGCCTGCTAATCTACTTTTCAGCTGGCTATATATTTTCGTCTTCAAGTTCAAAGTAAACAAGTTCTTATTTAACAGCCCTCTTAAATAATCTTATTTCCACTACTAAGTATTACTAAGCTATTGTCTCAATTACAACCATATACACATTTATATATTCGGATCTTAATATGTGGTAGCCAAATTGAAAAAAAAATGTAATTTAGACTGTCTTTCAAAACGTGATAATTTGCTAATAATATATACATAACTCCGTTTGCTTTATTATTAACAGTTTTATTTTAATGAATTATTATAAATCCCTTGCATCACATAATTACTATATATAGAGCTATATCCCACGTGCAATTTGTATTTCAATTTAACTCTATATCAAAACTCACTGTTTATTTTTACTTGGAAAATCATTTTAAATTTAAGATGTTTTTTGCTTGTGAATTGCGCCTGCGCACAACTTTAATTCCTTTACGATAATCTCGCAGTTTCCGTTAATTCACTTGCTTTTACGTTTCTTATTTTGTGTGGATTTAACACATAAATAAGTAACAACACGTTTTAACGGTAGACTTGTCGCTGCGTATAATAAATATTCGCTGGTTCACAAGAGGATAGCAATTCATTTCAGTAATTGATGAGAGGTAAGACCACCGACGACAGGTAACACTTTTTAAATTCGTTTCTATATTTACTTCCAAGATATATATATATATATATATATATATATATATATATATATATATATATATTCTGTGTGTGTTTGACATAAGCATTTATACGTTTCTATACATTTAATGGCTATATATCCGTCAACAAGTTACAAGAAACTAGAGACCTCTTCAGACGATACTTCCAATGCAAAAGTAGAAACACTGTAAGCAGTATCTCTTAAAAGTGTCTCTAGTTACTTGTACCCTGTTGACTGAAATACGCCCACTAATGTGTAGTTAAAGATAAATGATTATGTCAGAGAGATAATATATATACATATATATATATATATATATATATATATATATATATATATATATATATGTTAAACTTATTCGATATTGAACACTAATGTACGAACATCGTCAAAAATTCATTGGTTGCTTCACATCTGGAAAATAATATCCTGGATATATATATATATATATATATATATATATATATATATATATATATATATATATATATATATATATATATATATCCAGGGCAATATTTTCTAGATGTGAAGCAACCAATGAATTCTTTGACGATCTTCGTACATTAGTATTCAATATCGAATAAGTCCAACAAATATATAAATCAGTTTGTTTGTTTTTTTCAAAAACCCGCTCCCTCGTCTGCTATGACGAAGTCGACAAACGTTCACTGGCTCTGGGCCTGTTGTATTTATTTGCTCCCCCACCGAGCAAATTAGGCACAAGGCCAATTTTTAATGTGAGGAGTCAAGGGAGGGGGAAGGGAAAATGGGGACCAGCTCCCGAGAGGAGGGAAATGGGAGCTGGTTAAAGGTCAAGCATGTGGGGTTGCTCGCACATCTGGTCTTTGCTAGTCATAGCTAGTCATAGCTTGCAGCATCTGTCGGAACAGATACTACACCTTGATCATGTCACCCGGGCCCCAGAGGGCGCGCGGGAAAGCGGTCTGTCGGCCTGTTGTATTTATTTGCTCCCCCACTGAGCAAATTAGGCACGCCGATTTTTAATGTGAGGAGTCCAGGGAGGGGGAAGGGAAAATGGGGACCAGCTCCCGAGAGGAGGGAAATGGGAGCTGGTTAAAGGTCAAGCATGAGGGGTTTCCCCCACATCTGGTCTTTGCTAGTCCTAGCTAGTCATAGCTTGCAGCATCTGCCGGAACAGATACTACACTTTGATCATGTCACCCGGGCCCCGGAGGGCGCGCGGGCAAGCGGCCTGTCGGCCTGTTGTATTTATTTGCTCCCCCACCGAGCAAATTAGGCACAAGGCCGATTTTTAACGTGAGGAGTGAAGGGAGGGGGGACGGAAAAAGGTACCAAGCTCCCGAGAGGTGGGAAATGTGAGCTGGTTAAAAGTCAGGCATGTGGGATTGCCCCCACATCTGGTCTTTGCTAGACATAGCTAGTCATAGCTAGTCATAGCTTGCAGTATCTGTCGGAACAGGTGCTACACTTTGATCATGTCACCCGGGCCCCGGAGGGCGATCAGGCAAGCTGCCTGTCGGCCTGTTTGGATTTATTTGCTTCCCCACTGAGCAAATTAGGCACAAGGCCGTTTTTTAATACGGAGAGAGAGGGAGGGGAGGGGAAAGGGGGATCCAGCTCCCGAGAGGTGGGAAATGGGAGCTGGATAGTTACTGTGGTCGTAGGGTGATCCCTAACTTGACCAAGTTCAGATATGTGGGGTCACCCCCACATATGGTCTTTGCTAGTCATAGCTTGTCTTTGCTTGCAGCATCTGCCGGAACAGATGGTATTTATTTGCTCCCCCACCGAGCAAATTAGGCACAAGGCCGATTTTTAATGTGAGGAGTGAAAGGAGGGGGAAGGAAAAAAGGGGACCAGCTCCCGAGAGGTGGGAAATGGGAGCTGGTTAATGGTCAGGCATGTGGGGTTGCCCCCACATCTGGTCTTTGCTAGTCATAGCTAGTCATAGCCTGCAGCATCTTCCGGAACAGATGGTATTTATTTGCTTCCCCACTGAGCAAATTAGGCACAAGTCCGTTTTTAATGTGAGGTAAAAACCAGCTCCCCTAAAAGTAGGCAAAAAGGGGGCACTCTGGTTACCAAAAATAATAATTGTCCCAGTATAGAGGGTTTCCCCTCCATTGACTGGTACAAATTATCTTAAGTGCAGCATCTGTCGGAACAGATGGTATTTATTTGCTCCCCCACTGAGAACATTAGGCACAAGGCCGTTTTTAATGTGAGGTAAAAACCAGCTCCCCTAAAAGTAGGCAAAAAGGGGGCACTCTGGTTACCAAAAATAATAATTGTCCCAGTATAGAGGGTTTCCCCTCCATTGACTGGTACAAATTATCTTAAGTGCAGCATCTGTCGGAACAGATGGTATTTATTTGCTCCCCCACTGAGCAAATTAGGCACAAGGCCGTTTTTAATGTGAGGTAAAAACCAGCTCCCCTAAAAGTAGGCAAAAAGGGGGCACTCTGGTTACCAAAAATAATAATTGTCCCAGTATAGAGGGTTTCCCCTCCATTGACTGGTACAAATTATCTTAAGTGCAGTATCTGTCGGAACAGATACTACACATTGATCATGTCACCCGGGCCCCGGAGGGCGCGCGGGCAAGCGGCCTGTCGGCCTGTTGTATTTATTTGCTCCCCCACCGAGCAAATTAGGCACAAGGCCAATTCTTAATGTGAGGAGTCAAGGGAAGGGGAAGGGAAAATGGGGACCAGCTCCCGAGAGGAGGGAAATGGGAGCTGGTTAAAGGTCAAGCATGTGGTGTTGCCCCCACATCTGGTCTTTGCTAGTCATAGCTAGTCCTAGCTTGTATTTATTTGCTCCCTAACCGAGCAAATTAGGCACAAGGCCGATTTTTAATGTGAGGAGTGAAGGAAGGGGGAAGGGAAGAAGAGGACCAGCTCCCGAGAGGAGGGAAATGGGAGCTGGTTAAAGGTCAAGCTTGTGGGGTTGCCCCCACATCTGGTCTTAGCTAGTCATAGCTAGTCCTAGCTTGTATTTATTTGCTCCCCCACCGAGCAAATTAGACACAAGGCCAATTTTTAATGTGAGGAGTCAAGGGAAGGGGAAGGGAAAATGGGGACCAGCTCCCGAGAGGAGGGAAATGGGAGCTGGTTAAAGGTCAAGAATGTGGCGTTGCCCCCACATCTGGTCTTTGCTAGTCATAGCTAGTCCTAGCTAGTCATAGCTTGCAGTATCTGCCGGAACAGATGGTGTTTATTTGCTCCCCCACTGAGCAAATTAGGCACAAGGCCGTTTTTAATGTGAGGTAAAAACCAGCTCCCCTAAAAGGGGTCACTCTGGTTACCAAAAATAATAATTGTCCCAGTATAAAGGGTTTCCCCTCCATTGACTGGTACAAATTATCTTAAGTGCAGTATCTGCCGGAACAGATACTACACTTTGATCATGTCACCCGGGCCCCGGAGGGCGCGCGGGCAAGCGGCCTGTCGGCCTGTTGTATTTATTTGCTCCCCCACCGAGCAAATTAGGCGCAAGGCCGATTTTTAATGTGAGGAGTCCAGGGAGGGGGAAGGGAAAATGGGGACCAGCTCCCGAGAGGAGGGATATGGGAGCTGGTTAAAGGTCAAGCATGTGGGGTTGCCCCCACATCTGGTCTTTGCTAGTCATAGCTAGTCATAGCTTGCAGCATCTGCCGGAACAGATACTACACTTTGATCATGTCACCCGGGCCCCGGAGGGCGCGCGGGCAAGCGGCCTGACAGCCTGTTGTATTTATTTGCTCCCCCACCGAGCAAATTAGGCACAAGGCCAATTTTTAATGTGAGGAGTCAAGGGAAGGGGAGGGAAAATGGGGACCAGTTCCCGAGAGGAGGGAGATGGGAGCTGGTTAAAGGTCAAGCATGTGGGGTTGCCCCCACATCTGGTCCTTGCTAGTCATAGCTAGTCCTAGCTAGTCATAGCTTGCAGCATCTGCCGGAACAGATACTACACTTTGATCATGTCACCCGGGCCCCGGAGGGCGCGCGGGCAAGCGGCCTGACAGCCTGTTGTATTTATTTGCTCCCCCACCGAGCAAATTAGGCACAAGGCCAATTTTTAATGTGAGGAGTCAAGGGAAGGGGAAGGGAAAATGGGGACCAGTTCCCGAGAGGAGGGAGATGGGAGCTGGTTAAAGGTCAAGCATGTGGGGTTGCCCCCACATCTGGTCTTTGCTAGTCATAGCTAGTCCTAGCTAGTCATAGCTTGCAGCATCTGTGTGAACAGATACTACACTTTGATCATGTCACCCGGGCCCCGGAGGGCGCGCGGGCAAGCGGCCTTTCGGCCTGTTGTATTTATTTGCTCCCCCACCGAGCAAATTAGGCACAAGGCCAATTTTTAATGTGAGGAGTCAAGGGAAGGGGAAGGGAAAATGGGGACCAGCTCCCGAGAGGAGGGAAATGGGAGCTGGTTAAAGGTCAAGCATGTGGGGTTGCCCCCACATCTGGTCTTTGCTAGTCATAGCTAGTTCTAGCTAGTCATAGCTTGCAGTATCTGTCGGAACAGATACTACACTTTGATCATGTCACCCGGGCCCCGGACGGCGCGCGGGCAAGTGGCCTGTCGGCCTGTTGTATTTATTTGCTCCCCCACCGAGCAAATTAGGCACAAGGCCAATTTTTAATGTGAGGAGTCAAGGGAGGGGTAAGGGAAAATGGGGACCAGCTCCCGAGAGGAGGGAAATGGGAGCTGGTTAAAGGTCAAGCATGTGGGGTTGCCCCCACATCTGGTCTTTGCTAGTCCTAGCTAGTCATAGCTTGCAGCATCTGCCGGAACAGATACTACACTTTGATCATGTCACCCGGGCCCCGGAGGGCGCGCGGGCAAGCGGCCTGTCGGCCTGTTGTATTTATTTGCTCCCCCACCGAGCAAATTAGGCACAAGGCCAATTTTTAATGTGAGGAGTCAAGGGAGGGGTAAGGGAAAATGGGGACCAGCTCCCGAGAGGAGGGAAATGGGAGCTGGTTAAAGGTCAAGCATGTGGGGTTGCCCCCACATCTGGTCTTTGCTAGTCATAGCTAGTCCTAGCTAGTCATAGCTTGCAGTATCTGCCGGAACAGATGGTGTTTATTTGCTCCCCCACTGAGCAAATTAGGCACAAGGCCGTTTTTAATGTGAGGTAAAAACCAGCTCCCCTAAAAGGGGTCACTCTGGTTACCAAAAATAATAATTGTCCCAGTATAGAGGGTTTCCCCTCCATTGACTGGTACAAATTATCTTAAGTGCAGTATCTGCCGGAACAGATACTACACTTTGATCATGTCACCCGGGCCCCGGAGGGCGCGCGGGCAAGCGGCCTGTCGGCCTGTTGTATTTATTTGCTCCCCCACCGAGCAAATTAGGCACAAGGCCAATTTTTAATGTGAGGAGTCAAGGGAAGGGGAAGGGAAAATGGGGACCAGCTCCCGAGAGGAGGGAAATGGGAGCTGGTTAAAGGTCACGCATGTGGGGTTGCCCCCACATCTGGTCTTTGCTAGTCATAGCTAGTCCTAGCTAGTCATAGCTTGCAGTATCTGTCGGAACAGATACTACACTTTGATCATGTCACCCGGGCCCCGGAGGGCGCGCGGGCAAGCGGCCTGTCGGCCTGTTGTATTTATTTGCTCCCCCACCGAGCAAATTAGGCACAAGGCCAATTTTTAATGTGAGGAGTCAAGGGAGGGGGAAGAGAAAATGGGGACCAGCTCCCGAGAGGAGGGAAATAGGAGCTGGTTAAAGGTCAAGCATGTGGGGTTGCCCCCACATCTGGTCTTTGCTAGTCATAGCTAGTCCTAGCTAGTCATAGCTTGCAGTATCTGTCGGAACAGATACTACACTTTGATCTTGTCACCCGGGCCCCGGAGGGCGCGCGGGCAAGCGGCCTGTCGGCCTGTTGTATTTATTTGCTCCCCCACCGAGCAAATTAGGCACAAGGCCAATTTTTAATGTGAGGAGTCAAGGGAGGGGGAAGGGAAAATGGGGACCAGCTCCCGAGAGGAGGGAAATGGGAGCTGGTTAAAGGTCAAGCATGTGGGGTTGCCCCCACATCTGGTCTTTGCTAGTCATAGCTAGTCCTAGCTAGTCATAGCTTGCAGCATCTGTCGGAACAGATACTACACTTTGATCATGTCACCCGGGCCCCGGAGGGCGCGCGGGCAAGCGGCCTGTCGGCCTGTTGTATTTATTTGCTCCCCCACCGAGCAAATTAGGCACAAGGCCAATTTTTAATGTGAGGAGTCAAGGGAGGGGGAAGGGAAAATGGGGACCAGCTCCCGAGAGGAGGGAAATGGGAGCTGGTTAAAGGTCAAGCATGTGGGGTTGCCCCCACATCTGGTCTTTACTAGTCATAGCTAGTCCTAGCTAGTCATAGCTTGCAGCATCTGTCGGAACAGATACTACACTTTGATCATGTCACCCGGGCCCCGGAGGGCGCGCGGGCAAGCGGCCTGTCGGCCTGTTGTATTTATTTGCTCCCCCACCGAGCAAATTAGGCACAAGGCCAATTTTTAATGTGAGGAGTCAAGGGAAGGGGAAGGGAAAATGGGGACCAGCTCCCGAGAGGAGGGAAATGGGAGCTGGTTAAAGGTCAAGCATGTGGGGTTGCCCCCACATCTGGTCTTTGCTAGTCATAGCTAGTCCTAGCTAGTCATAGCTTGCAGCATCTGCCGGAACAGATACTACACTTTGATCATGTCACCCGGGCCCCGGAGGGCGCGCGGGCAAGCGGCCTGACGGCCTGTTGTATTTATTTGCTCCCCCACCGAGCAAATTAGGCACAAGGCCGATTTTTAATGTGAGGAGTCCAGGGAGGGGGAAGGGAAAATGGGGACCAGCTCCCGAGAGGAGGGAAATAGGAGCTGGTTAAAGGTCAAGCATGTGGGGTTGCCCCCACATCTGGTCTTTGCTAGTCATAGCTAGTCATAGCTAGTCATAGCTTGCAGCATCTGCCGGAACAGATACTACACTTTGATCATGTCACCCGGGCCCCGGAGGGCGCGCGGGCAAGCGGCCTGTCGGCCTGTTGTATTTATTTGCTCCCCCACCGAGCAAATTAGGCACAAGGCCAATTTTTATTGTGAGGAGTCAAGGGAAGGGGAAGGGAAAATGGGGACCAGCTCCCGAGAGGAGGGAAATGGGAGCTGGTTAAAGGTCAAGCATGTGGGGTTGCCCCCACATCTGGTCTTTGCTAGTCATAGCTAGTCCTTGCTAGTCATAGCTTGCAGCATCTGCCGGAACAGATACTACACTTTGATCATGTCACCCGGGCCCCGGAGGGCGCGCGGGCAAGCGGCCTGTCGGCCTGTTGTATTTATTTGCTCCCCCACCGAGCAAATTAGGCACAAGGCCAATTTTTAATGTGAGGAGTCAAGGGAGGGGTAGGGGAAAATGGGGACCAGCTCCCGAGAGGAGGGAAATGGGAGCTGGTTAAAGGTCAAGCATGTGGGGTTGCCCCCACATCTGGTCTTTGCTAGTCATAGCTAGTCCTAGCTAGTCATAGCTTGCAGTATCTGCCGGAACAGATGGTGTTTATTTGCTCCCCCACTGAGCAAATTAGGCACAAGGCCGTTTTTAATGTGAGGTAAAAACCAGCTCCCCTAAAAGGGGTCACTCTGGTTACCAAAAATAATAATTGTCCCAGTATAGAGGGTTTCCCCTCCATTGACTGGTACAAATTATCTTAAGTGCAGTATCTGCCGGAACAGATACTACACTTTGATCATGTCACCCGGGCCCCGGAGGGCGCGCGGGCAAGCGGCCTGTCGGCCTGTTGTATTTATTTGCTCCCCCACCGAGCAAATTAGGCACAAGGCCAATTTTTAATGTGAGGAGTCAAGGGAAGGGGAAGGGAAAATGGGGACCAGCTCCCGAGAGGAGGGAAATGGGAGCTGGTTAAAGGTCACGCATGTGGGGTTGCCCCCACATCTGGTCTTTGCTAGTCATAGCTAGTCCTAGCTAGTCATAGCTTGCAGTATCTGTCGGAACAGATACTACACTTTGATCTTGTCACCCGGGCCCCGGAGGGCGCGCGGGCAAGCGGCCTGTTGGCCTGTTGTATTTATTTGCTCCCCCACCGAGCAAATTAGGCACAAGGCCAATTTTTAATGTGAGGAGTCAAGGGAGGGGGAAGGGAAAATGGGGACCAGCTCCCGAGAGGAGGGAAATGGGAGCTGGTTAAAGGTCAAGCATGTGGGGTTGCCCCCACATCTGGTCTTTGCTAGTCATAGCTAGTCCTAGCTAGTCATAGCTTGCAGCATCTGTCGGAAAAGATACTACACTTTGATCATGTCACCCGGGCCCCGGAGGGCGCGCGGGCAAGCGGCCTGTCGGCCTGTTGTATTTATTTGCTCCCCCACCGAGCAAATTAGGCACAAGGCCAATTTTTAATGTGAGGAGTCAAGGGAGGGGGAAGAGAAAATGGGGACCAGCTCCCGAGAGGAGGGAAATGGGAGCTGGTTAAAGGTCAAGCATGTGGGGTTGCCCCCACATCTGGTCTTTACTAGTCATAGCTAGTCCTAGCTAGTCATAGCTTGCAGCATCTGTCGGAACAGATACTACACTTTGATCATGTCACCCGGGCCCCGGAGGGCGCGCGGGCAAGCGGCCTGTCGGCCTGTTGTATTTATTTGCTCCCCCACCGAGCAAATTAGGCACAAGGCCAATTATTAATGTGAGGAGTCAAGGGAAGGGGAAGGGAAAATGGGGACAAGCTCCCGAGAGGAGGGAAATGGGAGCTGGTTAAAGGTCAAGCATGTGGGGTTGCCCCCACATCTGGTCTTTGCTAGTCATAGCTAGTCCTAGCTAGTCATAGCTTGCAGCATCTGCCGGAACAGTTACTACACTTTGATCATGTCACCCGGGCCCCGGAGGGCGCGCGGGCAAGCGGCCTGACGGCCTGTTGTATTTATTTGCTCCCCCACCGAGCAAATTAGGCACAAGGCCGATTTTTAATGTGAGGAGTCCAGGGAGGGGGAAGGGAAAATGGGGACCAGCTCCCGAGAGGAGGGAAATAGGAGCTGGTTAAAGGTCAAGCATGTGGGGTTGCCCCCACATCTGGTCTTTGCTAGTCATAGCTAGTCATAGCTAGTCATAGCTTGCAGCATCTGCCGGAACAGATACTACACTTTGATCATGTCACCCGGGCCCCGGAGGGCGCGCGGGCAAGCGGCCTGTCGGCCTGTTGTATTTATTTGCTCCCCCACCGAGCAAATTAGGCACAAGGCCAATTTTTGTTGTGAGGAGTCAAGGGAAGGGGAAGGGAAAATGGGGACCAGCTCCCGAGAGGAGGGAAATGGGAGCTGGTTAAAGGTCAAGCATGTGGGGTTGCCCCCACATCTGGTCTTTGCTAGTCATAGCTAGCCCTTGCTAGTCATAGCTTGCAGCATCTGCCGGAACAGATACTACACTTTGATCATGTCACCCGGGCCCCGGAGGGCGCGCGGGCAAGCGGCCTGTCGGCCTGTTGTATTTATTTGCTCCCCCACCGAGCAAATTAGGCACAAGGCCAATTTTTAATGTGAGGAGTCAAGGGAGGGGGAAGGGAAAATGGGGACCAGCTCCCGAGAGGAGGGAAATGGGAGCTGGTTAAAGGTCAAGCATGTGGGGTTGCCCCCACATCTGGTCTTTGCTAGTCATAGCTAGTCCTAGCTAGTCATAGCTTGCAGTATCTGTCGGAACAGATACTACACTTTGATCATGTCACCCGGGCCCCGGAGGGCGCGCGGGCAAGCGGCCTGTCGGCCTGTTGTATTTATTTGCTCCCCCACCGAGCAAATTAGGCACAAGGCCAATTTTTAATGTGAGGAGTCAAAGGAGGGGGAAGGGAAAATGGGGCCCGGCTCCCGAGAGGAGGGAAATGGGAGCTGGTTAAAGGTCAAGCATGTGGGGTTACCCCCACATCTGGTCTTTGCTAGTCATAGCTAGTCCTAGCTAGTCATAGCTTGCAGCATCTGTCGGAACAGATACTACACTTTGATCATGTCACCCGGGCCCCGGAGGGCGCGCGGGCAAGCGGCCTGTCGGCCTGTTGTATTTATTTGCTCCCCCACCGAGCAAATTAGGTACAAGGCCAATTTTTAATGTGAGGAGTCCAGGGAGGGGGAAGGGAAAATGGGGACCAGCTCCCGAGAGGAGGGAAATGGGAGCTGGTTAAGGGTCAAGCATGTGGGGTTGCCCCCACATCTGGTCTTTGCTAGTCATAGCTAGTCCTAGCTAGTCATAGCTTGCAGCATCTGCCGGAACAGATACTACACTTTGATCATGTCACCCGGGCCCCGGAGGGCGCGCGGGCAAGCGGCCTGTCGGCCTGTTGTATTTATTTGCTCCCCCACCGAGCAAATTAGGCACAAGGCCGATTTTTAATGTGAGGAGTCCAGGGAGGGGGAAGGGAAAATGGGTACTAGCTCCCGAGAGGAGGGAAATAGGAGCTGGTTAAAGGTCAAGCATGTGGGGTTGCCCCCACATCTGGTCTTTGCTAGTCATAGCTAGTCATAGCTAGTCATAGCTTGCAGCATCTGCCGGAACAGATACTACACTTTGATCATGTCACCCGGGCCCCGGAGGGCGCGCGGGCAAGCGGCCTGTCGGCCTGTTGTATTTATTTGCTCCCCCACCGAGCAAATTAGGCACAAGGCCAATTTTTATTGTGAGGAGTCAAGGGAAGGGGAAGGGAAAATAGGGGCCAGCTCCCGAGAGGAGGGAAATGGGAGCTGGTTAAAGGTCAAGCATGTGGGGTTGCCCCCACATCTGGTCTTTGCTAGTCATAGCTAGTCCTAGCTAGTCATAGCTTGCAGCATCTGCCGGAACAGATACTACACTTTGATCATGTCACCCGGGCCCCGGAGGGCGCGCGGGCAAGCGGCCTGTCGGCCTGTTGTATTTATTTGCTCCCCCACCGAGCAAATTAGGCACAAGGCCAATTTTTAATGTGAGGAGTCAAGGGAGGGGTAGGGGAAAATGGGGACCAGCTCCCGAGAGGAGGGAAATGGGAGCTGGTTAAAGGTCAAGCATGTGGGGTTGCCCCCACATCTGGTCTTTGCTAGTCATAGCTAGTCCTAGCTAGTCATAGCTTGCAGTATCTGCCGGAACAGATGGTGTTTATTTGCTCCCCCACTGAGCAAATTAGGCACAAGGCCGTTTTTAATGTGAGGTAAAAACCAGCTCCCCTAAAAGGGGTCACTCTGGTTACCAAAAATAATAATTGTCCCAGTATAGAGGGTTTCCCCTCCATTGACTGGTACAAATTATCTTAAGTGCAGTATCTGCCGGAACAGATACTACACTTTGATCATGTCACCCGGGCCCCGGAGGGCGCGCGGGCAAGCGGCCTGTCGGCCTGTTGTATTTATTTGCTCCCCCACCGAGCAAATTAGGCACAAGGCCAATTTTTAATGTGAGGAGTCAAGGGAAGGGGAAGGGAAAATGGGGACCAGCTCCCGAGAGGAGGGAAATGGGAGCTGGTTAAAGGTCACGCATGTGGGGTTGCCCCCACATCTGGTCTTTGCTAGTCATAGCTAGTCCTAGCTAGTCATAGCTTGCAGTATCTGTCGGAACAGATACTACACTTTGATCTTGTCACCCGGGCCCCGGAGGGCGCGCGGGCAAGCGGCCTGTTGGCCTGTTGTATTTATTTGCTCCCCCACCGAGCAAATTAGGCACAAGGCCAATTTTTAATGTGAGGAGTCAAGGGAGGGGGAAGGGAAAATGGGGACCAGCTCCCGAGAGGAGGGAAATGGGAGCTGGTTAAAGGTCAAGCATGTGGGGTTGCCCCCACATCTGGTCTTTGCTAGTCATAGCTAGTCCTAGCTAGTCATAGCTTGCAGCATCTGTCGGAAAAGATACTACACTTTGATCATGTCACCCGGGCCCCGGAGGGCGCGCGGGCAAGCGGCCTGTCGGCCTGTTGTATTTATTTGCTCCCCCACCGAGCAAATTAGGCACAAGGCCAATTTTTAATGTGAGGAGTAAAGGGAGGGGGAAGAGAAAATGGGGACCAGCTCCCGAGAGGAGGGAAATGGGAGCTGGTTAAAGGTCAAGCATGTGGGGTTGCCCCCACATCTGGTCTTTACTAGTCATAGCTAGTCCTAGCTAGTCATAGCTTGCAGCATCTGTCGGAACAGATACTACACTTTGATCATGTCACCCGGGCCCCGGAGGGCGCGCGGGCAAGCGGCCTGTCGGCCTGTTGTATTTATTTGCTCCCCCACCGAGCAAATTAGGCACAAGGCCAATTTTTAATGTGAGGAGTCAAGGGAAGGGGAAGGGAAAATGGGGACCAGCTCCCGAGAGGAGGGAAATGGGAGCTGGTTAAAGGTCAAGCATGTGGGGTTGCCCCCACATCTGGTCTTTGCTAGTCATAGCTAGTCCTAGCTAGTCATAGCTTGCAGCATCTGCCGGAACAGATACTACACTTTGATCATGTCACCCGGGCCCCGGAGGGCGCGCGGGCAAGCGGCCTGACGGCCTGTTGTATTTATTTGCTCCCCCACCGAGCAAATTAGGCACAAGGCCGATTTTTAATGTGAGGAGTCCAGGGAGGGGGAAGGGAAAATGGGGACCAGCTCCCGAGAGGAGGGAAATAGGAGCTGGTTAAAGGTCAAGCATGTGGGGTTGCCCCCACATCTGGTCTTTGCTAGTCATAGCTAGTCATAGCTAGTCATAGCTTGCAGCATCTGCCGGAACAGATACTACACTTTGATCATGTCACCCGGGCCCCGGAGGGCGCGCGGGCAAGCGGCCTGTCGGCCTGTTGTATTTATTTGCTCCCCCACCGAGCAAATTAGGCACAAGGCCAATTTTTATTGTGAGGAGTCAAGGGAAGGGGAAGGGAAAATGGGGACCAGCTCCCGAGAGGAGGGAAATGGGAGCTGGTTAAAGGTCAAGCATGTGGGGTTGCCCCCACATCTGGTCTTTGCTAGTCATAGCTAGTCCTAGCTAGTCATAGCTTGCAGCATCTGCCGGAACAGATACTACACTTTGATCATGTCACCCGGGCCCCGGAGGGCGCGCGGGCAAGCGGCCTGTCGGCCTGTTGTATTTATTTGCTCCCCCACCGAGCAAATTAGGCACAAGGCCAATTTTTAATGTGAGGAGTCAAGGGAGGGGGAAGGGAAAATAGGGACCAGCTCCCGAGAGGAGGGAAATGGGAGCTGGTTAAAGGTCAAGCATGTGGGGTTGCCCCCACATCTGGTCTTTGCTAGTCATAGCTAGTCCTAGCTAGTCATAGCTTGCAGTATCTGTCGAAACAGATACTACACTTTGATCATGTCACCCGGGCCCCGGAGGGCGCGCGGGCAAGCGGCCTGTCGGCCTGTTGTATTTATTTGCTCCCCCACCGAGCAAATTAGGCACAAGGCCAATTTTTAATGTGAGGAGTCAAGGGAGGGGGAAGGGAAAATGGGGCCCGGCTCCCGAGAGGAGGGAAATGGGAGCTGGTTAAAGGTCAAGCATGTGGGGTTACCCCCACATCTGGTCTTTGCTAGTCATAGCTAGTCCTAGCTAGTCATAGCTTGCAGCATCTGTCGGAACAGATACTACACTTTGATCATGTCACCCGGGCCCCGGAGGGCGCGCGGGCAAGCGGCCTGTCGGCCTGTTGTATTTATTTGCTCCCCCACCGAGCAAATTAGGCACAAGGCCAATTTTTAATGTGAGGAGTCCAGGGAGGGGGAAGGGAAAATGGGGACCAGCTCCCGAGAGGAGGGAAATGGGAGCTGGTTAAGGGTCAAGCATGTGGGGTTGCCCCCACATCTGGTCTTTGCTAGTCATAGCTAGTCCTAGCTAGTCATAGCTTGCAGCATCTGCCGGAACAGATACTACACTTTGATCATGTCACCCGGGCCCCGGAGGGCGCGCGGGCAAGCGGCATGTCGGCCTGTTGTATTTATTTGCTCCCCCACCGAGCAAATTAGGCACAAGGCCGATTTTTAATGTGAGGAGTCCAGGGAGGGGGAAGGGAAAATGGGTACTAGCTCCCGAGAGGAGGGAAATAGGAGCTGGTTAAAGGTCAAGCATGTGGGGTTGCCCCCACATCTGGTCTTTGCTAGTCATAGCTAGTCCTAGCTAGTCATAGCTTGCAGTATCTGCCGGAACAGATACTACACTTTTATCATGTCACCCGGGCCCCGGAGGGCGCGCGGGCAAGCGGCCTGTCGGCCTGTTGTATTTATTTGCTCCCCCACCGAGCAAATTAGGCACAAGGCCAATTTTTAATGTGAGGAGTCAAGGGAGGGGTAAGGGAAAATGGGGACCAGCTCCCGAGAGGAGGGAAATGGGAGCTGGTTAAAGGTCAAGCATGTGGGGTTGCCCCCACATCTGGTCTTTGCTAGTCATAGCTAGTCCTAGCTAGTCATAGCTTGCAGCATCTGTCGGAACAGATACTACACTTTGATCATGTCACCCGGGCCCCGGAGGGCGCGCGGGCAAGCGGCCTGTCGGCCTGTTGTATTTATTTGCTCCCCCACCGAGCAAATTAGGCACAAGGCCAATTTTTAATGTGAGGAGTCAAGGGAGGGGGAAGGGAAAATGGGGACCAGCTCCCGAGAGGAGGGAAATGGGAGCTGGTTAAAGGTCAAGCATGTGGGGTTGCCCCCACATCTGGTCTTTACTAGTCATAGCTAGTCCTAGCTAGTCATAGCTTGCAGCATCTGTCGGAACAGATACTACACTTTGATCATGTCACCCGGGCCCCGGAGGGCGCGCTGGCAAGCGGCCTGTCGGCCTGTTGTATTTAGTCCTAGCTAGTCATAGCTTGCAGTATCTGCCGGAACAGATGGTGTTTATTTGCTCCCCCACTGAGCAAATTAGGCACAAGGCCGTTTTTAATGTGAGGTAAAAACCAGCTCCCCTAAAAGGGGTCACTCTGGTTACCAAAAATAATAATTGTCCCAGTATAGAGGGTTTCCCCTCCATTGACTGGTACAAATTATCTTAAGTGCAGTATCTGCCGGAACAGATACTACACTTTGATCATGTCACCCGGGCCCCGGAGGGCGCGCGGGCAAGCGGCCTGTCGGCCTGTTGTATTTATTTGCTCCCCCACCGAGCAAATTAGGCACAAGGCCAATTTTTAATGTGAGGAGTCAAGGGAAGGGGAAGGGAAAATGGGGACCAGCTCCCGAGAGGAGGGAAATGGGAGCTGGTTAAAGGTCACGCATGTGGGGTTGCCCCCACATCTGGTCTTTGCTAGTCATAGCTAGTCCTAGCTAGTCATAGCTTGCAGTATCTGTCGGAACAGATACTACACTTTGATCATGTCACCCGGGCCCCGGAGGGCGCGCGGGCAAGCGGCCTGTCGGACTGTTGTATTTATTTGCTCCCCCACCGAGCAAATTAGGCACAAGGCCAATTTTTAATGTGAGGAGTCAAGGGAGGGGGAAGGCAAAATGGGGACCAGCTCCCGAGAGGAGGGAAATAGGAGCTGGTTAAAGGTCAAGCATGTGGGGTTGCCCCCACATCTGGTCTTTGCTAGTCATAGCTAGTCCTAGCTAGTCATAGCTTGCAGTATCTGTCGGAACAGATACTACACTTTGATCTTGTCACCCGGGCCCCGGAGGGCGCGCGGGCAAGCGGCCTGTCGGCCTGTTGTATTTATTTGCTCCCCCACCGAGCAAATTAGGCACAAGGCCAATTTTTAATGTGAGGAGTCAAGGGAGGGGGAAGGGAAAATGGGGACCAGCTCCCGAGAGGAGGGAAATGGGAGCTGGTTAAAGGTCAAGCATGTGGGGTTGCCCCCACATCTGGTCTTTGCTAGTCATAGCTAGTCCTAGCTAGTCATAGCTTGCAGCATCTGTCGGAACAGATACTACACTTTGATCATGTCACCCGGGCCCCGGAGGGCGCGCGGGCAAGCGGCCTGTCGGCCTGTTGTATTTATTTGCTCCCCCACCGAGCAAATTAGGCACAAGGCCAATTTTTAATGTGAGGAGTCAAGGGAGGGGGAAGGGAAAATGGGGACCAGCTCCCGAGAGGAGGGAAATGGGAGCTGGTTAAAGGTCAAGCATGTGGGGTTGCCCCCACATCTGGTCTTTACTAGTCATAGCTAGTCCTAGCTAGTCATAGCTTGCAGCATCTGTCGGAACAGATACTACACTTTGATCATGTCACCCGGGCCCCGGAGGGCGCGCGGGCAAGCGGCCTGTCGGCCTGTTGTATTTATTTGCTCCCCCACCGAGCAAATTAGGCACAAGGCCAATTTTTAATGTGAGGAGTCAAGGGAAGGGGAAGGGAAAATGGGGACCAGCTCCCGAGAGGAGGGAAATGGGAGCTGGTTAAAGGTCAAGCATGTGGGGTTGCCCCCACATCTGGTCTTTGCTAGTCATAGCTAGTCCTAGCTAGTCATAGCTTGCAGCATCTGCCGGAACAGATACTACACTTTGATCATGTCACCCGGGCCCCGGAGGGCGCGCGGGCAAGCAGCCTGACGGCCTGTTGTATTTATTTGCTCCCCCACCGAGCAAATTAGGCACAAGGCCGATTTTTAATGTGAGGAGTCCAGGGAGGGGGAAGGGAAAATGGGGACCAGCTCCCGAGAGGAGGGAAATAGGAGCTGGTTAAAGGTCAAGCATGTGGGGTTGCCCCCACATCTGGTCTTTGCTAGTCATAGCTAGTCATAGCTAGTCATAGCTGACAGCATCTGCCGGAACAGATACTACACTTTGATCATGTCACCCGGGCCCCGGAGGGCGCGCGGGCAAGCGGCCTGTCGGCCTGTTGTATTTATTTGCTCCCCCACCGAGCAAATTAGGCACAAGGCCAATTTTTATTGTGAGGAGTCAAGGGAAGGGGAAGGGAAAATGGGGACCAGCTCCCGAGAGGAGGGAAATGGGAGCTGGTTAAAGGTCAAGCATGTGGGGTTGCCCCCACATCTGGTCTTTGCTAGTCATAGCTAGTCCTAGCTAGTCATAGCTTGCAGCATCTGCCGGAACAGATACTACACTTTGATCATGTCACCCGGGCCCCGGAGGGCGCGCGGGCAAGCGGCCTGTCGGCCTGTTGTATTTATTTGCTCCCCCACCGAGCAAATTAGGCACAAGGCCAATTTTTAATGTGAGGAGTCAAGGGAGGGGGAAGGGAAAATGGGGACCAGCTCCCGAGAGGAAGGAAATGGGAGCTGGTTAAAGGTCAAGCATGTGGGGTTGCCCCCACATCTGGTCTTTGCTAGTCATAGCTAGTCCTAGCTAGTCATAGCTTGCAGTATCTGTCGGAACAGATACTACACTTTGATCATGTCACCCGGGCCCCGGAGGGCGCGCGGGCAAGCGGCCTGTCGGCCTGTTGTATTTATTTGCTCCCCCACCGAGCAAATTAGGCACAAGGCCAATTTTTAATGTGAGGAGTCAAGGGAGGGGGAAGGGAAAATGGGGACCGGCTCCCGAGAGGAGGGAAATGGGAGCTGGTTAAAGGTCAAGCATGTGGGGTTACCCCCACATCTGGTCTTTGCTAGTCATAGCTAGTCCTAGCTAGTCATAGCTTGCAGCATCTGTCGGAACAGATACTACACTTTGATCATGTCACCCGGGCCCCGGAGGGCGCGCGGGCAAGCGGCCTGTCGGCCTGTTGTATTTATTTGCTCCCCCACCGAGCAAATTAGGCACAAGGCCAATTTTTAATGTGAGGAGTCCAGGGAGGGGGAAGGGAAAATGGGGACCAGCTCCCGAGAGGAGGGAAATGGGAGCTGGTTAAGGGTCAAGCATGTGGGGTTGCCCCCACATCTGGTCTTTGCTAGTCATAGCTAGTCCTAGCTAGTCATAGCTTGCAGCATCTGCCGGAACAGATACTACACTTTGATCATGTCACCCGGGCCCCGGAGGGCGCGCGGGCAAGCGGCCTGTCGGCCTGTTGTATTTATTTGCTCCCCCACCGAGCAAATTAGGCACAAGGCCGATTTTTAATGTGAGGAGTCCAGGGAGGGGGAAGGGAAAATGGGGACCAGCTCCCGAGAGGAGGGAAATGGGAGCTGGTTAAGGGTCAAGCATGTGGGGTTGCCCCCACATCTGGTCTTTGCTAGTCATAGCTAGTCCTAGCTAGTCATAGCTTGCAGCATCTGCCGGAACAGATACTACACTTTGATCATGTCACCCGGGCCCCGGAGGGCGCGCGGGCAAGCGGCCTGTCGGCCTGTTGTATTTATTTGCTCCCCCACCGAGCAAATTAGGCACAAGGCCGATTTTTAATGTGAGGAGTCCAGGGAGGGGGAAGGGAAAATGGGGACCAGCTCCCGAGAGGAGGGAAATGGGAGCTGGTAAAGGGTAAAGCATGTGGGGTTGCCCCCACATCTGGTCTTTGCTAGTCATAGCTAGTCCTAGCAAGTCATAGCTTGCAGCATCTGCCGGAACAGATACTACACTTTGATCATGTCACCCGGGCCCCGGAGGGCGCGCGGGCAAGCGGCCTGTCGGCCTGTTGTATTTATTTGCTCCCCCACCGAGCAAATTAGGCACAAGGCCGATTTTTAATGTGAGGAGTCCAGGGAGGGGGAAGGGAAAATGGGGACCAGCTCCCGAGAGGAGGGAAATAGGAGCTGGTTAAAGGTCAAGCATGTGGGGTTGCCCCCACATCTGGTCTTTGCTAGTCATAGCTAGTCCTAGCTAGTCATAGCTTGCAGCATCTGCCGGAACAGATACTACACTTTGATCATGTCACCCGGGCCCCGGAGGGCGCGCGGGCAAGCGGCCTGTCGGCCTGTTGTATTTATTTGCTCCCCCACCGAGCAAATTAGGCACAAGGCCAATTTTTAATGTGAGGAGTCCAGGGAGGGGGAAGGGAAAATGGGGACCAGCTCCCGAGAGGAGGGAAATGGGAGCTGGTTAAGGGTCAAGCATGTGGGGTTGCCCCCACATCTGGTCTTTGCTAGTCATAGCTAGTCCTAGCAAGTCATAGCTTGCAGCATCTGCCGGAACAGATACTACACTTTGATCATGTCACCCGGGCCCCGGAGGGCGCGCGGGCAAGCGGCCTGTCGGCCTGTTGTATTTATTTGCTCCCCCACCGAGCAAATTAGGCACAAGGCCGATTTTTAATGTGAGGAGTCCAGGGAGGGGGAAGGGAAAATGGGGACCAGCTCCCGAGAGGAGGGAAATAGGAGCTGGTTAAAGGTCAAGCATGTGGGGTTGCCCCCACATCTGGTCTTTGCTAGTCATAGCTAGTCCTAGCTAGTCATAGCTTGCAGCATCTGCCGGAACAGATACTACACTTTGATCATGTCACCCGGGCCCCGGAGGGCGCGCGGGCAAGCGGCCTGTCGGCCTGTTGTATTTATTTGCTCCCCCACCGAGCAAATTAGGCACAAGGCCGATTTTTAATGTGAGGAGTCCAGGGAGGGGGAAGGGAAAATGGGGACCAGCTCCCGAGAGGAGGGAAATAGGAGCTGGTTAAAGGTCAAGCATGTGGGGTTGCCCCCACATCTGGTCTTTGCTAGTCATAGCTAGTCCTAGCTAGTCATAGCTTGCAGCATCTGCCGGAACAGATACTACACTTTGATCATGTCACCCGGGCCCCGGAGGGCGCGCGGGCAAGCGGCCTGTCGGCCTGTTGTATTTATTTGCTCCCCCACCGAGCAAATTAGGCACAAGGCCAATTTTTAATGTGAGGAGTCAAGGGAGGGGGAAGGGAAAAAAGGGGACCAGCTTCCGAGAGGAGGGAAATTGGAGCTGGTTAAGGGTCAAGCATGTGGGGTTTCCCCCACATCTGGTCTTTGCTAGTCATAGCTAGTCCTAGCTAGTCATAGCTTGCACTATCTGTCGGAACAGATACTACACTTTGATCATGTCACCCGGGCCCCGGAGGGCGCGCGGGCAAGCGGCCTGTCGGCCTGTTGTATTTATTTGCTCCCCCACCGAGCAAATTAGGCACAAGGCCAATTTTTAATGTGAGGAGTCCAGGGAGGGGGAAGGGAAAATGGGGACCAGCTCCCGAGAGGAGGGAAATGGGAGCTGGTTAAGGGTCAAGCATGTGGGGTTGCCCCCACATCTGGTCTTTGCTAGTCATAGCTAGTCCTAGCTAGTCATAGCTTGCAGCATCTGCCGGAACAGATACTACACTTTGATCATGTCACCCGGGCCCCGGAGGGCGCGCGGGCAAGCGGCCTGTCGGCCTGTTGTATTTATTTGCTCCCCCACCGAGCAAATTAGGCACAAGGCCGATTTTTAATGTGAGGAGTCCAGGGAGGGGGAAGGGAAAATGGGGACCAGCTCCCGAGAGGAGGGAAATGGGAGCTGGTTAAGGGTCAAGCATGTGGGGTTGCCCCCACATCTGGTCTTTGCTAGTCATAGCTAGTCCTAGCTAGTCATAGCTTGCAGCATCTGCCGGAACAGATACTACACTTTGATCATGTCACCCGGGCCCCGGAGGGCGCGCGGGCAAGCGGCCTGTCGGCCTGTTGTATTTATTTGCTCCCCCACCGAGCAAATTAGGCACAAGGCCGATTTTTAATGTGAGGAGTCCAGGGAGGGGGAAGGGAAAATGGGGACCAGCTCCCGAGAGGAGGGAAATGGGAGCTGGTAAAGGGTCAAGCATGTGGGGTTGCCCCCACATCTGGTCTTTGCTAGTCATAGCTAGTCCTAGCAAGTCATAGCTTGCAGCATCTGCCGGAACAGATACTACACTTTGATCATGTCACCCGGGCCCCGGAGGGCGCGCGGGCAAGCGGCCTGTCGGCCTGTTGTATTTATTTGCTCCCCCACCGAGCAAATTAGGCACAAGGCCGATTTTTAATGTGAGGAGTCCAGGGAGGGGGAAGGGAAAATGGGGACCAGCTCCCGAGAGGAGGGAAATAGGAGCTGGTTAAAGGTCAAGCATGTGGGGTTGCCCCCACATCTGGTCTTTGCTAGTCATAGCTAGTCCTAGCTAGTCATAGCTTGCAGCATCTGCCGGAACAGATACTACACTTTGATCATGTCACCCGGGCCCCGGAGGGCGCGCGGGCAAGCGGCCTGTCGGCCTGTTGTATTTATTTGCTCCCCCACCGAGCAAATTAGGCACAAGGCCAATTTTTAATGTGAGGAGTCCAGGGAGGGGGAAGGGAAAATGGGGACCAGCTCCCGAGAGGAGGGAAATGGGAGCTGGTTAAGGGTCAAGCATGTGGGGTTGCCCCCACATCTGGTCTTTGCTAGTCATAGCTAGTCCTAGCAAGTCATAGCTTGCAGCATCTGCCGGAACAGATACTACACTTTGATCATGTCACCCGGGCCCCGGAGGGCGCGCGGGCAAGCGGCCTGTCGGCCTGTTGTATTTATTTGCTCCCCCACCGAGCAAATTAGGCACAAGGCCGATTTTTAATGTGAGGAGTCCAGGGAGGGGGAAGGGAAAATGGGGACCAGCTCCCGAGAGGAGGGAAATAGGAGCTGGTTAAAGGTCAAGCATGTGGGGTTGCCCCCACATCTGGTCTTTGCTAGTCATAGCTAGTCCTAGCTAGTCATAGCTTGCAGCATCTGCCGGAACAGATACTACACTTTGATCATGTCACCCGGGCCCCGGAGGGCGCGCGGGCAAGCGGCCTGTCGGCCTGTTGTATTTATTTGCTCCCCCACCGAGCAAATTAGGCACAAGGCCGATTTTTAATGTGAGGAGTCCAGGGAGGGGGAAGGGAAAATGGGGACCAGCTCCCGAGAGGAGGGAAATAGGAGCTGGTTAAAGGTCAAGCATGTGGGGTTGCCCCCACATCTGGTCTTTGCTAGTCATAGCTAGTCCTAGCTAGTCATAGCTTGCAGCATCTGCCGGAACAGATACTACACTTTGATCATGTCACCCGGGCCCCGGAGGGCGCGCGGGCAAGCGGCCTGTCGGCCTGTTATTAGAGTCGAGTTTCGCTTTTTGTTTATACCGAAAACTGAATGTAACGCGTGCCGATGCGGGAAATGTGGAATAATTAACGTTTGAAAGTTTATAAAATTAAATAGACAGGCGATCTCCGTGGTTAAGTGTGAGATATTACAATTTATAGATGATATAAAAAGTTTTAAGATGTTGTGAACCGAGCGAGCGCTTCTATGAAAGAAGCCTTTTGTGGACATCGGAAAAGCGTACATACATACATACATTTTCGCTGTTATATATATAGATAATACACGTATTAAACTCTCGTTTCCTTCCAAGTAATTTCTTCCAGCTAGAACGTACTGCTGTATTGCTTGAACAACTTTTGGAAGGCCCCATAAAAGTTCACTCATGTAAACATGTAAATGACCCTCGCTACAACCTCTCTCATCTCCTCAATTATTTCATAATGACAACCTATAAGCTTTTTCTTTAGCGTAGGGATAAATCGAAAATCACAGGGCGCAAGGTCTGTACTATAGGAATTATGTTAAGAAACTGTCTTAGTCGAATAAACTGTGATCCTCTTTGAGTACACTTCGTACAAACTTCATGAAAATCTTCCGCATTTTATGTTCCTTCTGAATTGTTGTCTGTAAAGTTCCCACACTGACGTCAATCTCTTCACTTATTGTCTCAAATTATTGACAGTATTTAATCATGAAATTCATTATTTGTCCAATTAAGTCTGGTGTTCTGAATCCTTACTTCTTCTCCACCTTTCATCTCACCTGACAGATTACATGCCCTCCCTGAATCTATTATGCCACTCGCTTCATACAAGAAGTACTCTGAAGCATTCCCTACGTTTCTGCGGTATTTTGGAATGTATAAAACAGGACTTTATTGCGTATCGTTCTTCTAAATTGTCCTCACGTCCATATTGCATAACTGGACATATACTAAATATAATTAGATCCTTCTTAGATATAAGGACCATCCAAGTTGTAATTGATCGACCTGTGTCCAAGCCACATAACATCACTGCGGAAATAACTCAGGAGTTGATCCTTGGACCACTATTATTCGTGATATTCATAAACATACTCTCTGATTACATAGTGTCTGAAATTAGTATATTTGATGAGGAAATAAGGTTCTATAACATGCATTAGAGGAAAAGGATGTACATAAATCTAAGACAATCGGAAAATCCTTAGAAAATAACCTCCAGACCGCAGTTGAATGTGGCTGCAAATGGATGGTATTATTAAATGCTAGTAAGACTAAGCTGCTCTTCTTTAACGATTACAAAATACTTCTCCAGCTATCAATATCCATGACAAATAACTCCCCACTATAGAATTATTGCTTTAAACTTCTCTGTCAAACATTCACATGCAATATGAACTAGAACAAATTCATTGAGTACATTGCCAAGGCTGCCACAAGGCAAATAAATATTCACACCTGAGTGTATCATGTACCTTAATAAGGCAAGCATTCGCCCATGCATGGTGTATTGTTGCCACATAAGAGCAAGAGCATCAACCCCTAGCCTCTCCCCCCTTGGATAGGTTCAAACAAAGGGTCTTCAATCTAATAAGTCGCACTTTGTCAACTACGCTCCAGCCCCTGTCCCATCGCCGCAATATTTCATTCATGTGCCTGTTATACATTTTAGTGAAATGTGCTCTGATGAACTTATTAGACTCGTTCCTCGTCGACGTACATGTCCCTGACAAACTCAGTTAACAACAACATCACACCCCTTCATAATAGCTTCTTCCCTAACACGGCTAGATTTTGAATTCCCTTCCTGTTACCTGCTTTTCTGGCTGTACTGATATTCAGAAATTAAACTGTAACATAAACCAACATCTAGTTCATTTTTATTACGCATGACCCCAACCAGTATCCACTTACGTCCAAGTGGCGATATGCTTTGTTATGGGTGGACTTGAGTAAAAAAAAAAAGAATATATATACATATATATATATATACATATTTCAGAGGAAACATAATTTAATTTAAATACCAAAAAACAAGAAATGGGCAGGTGAAATTACAATTTCCTAAGGCCTTATCGTCTGACCCTCTAAGAGGAAACGTCAGAATGATAAATTAAAAACTAAGAAAACGAATGAGGGAAGAGGGGAATTTTGGTTTCAGTTGGAAGAACAGTGAGAAAAAAAAAAAAATTCTCACTGTTCAGGTGGTTTTAAATCAATGAATATCTCCAACTGATGTTTAAGAATCTTTTGTCTACACAGGCTAGGTCGAGAGTTGTTAATAACTAACGCCTCAATGATATTGAGATGATAGTTCGACCTAGCACTGTATAAAACAGAAAACCACCCATCGGAATATTGATCGGCACACCTATTTATACTCAACAGGTGATTGCCAATGGCGGACTCATGAGCTTGGGAGTACCCGGATGTTCTCGAAACCTGGTGTAGTCGAATATCCCGAGGGATATGTTGGGATATTCTCATTTCTAATCTTTGGGATGTTTTGCCAACGTAGTCAGCTCCACACTGACAAACGAATTTATAAACAACAGAGTAACATCAGTTGGAGATATTCATTGATTTAAAACCACCTGAACAGTGAGAATTTTTTTTTCTCACTGTTCTTCCAACTGAAACCAAAATTCCCCTCTTCCCTCATTCGTTTTCTTAGTTTTTAATTTATCATTCTGACGTTTCCTCTTAGAGGGTCAGACGATAAGGCCTTAAGGAAATTTTAATTTCACCTGCCCATTTCTTGTTTTTTGGTATTTAAATTAAATTATGTTTCCTCTGAAATTTCTCCTTCCATTTTGTTGTACCAAAAATTTACTTACATATTTTCGAGGTCGGTACAACTCACAATTTATCAAAACGTTAAACAAAGTTATACGTATTAAAAATAAGTTAATCGTTTTGAAGTGTAGGATGGAATTTCTTAAATCTTGCCGCCTAAATCATGTTGCTCCCGGTTATATCTGCCATCTAATTTCTAAAATTAAATGTAGAAATACATTGGCAGTTCAACGTGTTTTCCTACAAGATGAAATCCTGTTTAATTCTGATACATATAATTCGTTACGTAGTAAACACCTTTTACTTTGGGCCACGGTTTGGAAAGAACTATCTTTCTTTGTTAAACCCCGTTTTTCTAGGTTTTTATCCATCGGCGATAATTTTACCCGTATTAAATGTACTTCTTCTTATGATAAATATTTAAAAAATTTAATTACTAAGAAGTTTGGGATTATAACAAATTTGGATAAACATATATTTAATTATTCTTCTCATGTTTTGTCCAATACAGAAGAATTTGTTTTATCTGCTGGCTTACAATTTTGAATTCCTCCCCCTTCTGTTGATAAAATCTCAGTATTTAGTGAAATTGAATTATTGTATACTCAATTAAAACACCATTCGCCTATCTCTACTGATGAATTAACTAGTGTTAAAATTCAGTTGGGCGAATTAGGTCGGAGGTTTTCGGCCATAAATACTAAATCTAGTGATTTTGTTTGGCAGAAAAATCATTTTGAAGCGGCAAAATTAATCAGGTCTAATCCCGACATTTATCTTTCTCGCCCGGATAAAGGATCGGGCGTTGTTATACTTAACAAAACGGATTATATCTCCAAAATGTTACAAATCTTGGACGATAAAAGTAAATTTCTCCGTTTGGGTGATTTAAGCCATGATGATACTTTTCGTATGGAAATAAAAATCCAGAAAAGATTTCTCCAACTTCATAAAAGCGGATTTATTTCTAAGGAGATTTATGATAGAATCCGACCCATCGGTTCTCAAAGGCCTAGAATGTACGGTTTACCCAAGGTCCATAAACCCAACATTCCTTTGCGACCCATTTTATCTATGCTGGGTTCTGCACAACATGAACTTGGTAAATGGCTGGTTGATCTTCTTAAACCTGTGCTTTCTTTTTATTCGGTCCATTGTATCTCTGATTCTTTTCAATTCGTATCTCAGATACAAAAATTACCTTTATCTAAAAATACCGAGTTCTTGGCTTCCTTTGACATTAATAGTCTTTTTACTAATATACCTTTGGATGAAACCATTGGTATTTGTGCTGACTATTTATACCGTGGCCCCTTAAAATCTCCACAATTTCCTGAACGAATTTTCGTTGAACTGATGGAACTTGCTACTAAATCAGTCTCCTTTAGTTTCAACAACATTATGTACCGTCAAATTGATGGGATATCTATGGGTAGCCCTCTTGGTCCTTCGTTAGCCAACATTTTCGTTGGATTTTTGGAAAACGAATTATTTTCCAAAATTACTACGCCAGCATTCTACACACGCTACGTTGATGATACTTTTGCATGCTTTCCCTCTCGGAGCGAAGCTGAACAGTTTCTTCGTCTTCTTTGTAACCTGCATCCATCTTTACAATTTACTATGGAGGTTGAAGACTGTAGCTCTCTCCCATTCCTCGACGTTCGTGTTTCTAAAGTTGGTACTACGTTTGAGACCTCTGTTCATAGAAAACCTACATTTACAGGGCTCTATCTTAATTGGTTTTCTTTTGCCCCTCAGTCTAGAAAAATAAACCTCATTAGCGCTCTTACGCATCGTGCACTTATGATTTGTTCACCAAACCGTCTTGATACGGAACTTGGTGAAATCATAAATATTTTTCTTAATAATGGATATCCCATTAATATAATAAAATCTACTATTGAACGTAAAATTACTACATTTAATAGTGGTAAACATATTGCTCCATCACGTTGTCCCATTTATCTAAAATTACCATGGTTGGGTCCTGATGGCCTTCATATTGTTAAAAGGATTTCTTCTGCTACTCAACGTTGTTTTCCAGCTACTATGCTTAGAGTAGTTTACACAACTCGAACCTTTTTCTCTTCTTTTCGTAAAGATGTTTTGCCAACTATTCAAAAGAACTCTGTTGTTTATAAATTCGTTTGTCAGTGTGGAGCTGACTACGTTGGCAAAACATCCCAAAGATTAGAAATGAGAATATCCCAACATATCCCTCGGGATATGCGACTACACCAGGTTTCGAGAACATCCGGGTACTCCCAAGCTCATGAGTCCGCCATTGGCAATCACCTGTTGAGTATAAATAGATGTGCCGATCAATATTCCGATGGGTGGTTTTCTGTTTTATACAGTGCTAGGTCGAACTATCATCTCAATATCATTGAGGCGTTAGTTATTAACAACTCTCGACCTAGCCTGTGTAGACAAAAGATTCTGAAACATCAGTTGGAGATATTCATTGATTTAAAACCACCTGAACAGTGAGATTTTTTTTTCTCACTGTTCTTCCAACTGAAACCAAAATTCCCCTCTTCCCTCATTCGTTTTCTTAGTTTTTAATTTATCATTCTGACGTTTCCTCTTAGAGGGTCAGACGATAAGGCCTTAAGGAAATTTTAATTTCACCTGCCCATTTCTTGTTTTTTGGTATTTAAATTAAATTATGTTTCCTCTGAAATTTCTCCTTCCATTTTGTTGTACCAAAAATTTACTTATATATATATATATATATATATATATATATATATATATATATATATATATATATATATATATATATTCTTCTATACATATTAATCATCTTTATATCTACAGCCATTGGTGTATTATGCATACTTAACCATATGGTGCAAAAACAGATAGTTACTACTGGTCGCGAATCTTGAACACTGTCAACAAAGTCGCTGTCGACTTTCTACACTAGCGTCCTTACATTTAGATATCAAGAATTAGCATTTAAATAGAAGTGAATAACGTTACTTATCAAGTCATATGGCTTGCCATATTTCAGAGAACAATACCAGTATTCGAATTAAGAAGTTTATGAATGATGCACGCCGCTAATTCGCGGTCTTACCCTCAATTCACAAAAAGATCTTAACTTTAGCTTTATATTAAGTGGCTTATAAACTTAATATGATACAATGCACATTAATGATTCATACCTGCAGATACTAGTGTTTCATGCGCATTTCAAGAAGTAATAATTACTGCTTGTCGCTGACTCGAAGATAGTAATATATATATATATATATGTATGTATATGTATATATATATATGTATATATAAGTGTACGTGTCTGTGTGTGTACATTTCCCTACGCAATAACTCTGTCAATTTTCAGTCTACAGACTCGAAATTTGATATACAGAGTACTTAGATTTTGGAAAACGTTTATGATCGGTTTTCTGCCAGAAATTTGGCTGTTAAGGGGTCAAAGTTACACGATTTGAATTTTGAGGACTCTACCAAACTCCTCCGACAATTTTGGGTCTTAACTCTTGAAATTTTAGATATAGCTTCCTTCGACATGGATCTAACATAATAACTTGATTCTAGCCCAAAACAAAAATGTTAAGGGGCCATAATAGGGATCACAGTTTTTTAAATTTAAATTACTCAGGCAATCTCTGGTCTAAATATTTGAAATTTTACATAAATAGTATTCAGAGATAGGACAAGCTTTTTAATCGGTTTTAGTCGAGAATTTTTAGTTACCAATATATAAATCTATGTATGTGTGTATGTATGTTTGCATGTCTGTCTAAAACTGTAGACAGAGACGGCGGATTCTTCAAACATCAGTATCGTTTTGAAGTTGGACCTTTTAGACGACAAATATGGAAAAATTGGCTAAATACATTAATATCTTCACCTTCAAATGGGGCAATTTTTTTTCAGGGGGTCGCTTTTTTCGCCGATATTTTTTAAAGCCATCCTCTCCTTTCTATTGTCTAGCCTTAATTAAAACTTTCCGGTTTGGCGGTGTCCGTAACAGCAAAGACGGCACATGCTAGTATATATATATATATATATATATATATATATATATATATATATATATACATATATATATATATATATATATATATATATATATATATATATGTATGTAAGTGATCGTGTCTGTGTTTGTGTGTGCATTTCCTTCCTTACGCAATAATCAATTTTAAGTTTATAGACTCGAAATTTGATATACAGATTATTGAGATTTGGGAAAATTTTTGTGATCGATTTTCGGCCAGAAATTTGGCTGTTATGGGGTCAAAGCTAAACGATTTGACTATTGTATAGTAAACTTCACCGAAAATTTTGGGTCTAAAACTTTAAATTATAGATACCCGTTCCTCGGGCATGGATTAATAACTTGATTTGAGCCCAAAACAATAAATGTTAACGGGTCATAATAGGGGTCAAAGTTAAAAAAAATGACCGCTTCTTCTTTTTTTTTTTTGCTCAACATACACCTCCAAACACCCGGGGGCAACGCCAGGCTGAAATGCTAGTATATATATATATATATATATATATATATATATATATATATATATATATATATATATATATATATGTGTGTGTGTGTGTGTGTGTGTGTGTGTGTGTGTGTGTGTACATAAGTAATGTCATCTCTCTCCCTCTGTCTTTCAGTGGAGCTACACTAATAACTTCCTTAAGACAGACTTGAACCTCAGTCGTCTAGGCTACAGTCAGCGCAATTTGCCGCTGCTGTTGAGGTGGTATGCGAAATTCCCATAATGATATACTATTATATAAAATTAACTTTGTGTCTGTGTGTGTATCTTTGTGAGGTCGTTTCCTTAGGACCCTGAAACGGCTGGGAAGATTTTTTTGTGAAATTTCACACATGCGTACTTTATTTATCTGGCAGTGTTCATAGATTGGTTATGTATCTGAATGTCTTCAATAAGTATCGATAACTGATAATCGAGAACAGCTAATGAAAGAAGAAACAGGCTGTTTTGACCAAAGGTAGAGCTTAACATCACGTGTATTTTAGATCGGGGGGGGGGGGTTACCACAGAAGCTGAGAGTCCGGGAATATAAAAGTTACCGTAGATTCTTGGATATGACATGGACGCGTTAAAAATAAATGTTTTTCTTAAGCACTATTTGTCAATAATTCTTGACTTTTTTTCTTTTTAAACCTTGATTACCCAATTATCACAGCCCATGCAGAAAATCCGGCATTATAAAATCAAAAATAGATGGTATGATATGTCAGAGGCGCGTTCGAAATAAATGTGCTTTTTTAGAACACAATTTAAGCTTAATACTATACTTTTGCATTTTAAACACTTATTCATGCGGTTGTATTTAATAATAATTTTATTAAGTTAACAGTAGAGTCAATACAGTGCATAAACAACAGTATATTGTGGACTACCCTACCGTGGCGGGCATTAAAGGCTTTCTCATGGTACACCGCGATAGGTGCCAACTAGAGCAGCCAATATGGTGATTTGATTGAAAAATGGGTGATTTCATCGATTTCGATGGTAATAAAGATATGGGTTTGTCAAACCTTCGTTGATCATTATTCAATGACGGGCAACTTAACCTACCCCTGTTAGTATATATATTATATATATTGTATTTAAAGATCTTGGAGACTGTTCACGTTCGGTTGAGAAGGCCTTTTGTAAACAGAGGGTTTGAGCGGGATTAGTCTATAGGAGCTTCGAGAAAAACATAACAACGTTGCTTTATTTTAATCGCATTCTCTTTTCTTTTTTTCTTACCACCATCCACACACACATAACGGAACACAACGATTTTATTTTTACATTGTACATATTTTCGATTCCCCCTTTTCAAAATCCCTCGATACAGTTTGGAGAAAGCGAGGGCGAAACTGATCAGTTGACTCTCTTTTTTCTCTTCTCAACCCTTTTTTCTTTATGTTAAAATGCTTTTAATCAGAATTATGAAAGTCTCTACTTCATGATTGCGATATTTAAATTTTGTACACTCCCAAGGAATCATGATTATATATATATATATATATATATATATATATATATATATATATATTATAATGTTTACAGTTTAATTTCAAATATATAATTATATTTTTTTCTTTACAATATTTTAAACTAAGTCACTCGAGAGGCATGTAGCACCGCGATGGTTTTCGAGCAAAAGCAAACAGTCAATGACTTTATTGAAAAATGCGCGATTTCACTGATTTCGATCAAAAAAGCATGAGATAATGGAAAATAGATTTGTTGATCTTCATTCACTCCTGGACAGCTTTTTACAATACCGAAGAGATGTTAGAACTATTTGGACAAGTCATTAATCACTCGCTGTCTAATAACTATTGATAAGATTTCACAAAAAATAGATGCATCGTTATTTTTCTGAAAGGGTTCTAACCCGTTCTTCTGACAAAAAAGCACAAGAAAATATGCACCAAATTATTCATATGCGATAAATCACTCTATACTAAAATAAATATTGATTGGTATCGATATTACCACCATCTCGTGTAGTTTGCAGTACTATTTTCAGACGAATGCGATAATTGTTCACAAATATCTTTTTAATGTCTATTTATATGACTATTTGACTTCTACATGTAAAATATTAACTTTTTCTTTATTTACAACTGAAGATCTTCAAATTAGGCTAATAATGCAATAGGCAATATTATTTACGGCTACGCCTTTGGCAGGAAAATAGGCATGTGTAGTCATCTACACGCAGAGCGTTTGATTGACTACAACGCGGGTAGATTATCATGCATCCTGAGCCAGCGATTGAACCTAAAACATCTATATATATATATATATATATATATATATATATATATATATATATATATATATATATATATGCATGTATATATATATATGTGTGTGTGTGTGTGTGTGTGTGAATAAGCAAAATGATATTTCATCGGGATGGAGAGATGAAAAAAGAACAAATCAACGCTTCGTCCTGATGCCAAGAATTCCTTGAGATTATTAAACTGAATAAAATACAATACCAGTAGTATATCTGAAAATATACTTCTGAAAAGAATATCTTTTTTCTATTTCAGTACGGATAAAAGTTGTTGGCATGCAAAATATTCAAAGTGGAGTGAGTACGATCTTTTTCTAACGGTTAGTTATTTAAAAAGAAAAGATAGAATTCATATTCTTTATGGAGTAAATATATCCGTTATAATTCAAATGTATGTGTGTAACTGAAATGAAATGTGTGCACCTTTATTTTTTTAATAATTGACTGTATTATGATCAGTGAGTTTTCCTAAGTCTGGATTTTAACATTTTCATTTAAATTTAGTTTGTCTAATAAACACAAGTGCATTATAGAAAATGCGTTGTTAAACTCAAATCAATACAATTTACTAGCGCAGAGATTTCACCAATTTATCAGTTTTATTACATAAATTATTATTAAAAGAAATACTTTAAATTAAGGCGCAGATTTACTAATTTACATCATATTTTTTCGCACGCGTAAAAAGAAAAGAAGCTTAATTTTTTTTATCTGACTTACACTGTAATGGTAAACTGACTTTTTTAAAATTTGGACGTCTTAGCAGCAATTGTTGCCGGCTGAAACCCAAATCGAAGTGTGCTAAATGTCCAAATATTCTATATACAAATTTCAATTCTGTATACCAACTATTCAAATAAAAGTTCTGTAGAGATATTATTCGTGCACATGCTGGCAAGCTTATGTACGTATATATATATATATATATATATATATATTTGAAAATTTTTGGAGGAAGGGGTGTACAGAACTTAATAATGGCTAAATACAGACCAATCAAGATGATTTAAAAATAAAAATGAAAATAAAGGTTAGCTAAGCAGGTTTCGTTCCTCGGTCAACAGAGCTAATTCGAGGAAAATACGATTTAAAAAAAAAAAGTCATGAATATTGCGGGGGAGGGGAAAAAGCGAAAAATAAGCGGGTAAAATTACATAGGAACTAAATTAATTCCTAATTTTTTTTTCTGTTTGCTTGCAAAGGGAAGTTCTCAAAGACTTAATAAAATAGTCTCTAGAATTTTTAAATTAACGAGCGAGTTCGACTTACTCAAGATAGTAAACAGCTCTGAAATTCGTGACACACGTATGGTTATATATATATATATATATATATATATATATATATATATATGTATATATATATATATATATATATATATACATATACATTCCTGGTCAAAATCATAAGACCACTTAAGTGAGCGTTTACGCATATTATCGATTTTTTAATTAAACAAACCATTGCCAAAAGGGGAAATATGATGGAAAAAAAATGAAATCTGCTTCATTCGAAACCTTAACCCTGATCTAATAATTATTTTTTAAAAACAAACATTTTCACCTGGTCAAAATGATAAAAATGATAAGACCACTGATAATTTATCTAATAAAAGGCAATTATAAATTACTAAAAAGGCTCTCAGTATTTAGTATAGCCTCCATTATTACGAATTACTTCAAAATTTTTATTCGGCATGCTTACGACTAAGTTTTTTATCAGTTGCGAAGGGATTTTATTCCATGTACTGAAAACTGAATCAGAAAGTCCATTTATCGAATCATACTGGGTTCCATCCTTGGACACTTCTTTTGCCATCAATCACTAAAGATTTTCAATGGGATTGAGGTCTGGAGAACATGCTAGATGATCTAACAATTCTATATTATTTGAAGAAAAGTATTCTCGTGCTCGTCGAGAAGTGTGTATCGCAGCGTTGCCTTGCTGGAAAATCTGATTTCTTCCAAACAGACGTGGACCTTCAGTCCTGATAGAAGCATTTTCAAGCATCGAAATGTACTTCAATGATGTTTGCCGGCCTTTCACTACTTGCAACTTCAGGGTCCCAGCTGACGAGAAAGCACCCCAGATCATTAAAAACCCTCCTCCACTATGCAGAGTTGAAAACGTCTCTTTAGGCAAATTTTTATCGTGTCAATTGTG
The DNA here is from genome assembly GCF_053919585.1 of Euprymna scolopes. Lineage (NCBI taxonomy): Eukaryota > Metazoa > Mollusca > Cephalopoda > Sepiida > Sepiolidae > Euprymna > Euprymna scolopes. The sequence goes on from NC_136491.1 coordinate 130,429,878, forward strand.
TTGAAATCCATCTAGACCATCTAGATTAAACTTTTTTCTCATCGGAGAAAATTACATTTTCCCACTTCTCTTCATTCCAAGTCTGGTATTTGGCGGCATATTTCAGTCGGTTAGTTTTGTGCTGTTCAAGAAGACGTGGTTTCTACAGTTGCTTTAAATGAGTGAAACCTTTCATTTTCAGATGCCTTCTGATGGTTTTAGGACTACATTCTGCTGCTGTTTGGCTTTTCAATCGACTTGACCTCATACTGGAGCTTTTTTTTAAAACTTCTTCTGATACGGCGATCCAGTGATGGGGTTATTTTTTTTTTTGGTCGACCTGGACTCTTTTTTGCCCATATTGATCTGGATTTCTTGTGATGATCGTTTTGCTACCATTTACTTCGTTTGCAATATATCTATGGGAGAGCCCACCCCTATTAAGCTCAAAGATCCTTCCTCTCTCAAACTCTGATAATGGTTTCCCTTTTGCCATTTATAATTTAGTAAGATGTTTTTTTATCCACTAACAAGTTGCTTTTAGTAACATAAAAAGCTTTTCGTATTCATTTTGTCAAAACAAGCCGATTTTATTAAAGTAGTCTTATCATTTTGACCAGGTGAAAATATTTGTTTTATAAAAAAAATTATTAGATCAGGGTTAAGGTTTCGAGTGAAGCAGATTTCATTTTGTCCCATCATATTTTCTTTTTTGGCAATGATTTCAACCATTTGTTTGATTAAAAATTCGATAATATGCGTAAACGCTTACTTTCTTTAGTAATCTTATGATTTTGACCAGGACTATATATATATATATATATATATATATATATACGTCTAACAGCACGTATCTAGCGAAATCAGGAATGGGACTTGTCTACTAACAGACACATCCGGTTTTCTATAACTGAACCCTGGAATGCGCCAAGAAATTTAGCACTGACTCATTAACTATTCTGAGTCATGCTCATTCGACCTATCCCGTAAAAATCTTTGAGACGCTTTACGTTCGCTTGAAGAAGCCTTCTCTCTGCAAGCAGAAGGAAGGTATGTAAGGTTTGAACGTTATCAGTTTCTAGGACATATCATACGTATTGTAATTTAAGACATATAGTGTATCCCATTTTTATCTAATACATTGCTTACTATTTGTTAACGTATAGTCTCCCATTTTATTTTAAACGTATCGTCTCCAATTCTTTTAAACGTATTGTATCCCATTTCACTCGATTTTATTAATAGAGAAAGACATCCCTTGATCCAGATTACGAAAAGTCAGGGCAAAATTGTCAGCTAACGACCTCCCTTAATTTTTCTTCATTTCCAACTTTTAATCACGAACATCAAAAGAGGTTTTTTTCCTGTCATTATTGCCATAATTAAATTTTGAACACCAGATAAAATTATATATATATATATATATATATATATATATATATATATGAGATAATTTTATAAATATTAATTCTTTAATATTTATAATTTACTTTAATTTTATCATCTTTGATCATTTTGGTAAATTCAATTGTAATTTTCATTTTATATACATATATATATATATATATATATATGAATGTATATAAATATATATATATATATTGTTCTGTGCTAAAACGTTTTTATCATAAATACAGCGCAATTATTAAGAACTAGAGAGTTTGCATAAATAGAATTTAGCGTACAAGTAAAATGAAATCAGTCATCTAATAAGAAATATAAAATTATTAATAAATAAGTTGAAGGTTGTTTTATGAAGGTATGAGCAATTAAGTAAACTTTCATCTATTTGCTCGCATATCAATGACTGAGTCTATTAAGCAGCTTGTTCTAATAATTTATGAATAGAAGAAAAAAGGTTTTTAATATTATTTTCAGAGCGAGAAAAACTCAATTTTATAGCTAGATAGACAGACATACTCTCGTGTTGGTAAGTTACTTTCTGAACATATGTGTAAAGTTCAGCAATATCCGGGAGATAACTCTAGCATAAGCCGTCTTTCTTTTAACATCGTGCGGAGTTATTTAAAAGAAACTGATATTATTGTTACGCAAGAGAGAAGTCATCGTCAAAATCGGTGGTTAGGGCACAGATAAAAACATAAAAATAGAAAACTAGAAAGCCTTAATCTCAGAATAGGACATTGGATTTGGATTGACAATAATAAAAAGGAGAAACGTAGAATTAAACAAAAAGCCATCGTCTTGTATCCCCAGCATTTCATTTAGAATGACGCATTAGGAATTCTCTCGCCTCAGGCAGATTTATTGTGGAACAGGGAAATACTTCCTCAACCAAGGAAAAGCAAGAAAAAAAACGGAAGGTGCTCCTGAAATGGTAAAAGAAAAAAAAACATGAAAACGAATGCATTATTCCCAAAAGTAAGAAATACAACGAGAACAATAAACGACACCGACATCTTCTGAAAAGTTTATAACGATGAATAAGATTAAAGTAATTGAATGTGTGTATAATTGTGCACAAGAGGTTTATATATATATATATATATATATATATATAGAGAGAGAGAGAGAGAGAGATGAATGTGCATGCATATTAGAAATTTTCATATATATTTATATTTGTTAGATCCATATATATATATATATATATATATATATGTACATATCCATACATCTTTCTCTGTCTCTTTCTTTCTCTCTCCCTGTATGTATCTATCCAGTTCAATCTATCTATCTATATCTCCATCTATCTATCTATCTAAGTTCAGAAAGACATTTTTTTTTATCGAAAATCCAAGAATTACACTAAGATCCCGCTAATTTTCCGCTAATTTATACTTCATTTATTTACTAGGTACTAATAAAATATTTAGTTTAAATTATAATATATCCAACATTATTTTCATATATTTTCCTTTGAGTGATAAATCTACTGTAGATTACAAAGGATTTTTTTGCTAAAAAATAAAAAATATCAAATATTGATTTAGAATCTACACAGACATATCTTCAATTAGAAATATCGTTTCTATGTCTTTGCTTTTCAATTTAAGACCTGTCGAGGAAATATCAACATATTATTGATGTACATTTATTAATACTAATTATTTTTAATTTTAATCTTAAAGAATATAGATAAATACTCTTCTTGTATATATATATATATATATATATATATATATATATATATGTATAAAGAAGAGGAAATTTAAGTATATAACTTGTTAAAAACCAGTTAGATCAATGTATCCCTTGGTATGAATTCTTAAAGATTCGAAAGTACTAAAATGATAAATATGGTGATTAGTGTAGTATCTGTTCTTCAGATGCTGCACTTCCATTTCTTGTTCTCTTTCGGTGGAGGAGCAGTCCTTCACGACTGAGACATTTTTTTTAATTTTTATACCGTTTCTCCACGTTAAAAAAAACGACCCTGGTGTCTAACTCTGTCCCGTGGGGAGGCATAGTATATAGGTACAAATATAAAATAAACGGGTGTTTATTTTTAAAGAAAAAAAAAAAATATATATATATTAGTTTTGGCTTCAAATGTATTTATACATGTTTTATTCTTCAAATTTCACTCAACGCTTCTAACGGATATACACAAAAATAACTACCCGGATTTTCAAAATGCGTCACCTATCTGGCTTCATAAAAACCCCGCAGTTAACAACATCACGTGGACTCTTCATCGAACTATCTTCCACTGCCGCATGTCGAGGAAGAAGAGGAAAAAAAGATTGATAAAAGAGTCTTACTCCGAAATATATTTCTTTCAAAATAAACACCTGTTTATTTTATAAAAAAATTTCGCGTTGCAGTTTTGGCTTCAAATGTATTTATACTTGTTTTATTCTTCAAATTTCACTCAACGCTTCTAACGGATATACACAAAAATAACTACCTATATATATATATATATATATATATATATATATATATATATATATATGTTGATATTTTGTCGAGAGAGAATATCTGTAATATTTATGTTATGTAGATTAGTTACGTAAAGAAAACAATGCACGTTGAGAGAATATTTCTCGTCCTGCCACGCAAAAAACTCAAGGTGCACTCTGAACATTATCTACTTATCCTCTCTATCTTTCTATCCTTGTTATATATAAATATATATATATATATATATATATATATATATATATATATATATATGTGGGTGTGTATAAGACAGTTATGCAATAGTCCCAGATCAAATTATATTAAAACAATTGGAAAATACAGATGAAGCCAGTATTTACACTTCTATTTCACGTAGCTTGAGGTATACGCGAACTATTCATTTAAATAAAAAATATTTGCTATAAGTAACTCTTATTACTATTTCTTTTTAATTCCAGTGTAATGTGACTCATAGTCTATATATGCATATATATATATATATTTTTCAGGACTGCCAGCAACCATTGTAAGAAAGTAATAAGGAACGCAAGAGAGTTGTATGATCAATCTGTTAAGTTCAAAGTAGCTGAGCAGCGGCTTGGTTCCCACCAATTTTGGCAAATAGCAAACAGAATCCTGAACAGAAGCGTGTGCTCCATCCCAACTATTATCAATGGACCTGAGGTAATCTCGTCAGCATCAGACAAAGCCAAACTCTTTGTCAAGAACTTTGCAGCTAATTCTACCCTTTGCGACCAAGACCGCCAACCCCCAATATTTCCTTCTGTATCAGAAAACACGCTATGTGATATACGTATATCTGTGCGTGATGTTGCCAAGCTAATCAAAAACCTTGATTCGAGTAAAGCAACTCGTCCTGACGGTATTCCAATTATAGTACTCAAAAAACTTCAACCTGAACTAGCGCCCATACTTACAAAACTGTTTAAACATTGTCTTAAGGAGAATAGTTTCCCATCTCCCTGGAAAATCTCATCAGTATGCCCTGTATTTAAGAATTCAGGTGATCGCTCATCCCCCTCTCAGTACAGGCCAATAAGTCTCCTGTGCGTCATGAGTAAGTTGCTAGAATCTGTGTTAAATACAGAAGTAATCAAACATCTCAACAAAAATAACATTCTTAGTGACACTCAATATGGTTTCCGTTCTGCTAGATCTACAGCAGATGTCCTTACAGTTATATCGCATAGGATTAGCAAATCTCTCGACGGTGGCAATCTTTCTAGGGAAATTGCTCTTGACATATCTAAAGCCTTTGATAGGGTATGGCATAAAGGTTTACTTCATAAGATCGCTAGCTATGGTATAGCTGGAAAAGTCTTCTCAATTATTAAATCATTTCTTTCTGATAGGTTCATAAGAGTGGTAGTTGAGGGGCAAAAATCAGAAGCTCACAGTATTAATGCCGGTGTCCCTCAGGGATCCATCCTGGGCCCAACTCTTTTCCTGATCTACATTAATGATCTTCCAAATCATATCCTTACATCATTTGTAGACATTTATGCTGACGACACTACCATTTATGGTACCACATCTAAGACAGTAAACGACCAAGTTCTCTCCAATTCTCTCTCTTCTGATCTTGAGCACGTAGTACAATGGGGAAAGGAGTGGCTGGTTACTTTTAATCCATCTAAAACCAAGCTTCTCTCTTTACATCATCAACATTCTAATCCACATTTGTCATCAATTGAAATGAATGGCTCTCGTCTTCAGGAGGCCTCAAGTTTTGACAAGCTTCTGGGCTTGACCATTACTCCTGATCTTAAATGGAACACATATATCAAATCTGTTGCCAAGGCCGCTGGAAAAATGGTGGGATCTTTCTATCGATCCAGTAGATATCTCACTGCTGATGCTATTCTCTATCTATATAAGAGCCAGGTACGTCCAAGGATGGAATACTGTTGCCACATCTGGGCAGGAGCTGCTAGAAAGGACTTGTCCTGCCTTGATAAAGTTCAAAATAGACTTCGTAGCCTCGTAGGAGATGTCCTTTTCTCCTCCTTGCAACCTCATTCTCACAGAAGAGATGTTGCGAGTTTGTCTCTGATGTATCGTTATTTTCATGGAAAGTGTTCAACTGAGCTTCAATCTATGGTCCCCCCTCGCCAAACTTTCACAAGAAACACTCGTCTAGCTGTAAGCACTATCAATAATTTCCCCCACTCTTTATCTGTGCCTAAACCTAAACGTAGATTCCATGAACAAAGCTTCTTTCTTAGAACTGCACGTCTGTGGAATTGTCTTCCGTTTTCCTGCTTTCCGGCTGACTACAATATGGTTGGGTTCAAGTCTAAAGTAAATAAGTTCTTGATGAGCCGTTCCATATAAGTTATTAAATTTATCAAATTTTCATTACTAATGATTACTATATTGACCAATTTCTACTGTACACTCTTCAACCATTATCCTTGAGTGGCCCCTGGGCCTTGATAATGTGGTGATGCCTTTGTAAAAAAAAAAAAAAAAATATATATACATTATTTTGCACCCGCTACTTTTTCTTGCTACATTTTATGCAACACATAATTGTTTCTGCTATGAAGCTGGAAATGTAAATTCATTTGACTTATACTCCGAAACAATTTGATGTTATACTAATAGTTTTGTATCTTATATATATATATATATATATATATATATATATATATACTTCATATAAATTATATAAACCATACACACACACTCGTATATATATATGTATGTACGTATATATTAATATGCATATATATCCACAAAATTGTTTTGTAATTCACACCAAAGTTAAAAAGCACAAATTTTATTTTTGAGTGATACCACTTAAAATCAGCGTAATTAGAATGTCGTATTCGCAAGCTGCATTCACCATTTATAAGTTGAACTTTTTATTCATGCCAATACTCAGAAAATGAATCTCTGTTTAATATTCGCAATGTAACTCTGATAGAGCTGTGTGTCAAGAAATCGAATAAACCAAACACGGCGGTTTATAAGTATGAAGTATAAACCGGTTAATTTCATTTCTACGAAGTACTTTATTACGATCAGTAAAGAACAATAACAATATAAGATTCAGAAAAATGTCCAGGGAACACGGGAACCTCATGTGTGCGTCTTCGTTGTAGGTTGTGCCTAAAAATAGTTTAAATTTTTATTCAGTTCATATTAGGTCACTCAATACTCGATTTAAATAAGTGATACTTTCTTATGTCTATAGTAAATATTACTTATAAATATTGGGTAAAGATGTACAATATAAACTTCAAATAATAAAATTGAACTTTATTATTAATTAGAACATAATTGCACGAGTTTAATGGACCTTCAAAGTGGTTTAAGCAACAGAGTAAACGTTATAACGTTATGAAATTACATATTTCATATTAATAACCCCCCAAAAATGTTCATCTTCTTTCACTTTATACTATAAAATTACTCAAAAAGTAAATCGTCAGTGCCAATAGTAATAAATCCGAGGATATATAATCTATATATCTATAAAAGTGAACGTGTATGTCTGTCTGTCTGTCTGTGTGTCTGTCTCTCTGTGTACATTTCCCTACGCAATAACTCTGTTAATTTTTAGTCTATAGACTCGAAATTTGAAATACCGGGTACTGAGATTTGGGAAAATCGATGTGATGGGTGTCAGCCAGAAATTTGGTTGTTAAGGGGTCAAATTTCAACGAATAATTAGCAACTTGAATTTTTTTTTTTATTAAGAGAAAAAGACGGACGTGTTGTGAGGTAGCTCATTCCTCTCTCTTCCAATGCTATGTAACGCTTTGAATAATTATATACAGAGAAATGCGAAAAACGCAAAAAAAAAAACGAACACGTTGATTTGATGTGGCCTTCTGCATATTACAGACTATTTAGGAGAGAGACGTCCAATCACAGCTCTTAATTCCAGAAATATAAACCCTCAACCTGACGTAGCATTTTGTAAAGAGTTCGCACTCGTTAGACTTGTAATAATAAGTTGAATACACTGTTCTATCTGATTATTTTGTATAACTATGTCTTACAATTAAAGGAGAAAACATACTGTAATCATAGCGTTTTCTTAGTAGACATATTTCTCAGTAATACTAAACATTGCTTATATATTCCGGATTGTCGAAATCATTATTGAAACAAGTTTTACATGTATAAATAGACGATATCAGACGCACACACATATTTATACACACATACATACATACATACACACACACACACACACATATATATATATATATATATATATATATATATATATATATATATATAAGTGACAATGCCTGTCAATCTGTGTCTGTGTACTACCAAATAACTCTGACAATTATCGGGCTAGACACTCGAGATTTGACATAAGGATGTTTGAGATCAGGAAAAATCTTTTGAATCCTGTTTCGGCCAGAAATTACGCTAACAAGGGGTGAAAGTTCAACGATTTGAGCTTGGAAAACTATACTACACTTCTCCGCAAATCTTTGGTCTAAACTCTTGAAATTTTAAATGTATGTAACGTGGACATGGATGAAACTTTTTAATTTTATTTCAGACTAAAAAATAAATGTTAAGGGGTCAAAATTGAGGTCAAATATTTTTTTAAATTTGATCTATTCGATCTCTACCAGATTACTGAGTCAATTTTTGTCTAAACATTTGAAATTTTACATAAAGGGTATTCAGAGATGGGGCAAGCTTTTTAATCGGTTTGGGTCGATAATTTGAGCTGCTTAGAGGTCAAAGTCCAAAAGATTTTTCCTTTGCGGTGTCTAGCAAACTACTCAGCCAATTTTGAGTCTAAACATTTTAAATCTATACATAACGGGTATGAAGACATGCGGCAGGAATTTCAATCTGTGAAGGGCGAAAATTTGGCTACAAAAAAAATCAAAGTTGCAAGCGTTGACCTTTGAAGATTCTACAGAATTTCTCCGCCAATTTTTGGTCTAAAGACTTGAAATTTTAGATGCAGGTGACTTGGACACCGGTAAAACTTGGTATTTTCATTTGAGACCAAAATAATAAATTTTAAGGGTACACAATTGGGGTCAACGTTAAGAAATTAACCTCCGTAGCCTCTACGACCACAGACAAATTTAGGTCTAAACATTTGAAATCTTACTTAAAGTGTATTTACACATAGGGCAAATTTTGAAAAGTACATAGGGGCCAAGCAAAGCCGGCATGAACTGTTAGCATATATATATATATATATATATATATATATATATATATATATATATATAGAGAGAGAGAGAGAGAGAGAGAGAGAGAGAGAGAGAGAGAAAGAGGAGGGACTATAAAAAATGTCGCTTTGTATGTATGTGTGATTTCATTCTCTATAAATTCCCAAACGTCTGACCCTATCTTTTAAAAATGTCACCCAAACATAATTTATATGTTTAGGTATATTTTATATATGTTCTGATAATCATCGAAAATCGAACAAAAAAAAACATCTGAAAATAGGCTTTCATTCTTATTAATTAAAAATATTACTAGGTTATATTTTAGTTTGCACTGACAAAGGAGGTAATACAATCTCAACATAATTTATTATTAGAAAAAAACATGTTTTCTGACATCTGGAAACATAATTCAATGGTAGGATATTCGACTACAGAGCGTATTCAAGCCTGAGTATACTTCACCAATTTAATTTTTTTGTTATTAATGAACTCAATTTACAATAAAAGAAGTACCATTTCAAATCGCCGCTAACTATTTATTCGTTTGCATAATTTAAAACATTAATCAGAAGTGACTTTTCTAGGGCATTCATCGTGAAGCCTAAATATCAGAGGATGGGGTATTGTAAACAAGCAAAAACGAAATTCTTACATTATCATTAATATTTTTTTTCATTTTTTTGCGAATTAGTTCGCCGTGCAAATTATTCCACGTTATATATAAATTCAGTAGAGGATTAATATTACTATAATACATACGCAATCTAAATAAATGAAAATATCGTGTTTAAGACCGGGCAACACCAGACGTCTAGCTAGTGTACATACTATGCTTTTATTTGCACTCACATTGATATTAACAGCCTACGTTTACTATTAAAAATATTAAAACGCATTTATTAATATACTCAGTAATGGTTATGCGAAAGACTTCATTAAGTGAAACATTTAAATATTCCTTTGAAATACAAGCGTTTATTAATTAATAATTAATTGTGTATGTTTTTAATTGTTTTATTTGTTAAATTTAACTGTTACGTTTCATTCTATTTATGAATATTTTCTACATTGTGCATAATTCCGCAGCATTGAGAATGAAAAACTTCTAGGACACGCACATGTATTTAGATTTATCTCTATATATAAATTGACCTATTCTGTATGTTTTGTGAAACGATGTCCAGCAAACTTCTCTCTGAATTTTGTTTTGAATCGTAATCTTAATGGCTTAATATCTTTGGCAGGGAATGTATTTTTAAATGCCATACTGGCTGGGAAAAATGAACAGCGTTATCTTTCATTGTACCATTTTATACAACAAAATTTACTTGATGTTCACTGTGATAACAGTGACATAGTAATCAAAAAGTGGTCACGATCACATGTATATCCTGTGTGGTCACATGCAACAACGCCGGGTATCCCTGCTAGTATATATACATATCTGCGTATACATATATATATGCATATATATATATATATATATATATATATATATATATATATATATATTGTGCTTATTTTGTGCTTCCTTTTTGAAATCAAATATGTTTTTAACTCATTTTTAAAGTGTGTTTAACATGTTTTATAGGCACCGCCAAAACTGGGGGGGAGCAGGTAAGTACTTTTTGACGGACCGTCAGGTAATTATCCGATCAATACGAAATGTTCAGATTATTAAGAGAAGAATGAACTTTATAACACTGTACTTGTTTTTCATAAACGATATTTATATATATATATATTTGTTTACAACCCCCCCCTTGTTTTGAGGGGGTACAAATATGCTTAAAATATTCATCTGAAACTGAACACAACATATTGTGTTGTTGTAAGGGACAGAATTATAGATTTAAAAAATTGTTTGCATACCTTATTTTGACGTCTGAATATCAGAACTTCGATTGTGTTTAATTATCCCGCTTTTGAGTTTTTAAGTGTGAAATTCTGTGAATATTTTAAGTAAAATAATTAATTTAAGTTAAGCAAAACAAAAAAAAATTAATATTTATACGAAAAAAGCCATTTTAAAATCTTTGATAAATAAATTAACATTTTTTTATTAGCGAGCCGAATAATACATGACAATTATTAAACAGGGCATGCTTTGAAGAATCGATACAAAAAATCGATAAATATTGTGCCCTTTGTGTTAAAAATAGCATCATTTTTTCGATTCCGTTTGAAAACGTTTGCCGCCTTTCGACTACGGTGGACCAAACGCGCTGAAATATTTTTTTTTTATTCTGCTTTAAATTGTTCCCCCCATTTTGGGGAGCCTGGCCTCCACACACATACACATTAAAAACCAAACTCATACAAATGGTCACCCATCTGGTACTTGCCAGCCTCAGCGTTAATAATACATTGAAATTCTCATCACTGAAAAATAAGTTTATTTTGGCCTGTTTGCCCTTCCATAGTTTGCTTTTTATTAAACACAAACGTAAACACTGTCGATCAGGACTTTGGATCGACGCGAAGTAACTGGTTGCCTATATGAATAAGTGGAATTATTTGAAATCCAGGTATTATATTATAATATTTTGGCATATTCTCATAGAAAATCATCCTAAATCTTAGTTAGACAACAAATAAATAAATAAATTAGTTCAAAATTTTTTTTTTAAATATTTACGTACGTTTTTGTGCAAGACAAATAATGTCAATTGTTAACTTTTGGGGAAAATTTAACATTTAAAATTGAATTAAAAATAGTAACTAAAGTTTTACATTCTTTTGTTTTCTATATGATAAAGTTGTACATTATTCTGTTTTCTATATGATAAAATTCAGGTTTTTTCTGGAAAAAAAGTTACTCAGAAATAATGGATTTTAATAAATGTTTCGTTTTAAAAAACAACAACAACTTGATTTTTCGGCCATTTTTGGCGGTGCCTAATGTTTTATTATCTACTTGTTCTTATATATATATATGTGTGTGTGTGTGTGTGTGTGTGTGTGTGCGTGTGTGTGTGTGTGCGTGCGTGTACTGGTTCGTGTGTTTGCCTTTGTGCGTTTCTATGTGAAGAAAATCGCGTGGATTATTATAGAGAACCACACAAATACTTGATTCTATTAACAGATGCCACGAGACATGTGTCAGCCATGTTTGTTCAGGTGGCGAAACTGTGCTTGCTGTTTTACTGACTACCTTATGGAGACGTGATTAACGTTAAGCGGTTAAGCTTAATTCTGAAATGTGTTATGCTGACAGATAAGAAACTGTCAAGAAATGGCGCCAACAAAAGAAAGTATGGATGGGGTAAATAAATAAAAAAATACAAGTTAAAACATGATGCATGATATTAAGCGCATGCGTATAAGCTGTTGTTACTAATCGTTGATATGATTAGTTACACCGAGTAATAGGAAGAGCTGGCAAAACAAGTTTTTTCCTTTTCGTCTTTACTTAGAATGTGGAAAACACATTCGAGAATCAGAGTCAAAGAGCCGGAATGATTTTCAGTGGTTGAGAGAGGTACACTATTCGAGTAATTATATTAGCAATAGTTCGAACTTGGTTTAATTATTGAATAAATGCTTCATGATATTGTTTAAATGCCATTTGACGACAACTACGTTGAGATTGGCAGGAAAGCATCATCGTTATATTGTGTTCTATAGGAGACCAACTTTTAAAAATAACATCTCTCTAAGGAAGTGTCACCGAATGTGGAGCACATGAAGAGTGAACGGAAAGTGTTTTTCCGTTAAAATAATGAGTTATCAAAGACCTTCAGCTAAAAACACCCGATGTTCGTACATTAATTGTAACGTTGATCGTTAGTTTGCATGAAACCATAGGCATGTTTAATGTTTCGTATCAATATTGTTAATTTAGCGTATAGAAACTTTGCCATCTTAATTACCAGGTGGTCGGCAGGGTCACTTAAGAACACTGACTACAGCGATGCGCATGATTGCATATTGAGAAATTCTTTGGTTTAATTGCTAAAAAAAAATCTTAATGTCATTAGAATTGAGCTTTTTATTAAAAAGTAACCAAGGATAATTTACGTAATAAGCTAATATTCTACTTTCGAATTAAATATGATTATGTATACTTTTAGTTATCTTGTGACATAGACTATTGTGTGTCGTGCAAAACCTAGTAACCACGTGCGTTTGCTAAAGAATAACGAACCTAATTTTACGTTTCTGAATTTTAAGTCGCGTGCTAGCGATTCAATAAGTCACTCCGTCAGTCGGTGGGTGGGTAGGTCGGTGTCCGTAACACTTTTGTGCTTGGCCTTTTTGTTTTAGATCAAATGTCTGTTGTTAATATATGCTTTTTAAATTCAAGAACTTTTTATTTTTTCCAATGAATTGAACTTTGTTCACACACACACACACACACACACATTTTAATAAAAAAAAAATGCGCACACACACATACAGAAATTATATATATATATATATATATATATATATATATATATATATATATATATATATATATATGTCCTTTTTGTAAAAACGCTGGGGTTTTCATTAGTTAGCTTTAGATTCCATAGAGTGAATGAGGTATTGTAGTAAATGTTGCCAGTCAAGAGTAAAGTCGCCACAGACGCCATTTTTACTTTACTTACAAAGACCCTGCAACACTCCCCTCCCCAGATCTTATAGGGCCTTGTACCTAAATTTGTTTTGTCTTTTGAAGATTTTGCTTTTTTAAATGTTTTAATTTTATATTGGAATTTTTTTTAATTGTAATTTTTTCTTTAAACGAAATAAATTAAATATAAAGATCAAAGTGTAGTATCTGTTCTCTCAGTTACGAAACTTTCCACCGCCGAGCTTTCGGGCTAGGTTAAGGTGTTTTTTCATACTAACTTTTGTTAGCAAGGACCGACCCCCTCCTTTGGGGAGTCAGGACCTAAAGGACCGACTCCACATTTGTGGGAGCTTGGACCCGAAAACCGATCCCCTCTTTTGGGAGACTGGAATCTCGGGACCAACACCACTAGCTGGTAGTTGAGACCTTCTTTTTTCGTTTTTGCATGTAGTTTTTCTTCGTTCCAGTCTCTTCCCTCTAGAGACAGGGGATGGTTTATTTTTCACCACTTAATTGCCTGAGGAGCACTCTGACCTGCCAGGCCAAAACTTTGTCTATTTTCGCTGCTCTCCCAGTGGATCGAGCAGACAGGGTTCTCTTTCTCGCTTCCGTTGGGGTAGTTAGTGGGTAGGGTGACGTGGGGTAGGGCGGGTGTTTCGTTTTTTCTTCCCTTTGTGGGCAGAAATGTCTATCCCCTCTCTCTCTAAATTGCGACGCGGCACTCTGACACGCTAGCACCCACTGCGTCTTTCTTCTCTGCTCTCCCCCCTCGCGGGGGGATCTGAGCTGCTAACCCGACATCCCCGTGAGGGGAGGTCAAAACACTAATTTCTTCTGAGTCCGTTCCTCCCCCTCCTCCCCCTCCATTCCCCTGGGGTTTCTTTTTTCCCCGCTACACTTTGTTCTGCGTCAGCGGCCAGTGCTACCGCCACGATGCCAGGCAGGAGGGGTACGTCACCCCAAATGCGCAACATCACCCGCGCAGACGACTCCCCATGTGAGGGAGCTAATAAATCTCCCGGCAAGACGGCGCCAGAAGACAAGGTAGGGCCCTAGCGCGCGGCGACCTTGACAACTGATGAAGGGGTAGGGCCGCAGCCCGTGGCGACCCCCCGGAAACCACCTGCAACTGCTGCTCCCCACGAGGGCAGCCCGTCGAATAATGCAGCAGCCGGACAACCGACAGGGGACAACGCAATGGAAGCTGCTCCTACAGCATCTCAAGTCCCCCAAAAAGTGGACGGGTCTGCTAGACCAGTGCCACTGGCTCCCCAGTAGGGCAGCTCCCCCTCAGCTGGAGAAATGGAAGGAAACAGCACAACCGAAATGACAGAGGAGCTAGTTAACGCAACCCTAGCCTCTCTAAAAGCGCTGTTTGAAAAGGAGACGATGATCCCAACCCTCAGTACTCCCCAAGAGGGCAATGGATGGATGAAGGAAACCAGGGTGGAGGTAGACGCGGCAACCAGTTCCAACAAACACAAGCTGGGAGCAGCGTCAACCCCCACCTCTGCAACTGCAAAAACCGCTGCTGGGAACACATCCCCAGGAGGGGAGGCACCTGCATCCCCGAAAGAGAATACCACACAGCAGAAAAAGAAGAAGGGGAATGACCCGGAAATCAGAGAAAGCCAGCACACGATGACAAATGCCGACTGGCCAACTCTGACTGGTAAAGGTCAAACCCCAGGCACTGCAAGGACAAAAACGGTCACGGAGCAGCCAACGGCCTCACCTACAACTCCTGTCCCCAGACCAGCAGACACCCAACCAAAGGGAGGATCAGCATGGGGCCCCAAAGAGCAACCAAACAAAATGAAGCCAGAGGACTACAAGAGGCTCTTCGGCTCCAAGTACAAAGACTACACGGAGGGGAACACAATCAAACCCCTCCCGGGGCAGGTCGAAGGCTTGGAGAAGAGAGTCCTCTCCTTCATCACGTCAGACATAAAGACGAGGGGTCTGACGTGTGTCAACAAAGACACCATGCTGAAACTCCTGCTGGAGCAGAACATTCCAGCCAGTTACGTCTGCAGACGGAGCTACGCACAGTGGGATATGCTACTCCCCACCCCAGAGGTCGCCGACAAAACTGTCCAGGACCACACACCAGAGCAGGAACATCAAGCTGCAGCCGGTGTACCTGAACAGGAGAAGAGCAAACGTCTCCGCCTTAAACGTCCCCTGTTACATGGAAGCAAACCAACTGGGAGCCATCCTCAGCCAGTACGGGGACGTCGAGGAGGTAACGCCAGTCCGCGGTCAAAAGAACATAATGACCGGGGACTACAAGATTCAGATGGTCCTGGACAAGGCCGGCTTCTTTGGAATCCCGGCGACGCTGAGGCTCAGGGACTGGACCCTCTCCCTAATAGTGGAAGGGAGAAAGCCCCACTGCTGGCAATGCCAACAACAGGGGCACATGGCCAAAGACTGCCCCAAAAAGACCAGAAACCCACCCAAGACAACCGGAAAAGAAAAAGAAGCGGCACCAGTCAAAGCCTCCGCTCCCGCTCCGACCACAAGCCTCCCAGAAGCGCTAACGGGTTGGGTGACGGTCACCAAAAATAGGAAGTCCCCGCAACAGTCATCCTCACAGACGGTGACCAGAGACCAACCCGAAAAGCAAGAAGCCATGGACACGCAGGCACCCCCTCCTCAAACAAGAGGAAATTACAAGAGTCTGAGGAGGAGGTAGTGTCTGAGGAAGAGGAGGCAACTCCACTACCCGCGAAGCTGAGCGCAACCAAGATCAGAAGGGCCAGAAGGAGGAAGAGCAAGAAGACACGAGCTGACCCCCTACCCCTACTGATAAAGACACTTCAACAGTCCCGCAAATTAAGACCCCTGTCACCCCATTACCTCAGCAGCCCGAGCAACTACCCCCCTCCCCAGATCTCGTCAAAGCCCCCAGAAACCCTTCACCACCCCCATCCTGTGATAAACCACCCCAGGAAGGAACTGTGACAACTACCCCCACTCCACCCCCTTAACCCCAACCTAAAAGCCCCCCTTCCCCAACAAGGCCAGTTCGCACGGAACGAACTAAAAAACTACCGTTCCTGCCAGGAGGTAGAATTTGCGAGCTGGACCCGCACCAAACAATACCGGACCTCAAAGGACAGCAAAAGGTCCGGTATAACAAGTTGAGGGGTCGCCTACGTGGATGGTGAGATCGTGGCGGACCCAACAAAATTTTAGGACGCTCCCATGTTGACCACCTTTGTGAGGGTCAACAAAGATGCAAGAACTCAAGCCCTCTGGGCAATGATCAAAGCAGTGAAGGATGCGATCCCGGGCCAGCAGCTGAACATTCGTCACTGAACAATTTCTTTTTTAAGTACGAGGGTAGAGTCCCTGTGTATATACACCCCTTATTCTACAGGGCACTTAAACTAACCTTCCCCCTGGACGTGGGAGGTGTGGCCAAGAATGGAGTACCCTCTGCAGACTTACTGACCGGAAGCCTTGGACAAGCCTGCCACGTCCTCACCCCCGAGGATTTCAGGCCCGTGTGTGACACTGAATACGGTAGGTGACCATGGCTTTAAACTTGGCTACTTATAATGTGAGGGGCCTCAGATGTCGAAGAAAGGACGCGCGCGTGCTGAGAGATCTGGTGTCCCTCAAGGTAGATATTGCCGCTATACAAGAGACCCACTTTATTTGTGACGGGGATTGTCAGGTGCCTGTGAACGATTACGATGTTTACTCAGCATATGGCAATACCTATATTCGTGGAATCTCTTTACTAGTAAATCGCACCCTATCAGCATCGGTGAATGTTGTTCACGCGGACGAGGACGGGCGGGCGATTGTCGTCGATGTTGCCGTTAATAGCAGTGTGTTTCGGATAGTCGCAGTTTATGCGCCCAACTCCGCTGTGGAGAGGGCTTCCTTCTTTCGACGGGTGGAGGTCTGTGTAGATGATCCAGAGAGAGTAGTCTTAATGCGTGATTGGAATGCCATCCTTGATCCCAGGATAGATAAGGTCGGGGGGACTAGCGGGTCTGTGTGGTGTGACAGCAGTCTGTCTGACCTGATGGCTTCGTGCGACCTGGTCGACAGATTTCGTCTGGATCACCTGGGGCGGGAGATGTGGACGTGGCATCCTAATACGCCTTCCTATCCAAGTACTTACTTGGATCGGATGTGAGTTAGAAGAGGCGATGTAGATTTCCTATCTTGCCCCACGTTCCACTTTTTAGGACACTCGGACCATGAACTAGTTATTGCCCGTCTGAACTTGAGCCCTAGGCCTCGACTGGCCGGATACTGGAAGTTCAACAGCACCTTGTTGACTACCGGTTGAAGGTTACAGAGATAATCCAACGGGCATTAGTGGGGGCGGTTACTCGGAGTAAGTGGTGGGTTAGTCTCAAGGCTAAGATTAGACGTTTCTCGGTCAAGTACAACCAACGCCTCGCACTAGATAAGGCTAAGGCCAAGAAGCGTACAGAGAACAGGCTGACCCAGGCATTGGAGGGTGAGAACTCCCTAGAGATATCACTAGCTAGACAAGACCTCAGCCGCTTGGCTAGCGAGCGGTACGAGGGCCAGATAGTTAGGGCTAGGCTAATGAAAGTCTCGAACGAGGCTGTTAATGTTGACGCTGTTGAGCGTAAGGCTGCTCTAAGGCGCGGCCCGGACGGGTATATTCGAAAGGTAAACGACCTGGAAGGGCACGCCCTCGTGTCGACGTGGTAGATTTGCGAGGGGTTTCGGAAGCATCTATCGGAGCGCTTCACCCAACTACCCAGACTCAGGGTCGAAGAGTTTGGCAGCTATTTGGCCGACTCGCCCCGCCCCATGGCGGCTCGAGCGGCTAGCTGTGATGGTCTTGTCGCGGAACATGAGATCATTACTGCGTTGAAGCAGGTCGGCTGCAACAAGTACTCAGGGCTTGATGGTCTACCCTACGAATTCTACTTGAGGCTGTCGCCCATGTTGGTCCCTATTCTGAAGGATATGTTCAACCATTGGTTTGTTCAGGGCTCCATTCCTGGGCAGGTGACCAAGGGAGTGATCACATTGCTGAGGAAAGGTCAACGGCATGGTGGGGAGGAAGATTTAGACGATTTCAGGCCCAGAGTTAACGATTTGGGCCAAGGTTCTTGCGAATCGGTTGCAGGTTGTCATCACTGACTTGATCGAACCAGACCAGAGCTATGCTGTGAAGGGGAGATCGACACAGGACAATCTTCATCTGATACGCACGATCATAGAGGGGACAGAAGACGACTCCGAGGCCGCGCTGATCAGTTTGGATCAGTCCAAGGCATTCGATATGGTGGCTCATAGGTTCATGGGATCTGTGCTGGAGGCCGCCGGATTTAATCCGGACTTCCGCAAGTGGATCTCTGTACTGTATGACAGGCCTACGGTAGCGGTGCAGATCAACGGTAAGCTGTCGGAGTCTTTTGCCGTCTCCCGGTCGGTGCGACAGGGTTGTCCGCTGTCGCCTCTCTTGTACGTCCTGGCGTTGGAACCCCTCCTTCGAAAGTTAAGGGACGAGGCGACTACACCAGTCCTGCGCGGGATAGCTCTCACTGGAGGTACACGAGCCAGGGTTTCCGCGTTCGCCGATGACGTCACCGTGTTCGTGTCTTGCCCCACGGACATTCAAGTGGTCACCTAGGCGCTCGCTCGATATGAAGAAGTTACGGGGGCCGTCTTCAATCGCAGTAAGTCGGTGAGTCTGCGGTTGGGTGCCTGGACCGGAGTAAATTCGCTTCCGGGCATCTTCAGTTGGACCGACGGCCCGGTCCGGATCCTCGGTGTGTGGTTCGGACCGGGTCTCCAGCTGAAGAAAAACTGGTCGGAAGTAGACGCCAAAGTCGAATCCTCTGTTAAGACTTGGGTTCGAAGGAAATTGTCCTTGAAGGGTCTGGCGGAGGCGTGTGCTACATATGTCTTTCCGCTCATCCTTTACCGTCTGTCTGTACTTCCCCTCCCTGCAAAACGACGAATCAGCTTACAGGAGCACCTCGACACACTCTTGTGGAACGAGGGTAAGCATTATGTTTGCAGAGAGGTCTGTGTTCGAAATCCGAGCGAGGGAGGCTTAGGACTGCCCGATCTCCTGTGTTATAAGCTCGCAGAAAGGTTGGCCTTCCTGAGCTGTACGTAGACGTTCCATGGGTCACTGCGGTTGAAAGCTCGTTTTCGAATCTCACACCTGATCCCTCGGTCGAAGCACGGTGGAGACCGAGGGTGGAACAAACATTCTACGCCGAATGCCGGTCCGCACTTAGAGCGTTGCCAGGGACCAGTGTCCTCGAACAGTCTAGGAACAGGCTTTATCGGGAGCTAGTGGGGCGTAGCAAAAAGGAACCGCTAGTGAAATGGACGGGGATATCATTGGAGGAGGTCCGTTCCCAGTGGAGTTGGGCGCCGGGACGGGACTTTCTTACAAATTCGGAATTTACTCTCACCTGGCGACTTGTCCGGAACACACTGCCCCTCCTTGAGGAACTCAACCTTTACAATGAAGAAACCCGGGTCTACTGCCTGCGCTGCGACGAAGACATGAGAGAAACTGTCGGTCATGCCTTTTTTCCGCTGTAGCAGGCTCAAGACCCTCCTAGGGTACGTCAACGAGGTAACGGCTCGCATCGATGCCAAGCGCTGGCTTGAACTCGACGAATCATATTTTGTGGAGAACATTGATCCGCCGCTGCCTAGGGAGGAAAGAATGTTTTTTCTAGCGATATTAGCAGTAGCGAGGATGTCATATGGATCACACGCCTCAAGCGAGTCCGCGAAGGGATATCTTCCGGATCGGGATCTGATAGTCTACTTTAAGCATCTGCTTAAAGTAAAGATCAGATGCAATTGGAAGAGATTGCCTGGAGTGGCCTTTGACAAGAGGTGGGTGCATGACGCTAGCTTGTGCATCCGACGAGGCGTCAAGTTTGAATTCGTGTTACCACCATAGGCATGGCACATGCGGTACTGGGTCCTACGGAGCCCATCCCGCTAGGTAAGACAAATAAAAAGTAAAGAGACTCTTGACTGGTGGTACAAATGAGATCCTGTCCCTCGATTTTTTGTTTATTTTTTGGCACGAGAGAACCTTCCGAGGCAACCCTACCACTACACCCCTATCTTTTTGTTTCATCATCCCCTGATGAACCCCTACCGGAAGGTCGCCACCAAATGTATTCCCCCCTTTTGTTTTTAACAATCTATTTATTTTACTCCCAACACCCGATATGGATTCTTCCCAACCCCCATTAGGGATCTCCCCGCTTGTTTTCGGTGCCCCGGAAAAGAGTAGGCGATCTAACTACTTAGATTAGCTTAGGGATGGACCTTACTAACAATGCACTAGGCAATTTTATTTTTTGTACATTTTTCCTATATTTCCCACTCCCCAACACGAACTATTTTGCTTCCAAATTCCAGAACTTTTTATTTTTTTCCAATGAATTGAACTTTTTTCACACACACACACACACACACACACACACACACACACACACACACACACACACACACACACACACACACAATCATATTTCAATATTTAAAAAAAAATGCGCACACACACATACAGAAATTGTATATTATATATATATATATATATATATATATATATATATATATATATATATATCCTTTTTGTAAAAACGCTGGGGTTTTCATTAGTTAGCTTTAGATTCCACAGAGTGAATGAGGTATTGTGGTAAATGTTGCCAGTCAAGAGTAAAGTCGCCACAGACGCCATTTTTACTTTAGTTACAAAGACCCTGCAACACTCCCCTCCCCAGATCTTATAGGGCCTTGTACCTAAATTTGTTTTGTCTTTTGAAGATTTTGCTTTTTTTAAATGTTTTAATTTTATATTAGATTTTTTTTTAATTGTCATTTTTTCTTTAAACGAAATAAATTAAATATAAAGATCAAAGTGTAGTATCTGTTCCGGCAGATACTGCAAGCAAAGACCATATACGGGGGCGACCCCACATATAAGACCTTGGTCAATGTAGGGGCAACCCTTCACACCAATTGTCACTATCCAGCTCCCCTACTCCCCGGGAAGTATGTCCCCATTTTACCTTCAGTCCTCACATTAAAAATCGGCTTTGTCCCTAATTTTCTCGGTTGGGGAGTAAATAAATACCAACCCAACATATAAGACCTTGGTCAATGTAGGGGCAACCCTTCATACCAATTGTCACTATCCAGCTCCCCTACTCCCTGTGGAGTTGGTCCGCATCTCCCCTTCACTCTTCATATTAAAAATCGGTCTTTAGCTTATTTGCTCGGTGGGGTGCAAATAAATACACTGTGTTTGGCCTTTTAGCCAAGATCAAAGTTTAGTATCTGTTCTTACTACAAGCTGTACTTATTGTGATATAAAGTGGGGGATCACTTTTCTGTAATAATTTCATGTAAAATGATCACCACCTTTACAACCAGTCAATCTCAAATACATTCAAGTCATTCTCCAGCTCATTCAAGTTGTTTCTGACGGATTCCAGTTATTTTTAAGCATTCAAGTTATTCTTAAGGTCATTCAAATCAATGACATTCAAGTTATTCTTAAGGTCATTCATCAAGTTCATTGAAGTCATTCTAAGTCATTTACTTTTTTATTTATTTAAGTCATTTCTAGCCCATTTTTCGGTCATTTTCGTTTATCTTTAAAAATTTCATGTCAATCCTACAAGCACGCATTCATTTATTACACGAGAGCATGCGACTAATGGCTATCGACCTTGTTCATATGGAAATTGGTTATTTGTATAATTTTGATTCTTCGTACTATTGTTCTGATTTTGAGTGTTATTTGCCAACGTTTCGGTCGATATTAACTCCGGCCATTTCGGTCGATATTAACTCCGGCCATCTTCAGGTGTATTTTGTCGAACTCGGGAATGTTTCGCTCGAATTCGGGAATTTGAACGGATTTTCGAACTGAACCCTTTATTAATTTCACGGGGGTAACATGTTCTTGTTTCACCAGCCATGACTGAATAAAGGTCTTAAGTAATTCGTACTTGTATTTCACGGCCGCCCACACTTAGAATTAATCAATTTTCTGAAGAATATCACTTTTATAATTATTTTTCTAATTACTCTTACCACTTCACAAAGGTTCGCAAGTTGAGTGACCAAAAATACGAGTGCGAATTACTTAGGGCCTCTGTTCAGATATGGCCGTTGAAACAATATCATGTTAACCTCGTGAAGTACGTAAAGGGTTCCGTTCGAAATTCCGTCAAAATTCCCGAGTCTGACATAAACATTCCCGAGTTCGACAATTGACACCCGAAGAAGGTCAGATGTTGCATCGAGCGAAACTATTTTGAAATGTCATTCAAGATAGAACAGTAATTCGATTAATCCAAATAATACGAAGCCTAACTGATTCATATTTAACTAATGATATATATATATATATATATTAATCATTCACTTTCAGCCGAAACAAAGCATATTGCAACTTGGACGTAAATGTCTACTAATTGGGACAACGCCTAATAAAAATCCATGTGTTGATTTACGTTGCATAGGAACTACTGCATATCAGTACGGTTTGGGAAGCAGGTAGCAGGAAGGGAATTCCAAAACCTAGCCGCTCTAGAGAAGAAGCTATTAGAGTAGAACACTTTCTGACATTTAGGGACCTGGATCTGATTTTGTTTCTAAGCGGGTTTGTTGTGGATTTGTATGTCGAGGGGGACACAATTGCTGCGAGTTCTTTAGACCAAATGAAATTAAAATATTGTAAAACAAACACAGGGATGAAACATTGCGGCGATGGGACAGCGGACGGAGCCTAATAAACAAAGTGAAAGCAATTAGATAAAATACTCTTTTTTTGGAACCTATCAAGAGGGAGAGACTAATGGTAGATGCACCAGCTCAGATATAGCAACAATACTCCATGCATGGTGAATGGTGGACGTGTAGGGTAACACGATTCTCTCAGGTGCGAGTAGTTTTCTAGCATAATAGAGAGAGCTCACTCTCCTTGCAGCGACCTTCGCTATGTCCTCAAGGAGTCGTTCCACTTCATATTTTCTACCAATCCTAAGTCGAGGAGTTGGGGGGAAAATATTATATCAGCAAGTATACCCATCTCATATACAATCTTATCGGGCATGTCATTGATGAATATCAGGAATATTAGTGGTTCAAAGCTCTACCATTGAAACACTCCCGCGTAAACGTTATGCTGCTTGTATGAAAGTCTATCAATGACAACCTGGATGATCCTTTTTTCTAAGAAGAATCTAATTATATTTACCATACGATTTAATTTTTGCTAGTAGCCCTTCCTGTACAGCTTTTTCAAAGGCCTTGGATATATCGACGGCTACAGCTCTGGCTTCACCAGCTTTATTCACGGTATATGCGTTTAGAGAAGACTGTTAAAATATATGCAGTAGAACGACATTGCTAAATCCCAGAAACGATAGCTTTTGCAAGGTGGTGAATTAGCGCTTGGTTGATTAGCGTCTGGAAGATTTTAGTGAAGAGGAGGAGGAAACTGATAGAACAATAATTAAAAGGGTCAGTCCTTTCGCCAGGATTCCTGTACACTGATACCAGAGAGGCTATTTTCCAGTTATTAGGGAAGCAGGCTTCAGCGTGTCATTTGTTTATAGTTTTAAAGGTACTTGGGCTAGCATTTCTTAATTAGTATAGCAGTTTTTTATGATATCGCGGACATAAGAAGGGGTGATTTTCATATTATCTTCCCTCCGCATAACGAAAGTTTGTAGCGAGTTGTTTTTTTAGCTCTAAGGTTGAGTTGGATGGGAATCGCAGAGCAAGTAGTTTTCTTTCTGTTTTCAGTTGGTGTCCACGCAATCTTCTCGTTGTTGGATAGTTGAAGTATTACTGATTGTTCTTTATTTACTACACTATTATAAATTTGCCAGAATTCACGAGTTCCTTTATTTCTGCGATCCTATGCATTCCATGGTTATTCTATCATGCATTCTTTTGGCTGTAGCTATTACTCTCTTACAATAATTTCTAGCATTTATAATTTTTTGTCTATTTTCATTTGACGTATTACGTACGAACCGGCGGACTGCATGCTGTCTTTATGCAATAGCAACTGCATAATTTGTAATGAACCATGAGGGTAAGTGGGGCTTGCTATAATACTTCCGTGCTTCAATTCCCGTATTGCCTTATTCAGTTGTCTTATTTACACACTGTTCAATAGAAAGACAAAATTTATTGGTCCATAAGGCATCTCTGATATGTTCTTTCATGGTTTCCCAGTCAGCTTTTCTGTAGTACCTTGTCGTTCTCAGCAATAGCTCCTCATCTTGGTGTTGAAATTTTAGTGCAATGTCCACTGATACCACGTGATCTGCGTTTCCGAGTGGATTGTGGGCATTAGTTCCACAATCCTCAGGTACTGTAATAAGGAATAAGTCTAGAAGTGAACCTGGCTGGTGGTCACAATCTCTGAAGCCGGTTGGGAACATGACTTTCTGCGTGAGTGAATAGGCTATAGATAAATTATAAGTAGAGCGTCCAGCTGCATCTATGTAACCCGAGAAACCAAGGCAATATTTTATGGTGGATATTAAAGGCACCAAACACATGTATGTAGGCGTTACTAATAAGGAGAGTGCTGCATCTATACTTTCAGAGACATGGGGGAGACCAGTATAGAAAATATAAGTAACTAACGTAGTGATACAAAGCTAGTCGAAACCTCGAAACCAGAAAAAGAGATGGTCATCCTATCCCGGACGTTGCTCTCTAGATAAGGAGAGTGGCCTTCGAATATAGACTCCATGCATGTTCATATATTTACCCGAGTCCTTACGGCAGAGAGGTTTGTTTCACAATGCTGATATCCGGGGAATGTACCTTCACTATAAACATATACCCTTGTGATACGTAATGTTTAATATTTTACTAGACTACTCGTGACCCGTTGGGTCAGGATGTTATATTAGCTATGGAATTGTATGAGCGTGACACTTGTAACGTAAAGATTTTTTTTTTTTTTTTTACATAACAGAAACATTTCTATGAAAGTATATTAAAATGGAAAATCACGGACGGATCACTCAAACATGAAAAAATCCTCCCTATTCGTGTAAAGTTACCTATTTTTTCGAATAATCGCTCAAAATAAAAAATTAAACATGATTTTCCTACGAATCGAACGCCGACGAAAGTCATTTAGCAGCAAAAACGCACATGAACTGATGAGAAATATAAAAATGAAAAACCGATATTAGAATCCTTCAGCAACGTTATAGAAACTTAAAATCGAAAAAAAAAAATAATTAATAAAACCTGAAGCAAAAAAAAATAAAACCAAGATAAGTAAAATAAAATAAAACTAATATTGAAACAGATTAGTAAATAGCGACAGAATAGTTGTAATAAAGAATAGTTGCCATATTAAATAATAATTTCGATATAATAACTTTAATATTTTAGTGTGCAGGTCAAAATCTGCAAAAGAAGCGATTTGTGTTTATTTGTTTAATGCGCACCCGGATGTCGTAAAACGGAAAGTGGGTTACATCCTCGTTACAAGGTCATTTGAGTTTTATAATTATATAGATTTAAATATAGAATGATTTTACTTTGTGTCTTTCTCTCCCTCTCTCTTTCTCTCTCTAAAATATATATATATATATATATATATATATATATATATATATATATATATATATATATATATATATATACATGATATAATATAATCGAGCAAACATTATTGAATACGACGGAAGTATTTTCATTATTATTCCGTTTATATGTTTTCGTTTTTTTTGGATAACTTTTTTCATATAAAAATTACAAATATTTATAAAATTTTAATAAGAACCGGAACCGACTTTATTTGACTACCAATCATTTTCAGGTGAAATTCATAGAATTGATAGCTTGGAAGTTAACAGGTAGAAAAGCAACTTTTTAAATGATAATATATATATGATTTCCGAAAATATCAAACAATAGTATATGTAAGTATTTAATAATGATTATAGTAAATAATTATGTCAGCCCCTTTAAGAAACCAGTTTCCTATCGGTGAGCAGTTCACAGATGTAAGAATGTCGGTCATTTTTGCTCGCAGGCATATCATGATTAGATCACTCTGACAGACGTTAAAACATTTTTTTTTAATATTTAAATTTCAACAATATTTCTCGCGGTTTACAGTGGGCGAATTGATTAGGTCCTTGCTAATGGAGTCAGAGATTGCTCCTTTGCCGGGTTCAAAACTCTCGCCAGGTGTAAATCGTGATTCCCTGCACTGATGATTCCCGAAAGGATGAAACACTGGTGTCTCTATGTATTTAATAAATATATGGATATATGCTGTTTTACTCGGGAAGTAGACAGTGGTTTATGCGTTACATAGCTCTTTGATTGATATTTAGATTTTCTTAGGTAATACAATTAAATAAACAATTAATTTGTCGTAATATATCGGAAAGATGAAAGCAAACACTAAAACAAAATATATTTTTTAAGATATTGACAATATGTCTTTGTAGGTCGAACCTCTTAATATGGTGTATGGCTTGACATATCCACCAAAGAGCTACAAGCTCAGGGAGAGTTATTTATGCACTGCACAAGTAGTCTTAAGTATCTAATTTTCTTATTTTTCATTTTAATAAATGTGTGCAATATTCTTAAAAGTGAGAAATGGGCAATTAACCTTGTGTTCATGTTAGATTCGTATTCTAATTTTTAGAAAGAGTGAATGAACTTCACACCTGATACATCATTTATAGACTGCATACCAATTAACGATTTCGATATAATTCGTACGTTTGTAATGTAGGAATTTTAACCCCAAAACACGGGAAACTGTAAAATGCATTTTAGGCCATGTTACGTCTTCGTTCTATATTCTTACGGATGAAATTGGTATGAAACGGGACAAGGGATTCCATCTAGTAATCTTTTATTTAATTAAGAATCTTACTACTTGTCTACTTGACAAGCGGAAATGTACATCTTTTATAGTTTGGCTTATACAAGAGGGAGATAATCTATATTAACATTCTCCATCAACAAATTTCTTATTGGTAGGGAAGAAAGGCCATTAAAATGTTTAAGTTCCCTATGAGCTTGCAGTGGCCACCTCTGCAGTCCATGATTCGAGGTCGGAGTATTCAAACTCAATGTGAGCCTGTTTGTTATCTCAAAAATATCTCGCTTCGAAATGTTTCCTTTTCAGAGAAGCAGGCCCTTCCGCGTCAGAATCAGTCTCTGGATGAACACGTTTTTTTCGGTACTTGTTTATCATCTGTCAGGGATTCAGGTATTGGCCCATGCGATGTGTCTGACGGAGCCCCAATTAAGGCAGTGTTATTAGACGACGGGTCAGAGGTAATTTCATTGCCATGATATTCCGGAAGGGATTCAGTGCCAGGGGGGCTTGATAAGATTTTCCCAATTATCAATCCAACGTTAGTTATTTGATGCAGCCAATTGAACAGTTTTCCAAATAATGCAATTATATCTTTGACATTGGCCGTTACCCTTAGTGTTGTAGGGAGTTGTTCGACACAGTTGGTCTTCGTTTCTGTAGACATTGTCGAAACTGCTCCGACATGAAAGCAGCTCTCGATCAGAACGTATATATGCAGAAATTCCAAACAAAGCGAATAGTGAACAGAGGCATTGTATAATTGCAGAAGCCGATATGTATGAGCAAGTGAAGGCAAAAGGAAACTGTGAATATTCGTCGACAACAGTTAATATATATCAGTTCTTTGTTTTGCTTGATAGCAGTCCTTTAAAATCAAGATTGCGTCTTTCAAACGGTTGCGTTGCTTTTATTAAAACACCAGTTTTGGCTATATAAAACCGAGTATGAATTTCAGCACACGTTCGGCAGATATTTGTAATTCTTTTTACCTCCTCCACCCTGAAAGGCAAGTTTTCACACCTCACAGCATGAACCATTCGTGTAATACCTGGGTGACTGAGATTGTTATGCAACGTTCGGAGCTCATCCCTGCTTGATGCCGTACAGCATTCTCTTGACAGTGTCAAGAGTATCAGTTGTTTAAGTTTTCCTTGGTAACTGAGGTACAAAAGAGAACCAAGATACTTCAATTTACTAACAGGCTATTTTTTCATTCTTTATTTTACTTAGAGCTGATTTTTTGTTAGTAATGTTTAAAGTGGCGTCCGATCAGGTGGTGTAGCCATTTCTTATGCCTAAACTATGACGTAGGTTTCCTTTTCAATTGCGGAGTATCGTCGTTCAGCTCATGAGAGGTTCGTTGAAAAAAGGCTACAGGACGATCAGCTTGTCTCACAGAAGCAGCAATAGCACAGTCTGACGCACCCGTTTCAACAACCAGAGGAATATTTTGGACTGTTGTTGTAATTGCTGGCTTCGCGATATCCTTTTTCAGTACCACCAATGCCTCAACGACTTTGCAGAACAGAGGAAACGCCTCTACTGGTATTAATGGATGTATCTTTTTCTAAGAACGCTGCACCCACTTGGGAGTATTGAGTAAAGATGCACATAGCACGTCGAAAGGAAGGCCGATTTTGAGGAACAGGCATCTGGAGTAAATGTTTCAATCAATCTACTTCCGGTGCTATGAAAACGTTACTTATGGTATACACAATTATGTTTATTTTGTCCAAACGAGAATTTGTCGTCGTTTAGGTTTAGATTGTATTTTTCGACGCCGAACATGAACCGTCTACTATTTTTGCTGTGTTCCATTTTATTATGGTCACATACCGTGACGTTGTCAATGTGGCCAAACGTTTCTTCGCATCGATTATAGTTTGGTCGACTCTCGTTTGGAAGCTGGTTACTCCATTTGTAATGCCAAAAGGACTCCTGCGATATAGATATAGCCGACTGTTCGCTTCGAAATCTGTATATAGCTTGTCTCTAGATCTAATGACGATGTGATGGTGCGAACTTTTCAAGTTCAGAGTTTAAACATACGATATTTGATGTCCTTTTTTAAAGCAGGAGTGACCGATTGTTCTAGAAGCTTCGTCGGACTACTGTTATATAGGAGCAATAGGAACAGGTGGAATTAGTGCGGCGCCCACGGTGCCTTGTGTAAATACGAACTAGACTGCTGTATAGCACATGCTAAAGTATAGGCTTGCTCGTAAACTGATCTAAGTTTAAGGGTCTTATTTTCAAGAAAACATTATCTTACCTGAGCATTACGTAAGCCTTTAATAAAGGCGCCCAAAATGCGTTGCTGTTGGGCCTCTAATGTCGTCATTGAGTAAAGGCTGCAATCTTTTCCCAGTGTCCGAAGGCTCTTAATAAAATCATCCAATGTCTCGCCTGATATTTTTCGGCGAGTTGCAAGTAGGTGTCTAGAAAAGATCTCATTTTTCGACTTTAGATATGTAGCGTTCAGTAGATACATTGCTTCTTCGTAGGTAATATCATCCAATACAATTTCGTTGACTGTGTGAGACAGGTAATTGTTTAGGAGCATACGCTTATTGATGGGACGTCCCGGTTTTTCTGAATGTAGAAGCTTGGATGAAATTTGTGAATGTATCCAGGACTTGTCGGCTTAATCGATTCCTGGAGCTGTTATAAATCTCCCCGGTCGCATAAATTGTTCCATTCTTGATTGAATAAACTGTAATGCAAACAAGACAAGGGATTCCGTCTAGTAATTTTTTTATTCAATTGAGAATCTTGCTACTTGTCTACTCGACATGAAGAAAAGTGCAGCTTTTATATCTTGGATTATCAAGGAGGAGAAAATCCATATAAACAATAGACATTACACTTTGTTGGCACCGGCAGTTGTTTTGTTATTGCATTTTGACACCAAACAAGGCACATTGCAACTTTGTTGTAGAGGGCTACTATCAGGGACATAAGCATCAGGGGTACTGTGTAGGAATTTGAGCAGCAAGATGTCGGTTTACGTTACACTTGAACTTCAGCATGTCGGTATAGTCCGGGAAGTAGGGACCCGGTAAGAAATTCCAAAGTCTAGCTGTTTTGGGGAAGAAACTACTGGAGTAGAAGGCTCTCTTGCATCTACTATGAAGGGGCGAGATTTAGCTGCTTGTCTGGGGTATTTACGTCTAGGGGCACAAGTGATTGCAGTTCGTCGGAGTATTCACCGTTTAAGTACGTGTAAAACAGGCAGAGGAATGCTACATTTCGTCGATGGGACAGAGGCTGAAACTTGGATGACAGTTCAGGACATATCAGGTTGGCGACTTTCTTTTGAACCTTGTTTGAGAGCGAGAGACTAGTAGCAGATGCACCGGGCCAAATATGAAAACAATACTCCATACATGGGAGAATGGTGGCCTTATAGAGGTATAGGATACTTTCAGGCGTTAGTAGCTTTCTAGCACGATAGAGAGAACCCACCTTCCTCGCAGCGGTCCTGACAATGTTCTCAACGTAATTGTTCCAACTCATGTTTTCTGTGAACGTTAGGCCGAGGAGTTTAAAGGATATACTTCCAGATAAAAAGCCATTGGCCATTGCTATTGGCAGTAGGGAAGGTTTCTTGTCATTATTGAAGGAAACAAGTTGTCTTGGCGGCATTGAACGTGACCATCTATTTTTGTCCCCATTTCACTACGGATCGGAGGTCATCCTCTAGAGTTTCTGTCATTTCTTTAGATATGTGTTCATTTGTTTTCCTGTTGTGTCTGTTATAGAGCGTGGTGTCGTCAGCATACATACCCATCTCACAGACAATTTTATCAGGGAGGTCATTTATGAATATTAACAGAGGTCCAAGGATAGACCCCTGAGGCACTCCCGCATTTATATCGTATTGTTTAGATGTACAACCGTCAAGGACAACCTGGATTTTCTCTTATCTAAAAAGTATTTAATTATGTTATGTATTCTTCCAGTGATGCCGGATGATCTGGTTTTCTTGAGAAGACCCTCATGCCATATCCTGTCAAAAGCCTTAGATATATCTAGAGCTACCGCTCTACCCTCCCCAGCTTTGTCCAGTGACTAGTATATACGTTTTGAGATTATGGTTAGGATGTCTGCTGTGAAACGGGCTTGCCTAAATCCATATTCTTTGTCACTCAGAAGTTTAGCATCTGTAAGTTGATGGACTAGAGCTTGGTTAATTATGGTCTCAAATATGTTGGCAAAAAGTGGGAGCAGGCTAATGGGGCGATAATTTGATGGGTCAGTTCTTTCGCCAGTATTCTTGAAAACTTGCACTAAGGAAGCAGTTTTCCAGCAGGCAGGAAAGCAAGATTCATTAAGGAATTTGTAAAGTTTGAAGAGAACTGGAGCTACTTCGGCGGCGCACTTTTTTAATGGCACAGCCGGGATGAGATCAGGGGTACATGCTTTTGCAGTGTCAAGCTTTCTTATGATAGCATACAGCTGAGAGGGTTGATATTCAGATCGTCTAGTGTGACGTCTGTCTGCAAAGGAAAGTCTGGGAAAGGGCGGTAATCAGTCCAGTGTGAAGTTGGACGCAAACCGACTGGCAAGCATATTAGCCTCTTCAGTTGCAGAGCAAGCAACCTCATGATTGTTGGATAGTGGAGGAATTGCTGATTGCCCATTATTTACTACACTAATGTATATTTTCCAGAAGTCTCGGGTTCCGTATTTCTGTGCTTCGATGCGTTTTTGGTTGTTTTCAGTAAATTCTCTCTTAGCTGTCGCTATTTCTTTCTTACAGTTATTTCTGGCTTCTATGTACTCCTGTTTTTTTGAATTGGACTTATGTCGGTTAAATATGCGGTACGCATGCTTCCTTTGCGCTATGGCAGCTGCACAAGTTGAAGTGAACCATTGGGGAGAGTAGAGTTTGCTATAGAATTTGTATGTGGGAACATGTTCTTCAATTGCCGTTTGAAATTGCCAATTGAAGTGAAAAGATATGTTCCATGGAGCGTCCCGGATGAGGTCTCTGAAGGCTTCCCAGTCAGCCTTTTTATAATATCTCGTTGTTTTGAGCAGTGTCCGTAAAGTCTAGCAATTACATAAAAATGTATTAGAAACCTTTATAGTTCAATAGGGAATTAACCCAGGTAGGTAGGGACTCAGGGAGCTGTGGTTTCACAACATTGTCTTCTGTTGAAAGCCTAGATATGCTAGGCATAAAAAAATTAGCAAAAAAAATTGTAGCACATAAAAACATTAACTTAGGCAGGTGTGATCTCTTGTAAATGGGCTTCGGGAAGTCATTGTCTTCTTTTCGTAGCCTGGGCGTATGAAATAAGTTCAAAAGATAATGGATAAGATGAGAAGATACTCTGCATTGGAAGTGACGCGATTAGAAGTTATATAAATGACTTACTAACGATGAAATCTTCAGCCTCGATTGGTTTTCTTGTAGCCGTCAATAACAACCGTACAAAAAAAATTCTAAAAGAAATTCAAGATTTAGTCATTAAGTTTGTTTTTATATATCGATCCCAGAACAAAGATGAACTGTCAAAGAAAGATATCAAGCTAGAGACGACAGAAGATAACAGAGATGATCAATTGAGATGACCTGTTTGATTTGTATATAAGATATTAGAATGTAGGAAGCGAATAAAAACACATCCGAATAATCTCCTTTATTTATCATTGCATACTCGTTTCATTCGTGAAAAAAAATCAAAAAAATTATTCTGCCCTATGATCAGAGCGGTGCAAGTCATTGAAAACAGAGTCTAGTATATTAGAAACCCATTCGCAATAGCGGTGTATATGTTCGCTTACCTAAAGTATTCTCATGTTACATCGGATTAATAAATTAAAAATTAATCCCATCTAAATTCTAGTAAAATATCTCCGGAAAAAGATTTTAGCAATTATCATACTTATTAATAATTCTAGCTAATATTAACTTTGTTGGTAATGCTCATAACAGTGTCATTAAAAAATGTTCAATCCGTGTTTTTATCGAAACCATTGTCGCTTGTATCTTATTTTATGGGTGTTTTGTTTTTTTACTGTTAGTGTTTTGTGTTTGTGCTCGGTGTTATCAGTTTGACTGAACGAGGCAACACGTCCTATCATGTAATCAGCGTTGTTTGCAAGCAAACATGGCGTTTTATGAAGTGCTCATTAGAACGACAGGAAGAACAGAAGGAAGGGAAGGGGGAGTAATAGTCAGAAGTTATAATATCGATGAGCAAGGTAAAGTGGCTAGACTTTCCGGCAACAGGGTGGCGGCGGCTGCCGACACCGTGTGATGTTATTAGATAAGAATATAGAGAGAATCTGAAATGTGGGCAATGAAGAGAAGTTGATTTTAGAAGAAATATAATGAGTACACAAGAGGCAGGAAATAAATTGTAAGAGGTGATTAGCCGAGAAAAAGTGTGTATGAAGGAGAGTACGCTGGAGAAAGAGAGTAGGGTAAAGAGAGGTAAGATGCTGGGAAAATATCAAATTCGGCCACACAATTCAGAAAAGATGAAAAGTAAACGGAGAATAGGAAATAAAACACAAGCACATATGTAGAAGAGAGGTGGAAAGAGAGTAAGAGAAGAAATGGAGACAGTGTTGTGTCGAGTTGAGAATAAACAATGATTCGAAAGAGAAAATAAGAAAATTGAGTAAAAGAATAAGAAAGAGAAGGAACTGATACATGGCAATCTTAGTTGCAAAAATGACAGTTCAGCAAGAGAAAGATAGACGGAAAATCCAAATGAAAAGAAAAGAGCTAATGCAAAAGTTAATAAAAAACGTTGAAATGAGAAAACATGCGAAGACAAGAGAATATAACAATAGATAAATCTGAATTATTTCAAAAAGAAAGTAGAAGTAGTGGATAAAAATAAGAAGTATAAATAATAAATATATATATATATATATATATATATATATATATATATATATATATATATATATATATATATATATATAACAATGGTAGTGAAAAACATCCGATAGTAAATGATATAAAAAAAGAAAATAAGCGTTTTTGTTGTGTTTTTTTTCTCCGGCCCGGTTCGGTTCCTTCCGATCAATGTAATACTGGCCGTTATGCTACTTGATTTACTCTCATTTACTTAGCAACGTAGCGATACGAGCAAAAATAGAAACGAGGACACGTGACTTACTATATAGAGACTAAAATATGAAGGATGTACGAAGCAGAATAAAGAACATATAAATAGATTACTGGATCACTAAAAAAAACTAACAGTCATGCATGTATTATAGAATATATGTTAAATCACAAAATATCAGGCAATATTGTCAATTTGATTAAAATACAATGAAACATACAGATTTAAACTGACAGTTGATAAACAATACATTACTGAGATTAAAATAGAAAGAATTATCGATCATGTGAAATCCCTCGCACCACTACAATGTATCATGCTTATGATGCCTGTATATATTATATACCAAGAAAGTTACAATCTGATACAGGTACACTAATACATATAAAAATGAACTACCTAATGTTCATGGACGACCTGAACTTTTGCAACAATCAATATGTAAGGATAATAATCTTCATCCAGGATATCCAAATAGACTTCGACATTGAAAGTTCACAATGCTGATAATGACAAGGGAAAACATGGAGAACGGAAGACATTGAACTACCCAACCAAATATAGATGAACCTGAGAGATACAAATATCTAGGAGTGATTGAAGCAAACACAGCAATGCCATGGAAATGAAAGAGGACATTTGGAAGGAATACTTCTGAAAAAGCGACAAACAAAAAACTTCTCGAAATCCAGCAAAATGTATAAAAATGTGCTTAGTTTAATAGGTAAGATTCTACGGACCGTTAATAAGTTGAACTAAAGAGAACTGGGGAAACTTGACAAGAAGGCTAAAACACTCATCCCTATGCATTATGGACAGCACTTGAAAATGATGTTGGCCCATTCTGAGTGAAAAGGTAAAACTAAGGAAAATGACTGATTTATATAGAAGAATGTGCAAATGAAATGAAAGAAAGAATTAGAAATATACATTATGCAGAACGCTAAAAGAATAATTATGACAGTAAAAACCACTGGTAAAACAAAGAAAACGCAGAAAAGGGAAAGACAATGAATAAGTCAAGAAAATACAAATAAAAAAAACAGTTACACAGACATTTCATACGAATGAAAAACATGACACAAACGAATACATTTGGACATATCCCCAATAAGGAAACATAAACAGAGAAACTGGATTCTTAATAAAAGATACCACGATTAGAACCAACTACATCAAAGCAAGGATCGACTAGACACAAAAACAGTAAATGTAGGATCTTTGCACAAGGCGACGAACCGAGAAACTACATAATAAGCGAATATGGCGAACTAATCTCCCCAAAATATATGAATTAACACGATCAAGTGTTGAATTATGCCAACCCAATGCATCTTTATAATGCTACCATATGGCAAAAGCACAAGCAGCAAAATCTATAATAATAAAAGCCACAAGATCCTATAGGATATACATACACAAACAAATAAACCCATCCTAGCATGAGGACCGAAAAGCATAATAGTTAACGAGGAGGAACAGCTGTGTCCTATCGTAGATTTCGCCGTTCCAGACGACAACAAAGTAGAAATCAAGGAGACAGGGAACCGGAGAAAAACGCGGAACTAGCTAGGAAGCGCAAATAGATATTAGAGGTGAATAAAATCAAGATAACAAGATTCATATTATAAGCATAAGAAACAATCGCGAAAAACGTTTAGAAAATAATTAGAGGGATTGAAATAGGACAGATGACTGAGAAAATACAGCTGATGACAAGAATAAAAACAGTTGAAAAATTAAGGAAAAGTATTGAATGTGGAGACTAATGCATAAAAGCTACAGGGGATAGCGGGGTATATAGAAACAGATACAGATGTAAAAGAAAAAAACGCAATATGGAAAAATGAAAACTGAAACTCCATACTTGTAAATTAATCTTCACGATCCCCTTCCCCAAATTGTAGTGTTGGCTTACACCACACCACAACAATCGAAAATTGTCAAAAGTATGGAAAGCTCGAGGGTAGAAGTACTCACCACTCCTGAACTGGATGAGTGCGAAGAAGACTAGAAACTTTGGAGTTCTTATTGCCACTCAAATTTAGAGATGCCAATGGTCGCTATCAACAAATAATCGATAGTAAACGGCTGTAGCCATTACAGAAAATAATCTGCAACTCTCATTAAAAGAAGAAGCGACTACTGAAAATCTTAATCGACTCGTTTTCACTCAGATTCCAGGAAGCACAAGAGGTTGGTATCAAAGAGAAACCTTTGATTACCTGGGTGACATGCAGATTTGTTTCTATTTGAGGAATACGGGGCTTGTCGCCATTGTAAATTGGAATGTATTAGTTGATCCACAACTATGTTAGAAGATAGTTTTCAAAGGATTGAGATAATAGAAAATAAGAAATATTATACAATAGTATGGATACACAGCGTGCCTGAGTGGTCATCAAGCCGCTATAATAAGAATACAGACTACGACGACTTATCACATCATAGCTCTCCAAAATAACGTTTTTAAACATAGTTTTAGTTTGATACGCGTACGTGACTTGCGAAAATGTTGACGCGAAAAGTGATATCCCTTGCCAGAAATGGTCCAGTCCACAACCACAGACCTAATTTGTTGTCTAATTCTCATATATTTGGCGTCCGATACATCGCTCTCTTAGATGCTATCGGATCATACCTAGTCTGATGCAGCTGACGAAATTTTTAGCGGTCATAGTCACACAAAGACAAACAGACAAACCGATGAAAAAAATATTTGTATAAATCGTGATAAACAGAAAGCGGGACAGTCCGTCAGAGAGAAAGAAAGGAAGAGAGAGAGAGAGAAAGAGAAAACTGACACAGTTCCACATCGCCAACATCCACACACACTCCACGCGTGTCAGAGATACCAGAACCCCAGCCATAACTTTCAATCCATGTCAGTCGGTGTGAAAAAAATACGGGGTATCATTTCATGAATTTGCTGCGTTGTGTTTTAATAGCTGCTAGTGTGTATATATTGTACACCAGTGACAAAAGTAGATTTAACAATTATCTAGACGGGAAAGTATATGTAAACAACCGATTGCAACGAACACATAATATACGAAGTTTGTTACTTTGACCAATTTTAATCTAGCAAGCATAAAGTAGAGGACCAATAGCACGAGACACAACAAAGAAAACGGGCCCCGAAAAAAATAAAAACGAAAAAAGAGTAAATAAAAATGGTAAGTTGCGTTTCTAGTGTGTTTCTGCTCTTAAAACGAATATATATATATATATATATATATATATATATATATATATATATATATATATATATTTGTGTATGTGCATATATATGTGTATATATACACATAAACGAAACAATTGACATATATATATATATATATATATATATATATATATATATATATATAAAGGTCACCATTATCAAGACCAAGAGGATACTCGATGATAAGGATTAAAGACTGTAGGTAGTCAATAGGACAATGTCATAGTAATCGCTAGTAATGTAACTTTGATTGCTTTAGGAAAACGGCTCATCAATTTTTTTTTTACGTTTTTACGTTATGGAGAACATAAAAACGGAAACAGTTTAATATGTGTGCAGTTCCAAGAAAGAAGCTTTGTTTATGAAATCTACGTTTAGGATTAGGTACAGATAAAGAGTGGAGGAATTATTGATAGTGGTTTCAGCAAGATTACTGTTTCTCATGAAAGTATGGCAAGGGCGGGGGGCGATACATTGGAGGTCAGAGGCGCGCTTGCCATGAAAACAACGATGAAACAGAGACAGGTTCGCAGCGACTCTTCTGCTAGAAAGATTGCAGGGAAGAGAAAAGGACATCCCCTACTAGGCTACGGTCTATTTTGAACTCTGTCAAGGCAGGATATGTCATTTCTAACAGC
This sequence comes from Euprymna scolopes, assembly GCF_053919585.1. Lineage (NCBI taxonomy): Eukaryota > Metazoa > Mollusca > Cephalopoda > Sepiida > Sepiolidae > Euprymna > Euprymna scolopes. The sequence goes on from NC_136491.1 coordinate 130,468,305, forward strand.
TCCCGCCCAGATTTAGCAACTGTAATTAATCCTTGGACGTACCTAGCTCTTATATAGGTAGAGAAATTGCATCAGAAGTAAGATATCTATTCGAACGATAGAAATATCCCACCATTTTTCCAGTGATCTAGGCAACGTATTTTATTTTTGTTTTAGCAGCTCATGCCCAGATATGGCAACAGTATTCCATCCTTGGACGTACTTAGCTTTTATATAGATAGAGAATTGCATCAGTAGTGAGATATCTTCTGGAGCGGTAGAAGGATCCCACCATCTTTCCAGCTAACTTGGCAACAGACTTGATGTAAATGTTCCATTTCAGATCAGGAGTAAAGGGTAGGCCCAGAGGCTTGTCAAAATACGGAGTTTCCCTAAGACGAGAGCCATTCATATCAAGTGATACCAGATGGAAATCAAAGTATTGATGATGTAAAAATAGAAACTTGGTTTTAGATGCATTCAATGTAACTAGCCACTTCTTTTCCTATTGTACCACGTGCTCAAGGTCAGAGGGGAGAGATTAAGAACTTGATCGTTAATGGCATTTAATGTGCTGCCTTAGATGGTAGTGTCGCCATAATAAATGTGTACAAATGATCTGCACATGTGATTTGGAAAATCATTGATATAGATCAGGAAGAGAGTATATATTCGTGGGTGCGTGTGTGTGCGTATGTGTGTGCGTGTGTATTATGCGCATTTGTATGTGCAGTAACAGGAGAACAACTATAATTTCGTTAAAAATGATTTTATTTGTTGTTTCGTTTTAAATTTGATTGTGAAAATTTTACCGTATTAGTTTCTTTTGTCTATTTTGCATAGTGTGTAACATACGATGAGTAAAATAATAATAATGTTAATAATAATGTTAATAATAATAATAATGATAATAACAATAATAATAATAATAATAATAATAATAATAATAACAAACAATTCAGTAACCATTTCTTTGACAATAATATTACAGCTAATTATACACTATGTGATCGGAATTTGTTCTCAAAGCTCTTTAAGCGGTGTCTAAAGGTGAATTGCTTCCCAACACCTTGACAAAAGCTCATCAGTATGTCTCCGATTTTAAAATTCAGGAAATCGATTATCTCCCTCTCAAAACAGACAAATCAGTTTCTTTTGCGTTATCAGTAAGTTACTAAATTTGTGTTAAGTAGTCAACCACCCCAGTAAAAATAACCCCCTCATGACATGCAATATGGTTTCAGTTCTGTTAGATCTACACCAGACGTTCTAACAGTTAGGTCATAGGATTAGCGAATATCTTGACGGAATCTGTTCTTCTAAGGACAATTGATGTTGACATATCAAAGGTCTTTGATAGGGTATAGCATAAAATTCTACTCCACAAGATCTCCAGCTACGGTAAAGCTGGAAATGTCTTTTCAATTAATAAATCGTTTCCTTCTCGTAAGTTCATAAGAGTAGTAGTTGCTGGGCAGCAATCAGAGGCTGACAGTGTTAATGTTGTAGTCTCTCAGGGGTCCAGCCTAGGCCCAACTCTCTTTCTAATCAATGGTCTCCCAAATCACATCTTACGATCATTAGTAGGCATTTATGCTGACGGCACTACCATCTATAAGAACACTTCAAAGGCCGTAAACGACCGAGTTATATCTGATTTTCTCTCCTCTGATATTAAACACGTGATGTTATGGGAAAGAGACAGCTGGTTAATTTTAATACATCTTCACTATGTACATTATCAACTCTCTGATCCCCATCTTACATCAATTGACATGACTGGCTTTCGTCTTATAGAGGCTCCAAGTTTTGACTAGCCTCTGTATCTAACTTTTACTCCTCATCTGAGATGGAACACGTACATCAAATACGTTGCCAAGAATGTTGGGAAAATGGTGGGATCCTTCTGCTGCTCTAGTAGATATATTTCTGTTGATGCAGTTCTCTACCTGTATAAGAGCCAAGTACGTCCAAGGATAGAGTACTGTTGTCACTCTAGGCAAGAACTGCTAGAAACACTTTAACCTACTTAGTTTAAAATAGACTTCGTAGCCTAGTAGAAGATGCCCTTTTCTCTTCTCTACAACCTCTTTCCCACAGGAGAGACGTAACGAGTCTGCCTCTCCTTTATCTTTATTTTCATGGCAAGTTATCGTCTGAGCTCTAATCTTATCTTATATCATGGTACCCCTATGCCTGGCTTATACGAAAGACACTCGTCTACTGAAACAACTATCAATAATTTCTCCCACTCTTTATTGCGTAAACCTAGTTTCCATAAACAAAACTTCTTTGTTAGAACTGCGCGCTCGTGGAACTCTGTTCTGACTACCTGCTTTCCTACTGGTCGTCCTCAAGTTCAACATGAGCAAGGTTTTGATATGCCGTCCCCTTAACTAATCTAATTTACTAAATTTCTACTACTAACGATCACTACGATAGTTTCCATTGACTTCCATATATTTACTCCTTGTAAAAAAAACGAACTTTTGTTCAAAGTTTGAGGGCAGAGTTAAAAAATGCGGTACAACGTGTTTCGAAAGTACTTGGAGACTAATCTCTTGTTAAACGACATAAGACGCTTTGACCATAGAATGGACGGGCGATATAAGAGGATATAGAAAGTTACTTTGGAATAGTCGAGCTTGTAGACGAAGAGAGATGCCAGGCATCTTTTCTAAATACGAGTTATGTCTGGCAATATATTAAAAAACAGATATGTAAGTATAGCTTGGGCAGATTAAAATATTACTATTATGGGATTATTAACAATCCTACTAGACATATAGTTGATTTAGTGAATCAATGAAAAGGTAGAGCAGAAGTAATTGAAGGCTATATGCAGAGAATAGCACGAGTAGCTGAGGGTGCATATAAGTAACGAATTAGCTAAAAAAAAACACATACTAGGATTTTTATAGAAAACTTCAGTGAGAGAGAAATTAAAATGGCTGTGATACAAGTTATGTATTCATTTGTTTATTTAAAACTAAACAGAACTCATATATATATATATCATTATATACAGAAAATGGGACTCTTTATCTTATGTAATAAAATAGACCATATAGCAGAAAACTATTAATTGTAATGAATGAAATGGCATATTCGAAGTGGTTAACATTTATTATTTGGAAAGTATCGATTGCCTATTATCTCAATACACCATTTTTAAGTTGACAAAAGAGCATTTCAAATTCATTGTTATTATTATACATATAGTGTGTCTCAAAAGAAGGTGACGGATTTTAAATTTGAGTAACTTCCTGAATATTTAAGTTATGCTTACCAATTTTCATATGTAGATTGATGAGCTTCTCCTTGATTTTTAGATATAATAAGATATCATAATTTACTTATTCTAATTTTATTTGCTAAACTTAATCTCGGGTATGTTTTTTACAACGTCTCATTTTAGTTATGAAAAATGATGTTACTCAAATGTGCACCATTTTTATTTTCACACTCTTGTCCTCTCTGGAGGGAATTGTCCTGCACATCACTTAATGTTCCAGGGCTTATGTCACTAATGTCCCCGTCTATATTGTTTTTAATGGCATTATTTTAGCTGGTTTTATTGCATTGGGAGTAGGGGAGTTTCTTGTGTTAAAGTTTCGTCGAAATTCTCTTGGAGTTTCTGATATTGACTCATTCAACCGAAAATACGACTCTACTATATATATCCGCTCCTCGGTGGTGACTCCTCATAAGTTAAGAAGGGTTACTCTAAATGATCTGACAAAAATAAAAAAAATATATAAACATTTTTTAAAAGTTATAATTTTTTAACCATCCGCTTCTTTTGGGGCATCCGGTTGATTGGAAGTTTGTATAAACAACCGTTGGCATTTCTGTTTCCACGCGTAAAGGAAAAATTGAATAACTACTAGCTACTATTCTAAGGTGTCTTCGGTCATTTTATATACTGGCTGGTAAGATATTCTGGCATGAGGAGATTTCTCATTAGAAATAAACCCTGAATAAATATTCCAAACGTGTTTTCTGGCTTTCGAGGCCATCATGCACACCCCTAGATTGCGAAAAGTGGCACCACCTTTATTATAGAGGGCTACTTTTAACAAAAAAGTGAAGAAAAATCCGCCTAGACTGAGGAGATCATATAGCAAAATATGAAGAAATATTAAAATAAATGGTGGCAGATCGGCCCCCAGAAAAAAATGGCCCCTCAACCAATTTATACACAATGTGGGCAGATGCAAACAATTGTGTAAACCTTTTAAATCTGTGAGTGGTACTCAACTATGAAAGAAGACAACCAGGATTAGTATTGCGGCTTTCATAACACAGTTCCTTCATCTCCGTCTCTTTCATTTATAGCAGAAAATATATATATAAGATAACAAGGGTCTAAAAATTCATGCTAGCGTCTACTTTTTTGCTTCCATTACTCAAAGTTGTAAAAATGGGGAGAAACTTCAAATAAAATTCTAGCTAAGGAAATAAAAGAAACTCACCTCCCTAAAAAGGGGCAGCCCAATTTCTTAACAGTTGTAAAAATTGCAATTCGTGTTCTGAATACTTAATGATATTATATCGGATATTGCCGCATATAGCATGGTTATATGAGGCAATTTATGGCCGCTTCTTTTATGGAGGATAAAAATTTGTATAAAAACATGTATATATCCTTTCATACTGGCCGGCTGATGTAGATAAAAACAATTTATTTTCTACGTGTTTTTCTGGACATTCTCTACCCTTCGTCACATTCATATACTTTGGGACAATTTGTACACTGAATTGTGTAACTTCCGCTTTTACTTAATCGCCATTCAAATGGGGAATGCCAATTTAGTATACACCAACGGCCAAATATTGCTAACAAAACCCTGTTATAGAAAGAGGAGAAGTAACCGAGGAACGTTGTTAATTAGAGTAAGCAAACAAAATCCTTGTATAAAATTATGAAGAGTGAACAAAGAAGTTGTTAAACTAAGTTAGCTAAAATGAAAAATATATAGAAAGGATTAAAAGTATGTCAAAGCAAAAGTTGGAGCTTAAATAACGACGGAACAAAAACGATAAAGATTAAAACTTGTGCAAAGTTGAAGTGATAATGAGCCAATTACGTGTGCTGATTTTTCTGTGTTTTTTATTGCTTAAAATGTAATTTGATTCTAATGACGTATTTATCTTTGCTGAACGCCTCACAAATCGCAAGTGATGAGCTTCGCATCGCCATAGTTATGATGTGCTGTTCACTTCTATCATTAGACTACACGACAGTTGCGGCTTTCTTGATTGTCTTAAATGCAACCATGTTTTATATGCAGCAACGCATGTCGACCAAAACAGTGTCTTTAATTGCTGGGTCGCATATTAATAACAGCGTTTGCGAAATTTTCTAAATTTGTCCTGCCTCAATTTGAAATAATATTTTCGTTTGTATTATTTTGATAATTGATACTACTGTTCTTATCTTGAGTTTTATATTGACAGCATTTCGCCAAATTTCACCTCCGAACATATTCAAATTTATCTCGTCGAATATGAGAATGCGTCAGGAATCTATACGGAATTTTAAATGGAATCATTTATTTAATCCATTTTATTCAAACAGTTTCTCAAATTCGGAAAAATGATCCTCGAATTCTACAGGACAGGAAGTCGAAGGGTACAGACGTCGGAACGTCGTGAGGATTGCACTCAAGATGAGAACAGGAAGGCAGATAATCTTACTAAAACAAAGAACCAATACTTATATGAAAAAAATTTGTAATTACGTTGGTGTATTATTTGAAGATTTAAAACAATATTTCTATTGGTTTAAGTTGCTAGGATTTAAATACAGAGTGTTCCCAAAATCTGGGGCGAAGTTTGACATTGAATATCTCAAGATCTCTTTAGGATATCAAAACGAATCTTATATATCTAAAAAGCTTGTTATCTACAATTTTTATAAAAGTTTAAAAGGCGTTCAATGTGAGTGTTATTGCTCACACGACACGCATCAAACCGATAGTTCAATTCTTGCCGAATGCGTCATAGCATTGCGTTGGCAATGGTTGCAACAACTTTACTTATTCGTCCCGTTCTATCAGCTTGGTATAAGCACTCATGCGCCATGGGTTTACTATGCCATCTCACTATGCATTTTCTTTACTGGTGTTTTTAGTTTTCGAATTTGCTGAGAAATGGCCTTGGAACAGGTGTCCACAATTCAGTTTTTGCAAATTCATGCACACAAAGCACATTTTCCGATTGAATGAAAGCCATTACTGGATCTGAGAAGAAATGCAAAAATCAATAGCCTTACAAAAATATTTATGCATTTCGCTTTAAGATGGCACCACCTTCATACTTACTACTAGTTAAGCAGATAAAAGGGCTTGACATGTGCCCAATACTTTTGAAGCACCATGTAGAATGTTTTGTCGTGCTTAAGTGTGAAATATCGTTTTCTTCAATCAGTCATTTATTTGAAAAATGTTACTTACCACCCATCATCCTTACACAAAAATTAGTAATACGGTAGTACTGCAATGTTTTAATAAAAACTAGTATTTTCTTGGAGTATTTTGTTTTTGTTTGATATAATGTTTTTACTGTATCACTCATGAATTTGAAATAACATTTCTCTGAATGTATCAAAATAATTTTAAATAGCACTCTATCAGGTTTCCCCGCTTAGATAATACTGTTAATCTGTCACGCTTTAGGGATAGCATATTATCAGCATACCTTGCTTGACTTTAAAATAGCATATTTGGGCCAGTTACGTCAGAGTTTCAGAAGAAATAGCTCTGCTTGTCATTCCTGAGTAACATTTTGTGTGCATGCTTTGCTAGAGATTATTATAGCTTGTATTTTTATTTCTCACTCCTAAGTATGATGTAGTATTCTCGTTGATTTTTCACGCGTAATTTTTAACTTTTTGTATGATCTCTGCTATTTATATTTGCTATTAAAGCAGCGATTAAGTTTGAACTAACATTTTTATAGACTTGTTTGGTTTTGATTTGAAACATACCTCTACTTAGTCTGTCACGTTTACATTGGAAATACTATGTTCGTCGCCAAAGATTGCAAGCTAACTTTCCATGTGTTCTTGGTTTAATAGATGGATAATACGTTTTTACTTCGAAGGAATTGTTAAGCGCCTTATTTTATAAAAGTTGCAAACAACATTTTCTCTACTCGAAATTGAATTTTTTCTAGTGAGAATATTAATAAAACAAAATGATAGGAAATAACAAGGAAATTAAGACAAGTGGGTCCATATTTGAACTTTTATGAACTTGACAGAACTATTTGCACTGTTAGACTTACATTAGTTTAAATAATACACATAGTTAATGTTGATTTATGAGTGTGTGCTCAATACAGCAAATACAATATTCCGAAAAAAGCAACGTGATTAATAAATTTGATTTATGTTTACATTCTAAAATGCCACTTTACAAATCGTTCATAAGATACCATCTACAATCAATAACTCTGTATTTAATCTTCCACAGCTTTAGATTTGTTGCCGTCCATCAATAGGCACAACTGGGTAAAGTGTACACCGTTTCATTACTATGGCTCGCGCGCCTATTCGCAACTACCATTAAACTGCTGATTACTTTGGCGGCGCTGTTAGTTGTGAAATTGTTTGTGGATTGTTTAACTATATATTATATTCGATATACACGTCTGGAGTTGAAGGTCAATTTTACACCTCTTTTTTCCACTGGGCATAAGCAGCACCGATTCAGAAAAGGTGTGGTTAGATATTGCGAAATCCTTGCGTCATAAATACACACGCATCTTGAACTTTTGCACCAAGCATTTTAACTTGATCTTTGACGGTAAGCATTGTAAATTGAACACCGACTCAAAGCATGCTAACTTGAACCTTGACACCAAAATTATATCTTGAACTTGTAATGTGAATCATTCTGATTTGACCCTTGACTCCCAGAATTCTAAATTGAACCCTGACGCCAACCATTCTAAATTGAATCTTGACACCAAGCATTCTGACTTAAACCTTGCCGTCAAGCATTATCACTTGAACTTTGATACAGAGTATTGTAAACACACACATCTACTTTTACAGAGGTGTCCATTGTCTCTGAATGGAGGCATCGCATTTTAGAACATCCAAACATGATTCATAACAAAATTAATAGATTGTTATTTTTGGTGAATTTTGAGATAAAATATAATGAGTGATATTGTCATTTTTTTTAAAGAAAAACTAGTATCATTGCTAACTTTCTTCTTGTTAGAGGCATATTACATCATTGGGAACGACTTTGTGCTCCATTAAACATCTAAATAATGGTATATTCTTCTCTCAGGGTTTCTGTCGATCGTCTGACTACATAATTATAACCGGCAAACACGCAAGTAGGAGTTACAGCATGTATCATATTTATCAGAATGAAGATCTCTATTTGCAGATTAAAGCTGTGTTTATGTGTGTGTCACAAAATAACAGATCAATGTTGATCTAAAATATAAATTATATCTAAAAATATAAATTATAATGTAGTACAACATGCAAAGGCGGTAACAAATAGAGATATAAACCACCAGCATGGAGTCCCAATTTCCTATATGATGTAATAGAGCTCGAAAAATGTCATACAATTCTATACATTTATTGCCATCGAAAGTGGTAAAATCGACAATTAATTATCAAATCCATGTAGTGTCTTCTCTAGTTAGAAAACAGCCCGCAGTGCACTGCGAGGAAGCTTCGCATGCCTCAACACAGTGATGTAATCCATAAAACATTTAAGCTAAATAGCACTGTGGTGAATCTACTGTTGATTTTATAAAATTATATGTAAACAATAGTTTCACTTAACGTTTAAAATGCAATTGTTAATTTTATATGTTAATTTAATTGGAATTCATTATTGAGATAAGTATTATGAATAAACCTTACTCATCTCAATAATGAATTCCATTAAAATCATATATATACCACTCGGTACGGACCCGACCATGTAAAATCAATTAATTAATAAACATGAATTTATAAGACGAAAAAATCAAACCTTAATCGCCCTTCGGGGCCCGTGGCACAGTTGATAGAGAAGTCGAATCTCTACGGTTCCAGGTGAGAATTATCTGAAGATAGAGGTTTCAATTCTACCCAAAGCCGGCCAGAGGCTTACTTAGCCAACACGTGGTGAGACGACAACAACTACAGAAGGCAGTGAATGCAGTCAGGAGATTCAGAGTTCTTATCTATCTAAAGGACAGCAGTCATTTCGAATGCGCTCCTATCTTATCAAAGAACCAACTGTTAATTTTATAGGGTGGGCTTTTCTAATTGTGTCTTGATAAAACTTCGAAAAAAACTTGCGGTGTTAGGTTGTATAACGGTGTTAATGTGTGTTAATATAAGGCCACGTTTTTTAAGCGTATTCTTTTTATAATCGATATTCAGTATTTATAAGACGTTGTCCGATACAAAAGCTACGTAAGAACACTAACCATGGCATTAACTACCATTGAATAAAATTTCGCAAAAATCGCCCGAACTGTTTTCAAATTCATAGGGAACGCACCCACATACATATAGACAATGTACATGTTATATTATAGTAGATATATAATAATAGCAGCTACCTGGATTGAGCCGTGGAAATTCAGATATAACCGATCTTTGTTAAATGTAAACAGTGCGTTTAAACTTAATGTGATATATATCCATCAAAGAAAGTTTTAAAGGTTATTTTAATGATATTCAA